>NW_027316389.1:40689883-41204883 GCF_026437365.1 Eucyclogobius newberryi | reverse complement strand
GATGAAAAGAAAAGAGATTGAGGAAAGTGAGATAAGGTACCCACACCAGGCAATGCACATGTGGGCCTCCTGCATGATACCACTGAACCACCAATGCGCACAAGGCGCATTTGTATGGCCATCTATTTTTTATTTTTTTTCCTTCAACCACATTTACGGACGCATTTTGCCCTCGGACATGGCTATAACAGGAGCTGAAAAGAAAAGATAAGAAAAGATAAGAGATGAAATGAAATGAAATGAAATGAAATGAAATGAAATGAAATGAAATGAAATGGAATGGATATACAGCCCCGGATTATTTTTTCTTGATGCAAAGAGCTCGTCTATAACGTATAATTTGCAATATACGGCATATAATCTTGTACATTAAACCAAATTAACCCTTTAAGCGCCAAAGTCGCAGAAATGCAACTTTACCGTACAAGGAAATTAATGAAATAATAGTAGAAAATGAATCACTTCAGTCATTGGTCGGTTCGGTGCAACTTCCCTTTATTAGCCAGGTATGATCCAGGGCAGATCCGGTAAGGAAAAAAATGGCTGGAGGAAGTACACGTGGCATGCAATTTACAGCAGATTCTGACTCTGAAGGGTATTATCTCCCCGAGAGTGACGATGGATTTCCAAGTGGAGATGAAGGGACTTCGAAACAACGGACAGGTGCAAAGGACAGACGGAGGCGAGGAACCAGTGGAACCAGTGGCTGCAGTAAAACTTGCCCGGTGGATGAGAGCTGGGACATGCTGAGAGAGGTCGAGGTATTTGAGGCATGGATCAAACCTTTTGAAGACCCAGTTGGCTACACAGGAGAGATGGATCTGACGGATGCTAATCCATTTGATATTCTGTCACTCTTTCTGACCGATCAGTTTTGGACTTTCATTACTGATGAGACAAATAGATATGCACATCAGTGTATGGCACCTATGATTCTGAAGCCACATTCAAGATTTCTTGAGTGGTATGATGTATCAGTCACCGAAATGAAAGCTTTCTTCGCTTTGCATCTCTCCATGGGCCTTGTTGAGAAACCTGAAATCGAGGATTACTGGGGAACATTTTGGCTTACACAAACGCCTGGATTTGGAAATGTAATGTCAAGAAACAGATTTGAAATCATTCTTTCGTTCTTTCATTTTGTCAACAATAATGATTATGTGAGAACAGGCGAGCCCGGGCACGATAAACTGTTCAAAGTCCGCCCAATAATAGATTTGATTATTCCCAAATTTGCAGCAGTTTACAGTCCAATCAAGGAGCTTTCTTTAGATGAAATGACAATAGCTTTCAAGGGGAGATCTTCACTAAAATGTTACTCTCCGAATAAACCTGACAAATATGGCTATAGAGTGTATGCCCTGAGTGAAAGCTGTTCAGGGTATGTTTTGCGCTGGTCAATGCACACTGGACAGTACAAAAATAATGCAAGCAACATCAGTGCAACACACGCAGTTGTCCGTGAGTTGGTTTCTCCCTTTACGGGCAAAGGACACGAGATTTACATGGACAGTTACTATACCTCGCCTGTAATTGCAAATGAATTAGCAGATTTGGAAACTGGACTGTGTGGGACGGTAAGGATTACCAGGTTGGGGATGCCAAAATGCCTTGGTAAAAGTGTCTTACAGCTGAAAAAAGGAGATGACCCAGTTTTTTGCAGAAAGGGAAAACTCCTGGCTTGTGCTTGGCACGATACTAAACGTCTCACCATGTTGTCCACAGTCCATGGAAATGATTGTGTTCAGAGGAGGATCCGATCCAAGACAGATGACACTGGCTTCCGTGACATCAAAAGACCTGTATGTGTCGACCAGTACAACGCCTACATGGGTGGAGTGGACACTGCTGACCAGAGGATGAAGACATACCTCTTTCCACACAGGTCCCGGAAATGGTATCATCGCATATTCAATGCCATTATAAGCATAAGTATTGTCAACTCACACATCATATACACCAAATCCACTCCAGGCCCACACAAACCTTTAAAGGTTTACATTCAGAAGATTATTGATGCATTACTGGCTGATCACTCCAAAAAACAAGAAAGGCGCTCAAGACCGGAGGGTGAAATGCCACAGAGACTCTTGGCTTTGTCATTTGTCAAGCAGAGGGACGTCCAGACTGCGCCGTGTGCTCTGACCGCTCTCGTACCAAAGGCAGGCGGCAAACAAAGTACAGGTGCCGTCAGTGTGGCGTTGGCCTCTGTGCGGTTCCACGCAACGAGAGATACCATACGCTAAAAAACTTTAAATGCTGTCATTTGGATATGTAAAAGTGCAGGGTACCTTGACCCTGGATGGACATCTTTTCTGTGATGGCTCTCTCCTTTCTTCACTGCTTTCTCCACAACCTGCCTGGCACCAATGATGGATGTATAAGTTGGAAAAATAAAAAAAAATGAAAAAAATACATAATAAATACCGTGTTTGTCATCATTTGGTCAGAACTTGTAATCAGGGCCCGAGTTTGAAGATGTGAGCAAAAGGGGTGAAAATGGGTTAAAATGTGAAAAAACACCAAAATGAGCAAAATGAAATAATCCCCCATCATCAGTGCACAGTTTGCCCCCAGAAAAGCACTCCCCTGGGGCCTGGAGGTGAACTGACCACCAGAATATAGTACCATATACCCCTGCTGGTCTTAGAAAAAAAAACGAGCTTCCAGCCAATAGTACACTATACCCGAGGGACTCTGTCGTTTTTCGGCAATAGTACACTATACCCGAGGGACTCTGTCGTTTTTCGGCAATAGTACACTATACCCGAGGGACTCTGTCGTTTTTCCGGGCCGTAGTATGAAGTTGTGAGCAAAAGGGGTGAAAATGGGTTAAAATGTGAAAAAACACCAAAATGAGCAAAATGAAATAATCCCCCATCATCAGTGCACTGTTTGCCCCCAGAAAAGCACTCCAATGGGGCCTGGAGGTGATCTGACCATCAGAGTATAGCACCATATGCCCCTGAGGGACTTAGAGTAAAAACCGAAATAGTACACTATACCTGAAAAGACTCTGTCATTTTTCGGCAATAGTACACTATACCCGAGCGACTCTGTCGTTTTTCGGCAATAGTACACTATATACCGTTGGACTTAGTCGTTTTTTGGGCTCGTGGGAATAAGCGTTCAGCTCAAAATTCCCGGGCTAAATCACGCTGCTCCCGAGAAATTCTTACGCTGCTCTCACGCGGAATGTGCAAAATGGTAATGCTGGGAGGGAGGGGCGGGCGGTTTTTGAGAATGACGTTTTTCGCAATCGAAACAGGTACATTTCCTGGTTGTGCGGCTACCGGGCAAGGAGCTCGTTTGACGGGCACACGAGAACCGCGATCGATGGGCCCCGTTCTGGTTTTATCCAGCTTCCAAGGCTCCTTCACAGCCGTAATGTCAAGTCATGGTTCGGAGGTGCGGAGGTGAGCGTCGGATCACGGAGCCTCTGAATGGAGCCCCGCGCTCCGCGCTCCTCCGGGCTCTAAGCGCCGCTCAGACCCGGCATGAGAGGGTCTATTTTCGGCTTGATTTTACCAGACTCCCGGGCACTTCCAGAAGCTTCCTGTTTGCTCTGATTGCTCGGGGCAGAGCACGGTGTCACGCTGACCACGGGCTGTACGCGGAGGTGACCCGCTCCGTGATCTTAGCGCCGCCCAGACCCAGGGCCATCCACCCCGCATACGGCCAGACTTTGCCCGGCCAGGGAGCACCTTCTGCGGGTCGGAGGCTCCGGGTCGGAGCCCCTGGAGCCTGGAGCCCTCACCGGGCCCCGAACTCGGCTGCCGGAGGCAGTGCAGTGCCTCATGGATAAAAGGCACCCAGCCGTCCAACTCGCGTGAGGCGGAGCAGGGATCATCCGTGAATCAACCATGAAAATGGTACAAATCATGGTTCTATGTATACCAGACAAGGAGCTTGGTCTATTGGCACTCAAGACCCGCCATCGTAGGGCCCCGTTCTGGTTTTATCCAGCTTCGAAGGCTCCTGCGCACTGCGGGTTTGTTTACATTTTGCGGCTGTGGTTTGCTCCGGCTAACCTCACGCCGGACACGTTGGAAGCGAGGCCGAGACAGAGGTCCCACCAGGCGCGGGGCTTCAGTCTGACTGGCTTCCCCCGCGCCTGGCCCCTTGTCTCCGGAGATGGGACCGTCACTCACCCCCGCACTGAAGGACGCGCGGCTTGAAGGATGATGGCTGCGCTTAGCCCCTGTGCCAGGGGCTCTGAGCCAGTCCCCTTCAGCCTCAACGCGTCCGGTGGGAACACAGTCCGGGTCCATTGTCACTCACCCCTGCGCAGAAGGACGCGCGGCTTGGAGGATGATGGCTGCGCTTAGCTCCTGGCACAGGGGCTCTGCACCAGTCCCCTTCAGCCTCAACGCGTCCGGTGGAACAACAGTCCAGGCCCTCTGTCACTCACCCCCGCACTGAAGGACGCGCGGCTTGAAGGATGATGGCTGTGCTTAGCCCCTGTGCCAGGGGCTCTGAGCCAGTCCCCTTCAGCCTCAACGCGTCCGGTGGGAACACAGTCCGGGTCCACTGTCACTCACCCCTGCGCAGAAGGACGCGCGACTTGGAGGATGATGGCTGCGATTAGCCCCTGGCACAGGGGCTCTGCACCAGTCCCCTTCAGCCTCAACGCGTCCGGTGGAACAACAGTCCAGGCCCACTGTCACTCACCCCCGCACTGAAGGACGCGCGGCTTGGAGGATGATGGCTGCGCTTAGCCCCTGTGCCAGGGGCTCTGAGCCAGTCCCCTTCAGCCTCAACGCGTCCGGTGGGAACACAGTCCGGGTTCATTGTCACTCACCCCTGCGCAGAAGGACGCGCGGCTTGGAGGATGATGGCTGCGCTTAGCCCCTGGCACAGGGGCTCTGCACCAGTCCCCTTCAGCCTCAACGCGTCCGGTGGAACAACAGTCCAGGCCCACTGTCACTCACCCCCGCACTGAAGGACGCGCGGCTTGGAGGATGATGGCTGCGCTTAGCCCCTGTGCCAGGGGCTCTGCGCCAGTCTCCTTCAGCCTCAACGCGTCCGACGGAACCACAGTCCGAGCCCATTGTCACTCACCCCCGCGCAGCAGGAGGCGTGGCTTGAAGGATGATGGCTGCGCTTAGCCCCTGGGCCCAAGGGCTCTGCGCCAGTCCCCTTCAGCCTCAACGTGTCCGATGGCTCTGCGCGGGACGGGGGGCAGGGCCGGCGCATATTTTTGGTCCGACTCCGGTCCCTTCCTCGTCTCTGAGTTTGTCAAATGCAGCGCCTGTCCAGGGCTCACTTTGCTATCAACTGGCTGGTCACCGCCATCGTAGGGCCCCGTTCTGGTTTCATCCAGCTTCGAAGGCTCCTGCGCACTGCGGGGTTGTTGGCATTTGTGGTCCTGATTTGCGCTGGCTCACCCTTACGCTGGACACAGCGCCAGATGATATATTTGGTCCGACTCCGGTCCCTTCCTCGTCTCTGAGTTTGTCAAATGCAGCGCCTGTCCAGGGCTCACTTTGCTATCAACTGGCTGGTCACCGCCATCGTAGGGCCCCGTTCTGGTTTCATCCAGCTTCGAAGGCTCCTGCGCACTGCGGGGTTGTTGGCATTTGTGGTCCTGATTTGCGCTGGCTCACCCTTACGCTGGACACAGCGCCAGATGATATATTTGGTCCGACTCCGGTCCCTTCCTCGTCTCTGAGTTTGTCAAATGCAGCGCCTGTCCAGGGCTCACTTTGCTATCAACTGGCTGGTCACCGCCATCGTAGGGCCCCGTTCTGGTTTCATCCAGCTTCGAAGGCTCCTGCGCACTGCGGGGTTGTTGGCATTTGTGGTCCTGATTTGCGCTGGCTCACCCTTACGCTGGACACAGCGCCAGATGATATATTTGGTCCGACTCCGGTCCCTTCCTCGTCTCTGAGTTTGTCAAATGCAGCGCCTGTCCAGGGCTCACTTTGCTATCAACTGGCTGGTCACCGCCATCGTAGGGCCCCGTTCTGGTTTCATCCAGCTTCGAAGGCTCCTGCGCACTGCGGGGTTGTTGGCATTTGTGGTCCTGATTTGCGCTGGCTCACCCTTACGCTGGACACAGCGCCAGATGATATATTTGGTCCGACTCCGGTCCCTTCCTCGTCTCTGAGTTTGTCAAATGCAGCGCCTGTCCAGGGCTCACTTTGCTATCAACTGGCTGGTCACCGCCATCGTAGGGCCCCGTTCTGGTTTCATCCAGCTTCGAAGGCTCCTGCGCACTGCGGGGTTGTTGGCATTTGTGGTCCTGATTTGCGCTGGCTCACCCTTACGCTGGACACAGCGCCAGATGATATATTTGGTCCGACTCCGGTCCCTTCCTCGTCTCTGAGTTTGTCAAATGCAGCGCCTGTCCAGGGCTCACTTTGCTATCAACTGGCTGGTCACCGCCATCGTAGGGCCCCGTTCTGGTTTCATCCAGCTTCGAAGGCTCCTGCGCACTGCGGGGTTGTTGGCATTTGTGGTCCTGATTTGCGCTGGCTCACCCTTACGCTGGACACAGCGCCAGATGATATATTTGGTCCGACTCCGGTCCCTTCCTCGTCTCTGAGTTTGTCAAATGCAGCGCCTGTCCAGGGCTCACTTTGCTATCAACTGGCTGGTCACCGCCATCGTAGGGCCCCGTTCTGGTTTCATCCAGCTTCGAAGGCTCCTGCGCACTGCGGGGTTGTTGGCATTTGTGGTCCTGATTTGCGCTGGCTCACCCTTACGCTGGACACAGCGCCAGATGATATATTTGGTCCGACTCCGGTCCCTTCCTCGTCTCTGAGTTTGTCAAATGCAGCGCCTGTCCAGGGCTCACTTTGCTATCAACTGGCTGGTCACCGCCATCGTAGGGCCCCGTTCTGGTTTCATCCAGCTTCGAAGGCTCCTGCGCACTGCGGGGTTGTTGGCATTTGTGGTCCTGATTTGCGCTGGCTCAACCTTACGCTGGACACAGCGCCAGATGATATATTTGGTCCGACTCCGGTCCCTTCCTCGTCTCTGAGTTTGTCAAATGCAGCGCCTGTCCAGGGCTCACTTTGCTATCAACTGGCTGGTCACCGCCATCGTAGGGCCCCGTTCTGGTTTCATCCAGCTTCGAAGGCTCCTGCGCACTCGGGGTTGTTGGCATTTGTGGTCCTGATTTGCGCTGGCTCACCCTCACGCTGGACACAGCGCCAGATGATATATTTGGTCCGAATCCGGTCCCTTCCTCGTCTCTGAGTTTGTCAAATGCAGCTCCTGTCCAGGGCTCACTTTGCTATCAACTGGCTGGTCACCGCCATCGTAGGGCCCCGTTCTGGTTTCATCCAGCTTCGAAGGCTCCTGCGCACTGCGGGGTTGTTGGCATTTGTGGTCCAGAGCCCCGGCTCTAAATTAAACCTGTTACCCTAGTAGGCCGGCCTCCGGGTCCCCCTCTCATCTTCGGTTATGGAGTACATTGGGCGCGGGGGCAGCCAGTGGAGGGCAAGGGCCCTGCCTCCAAGTGTGGTGTAGGGGACAGGGGAGCCAGGGCCTTGGGGTCCTGGTGCTTTTTATCTTTTAAAGTGGCTCAGAGTACCAAGGGCACGGACTTCCAGGGGGCTGCACCAAGGGTGTGTAGCTCGTGTTGGGGTGCTTAAGTGTGGGTACCCGGGGACGAAAGGTGGGCCGGGGCCGGCGCGAGCCTCTGTGGTGAGTGCTGGGCCGTTCCCTTGGTACTCCAGTCGGAGTACCAAGGGCACGGACTTCCATGGTATAGTACCAAGGGCACGGACCTCCAGGGGGCTGAAACAAGGGTGTGTAGCCCGTGTGGGGGTGCTTAAGTGTGGGTCCCCGGGTTCGAAGGGAGGGCCTGGTCCCCGGTGGTCATCCCCGGAGTCCCAGAGCCTGCAACCCGGGGAAGAGTGGCCCGTCCCCAGACTGAGTTTGGGGGAATGCGGGGTGGCTCTGGAGGGGCTCCAGGGGTTCCAGGGGGTGCTCGGCGGAGGCCATGCCCAGCCAGAGTGGCCCTTCCCCGGGCAGAATCTGGGGAGAGTGGGGGGTGGCTCTGGAGGTGCTCCGGGGGCTCCAGGGGTTCCAGGGGGTGCTCAGTGGGGGCCATGCCCAGCCAGAGTTGCCCTTCCCCGGGGTGAGTCTGGAGGAGTGGGGGGTGGCTCTGGAGGGGCTCCAGGGGTTCCAGGGGGTGCTCGGCGGAGGCCATGCCCAGCCAGAGTGGCCCTTCCCCGGGCATAGTCTGGGGAGAGTGGGGGGTGGCTCTGGAGGTGCTCCGGGGGCTCCAGGGGGTGCTCAGCGGAGGCCATGCCCAGCCAGAGTGGCCCTTCCCCGGGCAGAATCTGGGGAGAGTGGGGGGTGGCTCTGGAGGTGCTCCGGGGGCTCCAGGGGGTGCCCGGCGGAGGCCATGCCCAGCCAGAGTGGCCCTTCCCCGGGCATAGTCTGGGGAGAGTGGGGGGTGAATCTGGAGGTGCTCCGGGGGCTCCAGGGGGTGCTCGGCGGAGGCCATGCCCAGCCAGAGTGGCCCTTCCCCGGGCATAGTCTGGGGAGAGTGGGGGGTGGCTCTGGAGGTGCTCCGGGGGCTCCAGGGGGTGCTCAGTGGAGGCCATGCCCAGCCAGAGTGTCCCTTCCCCGTGCAGAGTCTGGAGGAGTGGGGGGTGGCTCTGGAGGTGCTCCGGGGGCTCCAGGGGTTCCAGGGGGTGCTCGGCGGAGGCCATGCCCAGCCAGAGTGGCCCTTCCCCGGGCATAGTCTGGGGAGAGTGGGGGGTGGCTCTGGAGGTGCTCCGGGGGCTCCAGGGGGTGCTCAGTGGAGGCCATGCCCAGCCAGAGTGGCCCTTCCCCGGGCAGAGTCTGGAGGAGTGGGGGGTGGCTCTGGAGGTGCTCCGGGGGCTCCAGGGGTTCCAGGGGGTGCTCAGCGGAGGCCATGCCCAGCCAGAGTTGCCCTTCCCCGGGGTGAGTCTGGAGGAGTGGGGGGTGGCTCTGGAGGGGCTCCAGGGGTTCCAGGGGGGTGCTCGGCGGAGGCCATGCCCAGCCAGAGTGGCCCTTCCCCGGGGTGAGTCTGGAGGAGTGGGGGGTGGCTCTGGAGGGGCTCCAGGGGTTCCAGGGGGTGCTCGGCGGAGGCCATGCCCAGCCAGAGTGGCCCTTCCCCGGGCATAGTCTGGGGAGAGTGGGGGGTGGCTCTGGAGGTGCTCCGGGGGCTCCAGGGGGTGCTCAGTGGAGGCCATGCCCAGCCAGAGTGGCCCTTCCCCGGGCATAGTCTGGGGAGAGTGGGGGGTGGCTCTGGAGGTGCTCCGGGGGCTCCAGGGGGTGCTCAGTGGAGGCCATGCCCAGCCAGAGTGGCCCTTCCCCGGGCAGAGTCTGGAGGAGTGGGGGGTGGCTCTGGAGGTGCTCCGGGGGCTCCAGGGGGTGCTCGGCGGAGGCCATGCCCAGCCAGAGTGGCCCTTCCCCGGGCATAGTCTGGGGAGAGTGGGGGGTGGCTCTGGAGGTGCTCCGGGGGCTCCAGGGGGTGCTCAGTGGAGGCCATGCCCAGCCAGAGTGTCCCTTCCCCGGGCATAGTCTGGAGGAGTGGGGGGTGGCTCTGGAGGTGCTCCGGGGGCTCCAGGGGTTCCAGGGGGTGCTCAGCGGAGGCCATGCCCAGCCAGAGTGGCCCTTCCCCGGGGTGAGTCTGGGGAGAGTGGGGGGTGGCTCTGGAGGTGCTCCGGGGGCTCCAGGGGGTGCTCAGCGGAGGCCATGCCCAGCCAGAGTGGCCCTTCCCCGGGCAGAATCTGGGGAGAGTGGGGGGTGGCTCTGGAGGTGCTCCGGGGGCTCCAGGGGGTGCTCAGTGGAGGCCATGCCCAGCCAGAGTGGCCCTTCCCCGGGGTGAGTCTGGAGGAGTGGGGGGTGGCTCTGGAGGAGCTCCAGGGGTTCCAGGGGGTGCTCGGCGGAGGCCATGCCCAGCCAGAGTGGCCCTTCCCCGGGCAAAGTCTGGTCGTGTGCGGGGTGGATGATCCCTGCTCCGCCTCACGCGAGTTCGAGACCGGCTGGGTGCCCTTTTATCCATGAGGCACTGCACTGCCTCCGGCAGCCGAGTTCGGGGCCCGGTGAGGGCTCCAGGCTCCAGGGGCTCCGACCCGGAGCCTCCGACCCGCAGAAGGTGCTCCCTGGCCGGGCAAAGTATGGCCGTGTGCGGGGTGGATGATCCCTGCTCCGCCTCACGCGAGTTCGAGACCGGCTGGGTGCCCTTTTATCCATGAGGCACTGCACTGCCTCCGGCAGCCGAGTTCGGGGCCCGGTGAGGGCTCCAGGCTCCAGGGGCTCCGACCCGGAGCCTCCGACCCGCAGAAGGTGCTCCCTGGCCGGGCAAAGTCTGGCCGTGTGCGGGGTGGATGAGCCCTGCTCCGCCTCACGCGAGTTCGAGACCGGCTGGGTGCCCTTTTATCCATGAGGCACTGCACTGCCTCCGGCAGCCGAGTTCGGGGCCCGGTGAGGGCTCCAGGCTCCAGGGGCTCCGACCCGGAGCCTCCGACCCGCAGAAGGTGCTCCCTGGCCGGGGAAAGTCTGGCCGTGTGCGGGGTGGATGATCCCTGCTCCGCCTCACGCGAGTTCGAGACCGGCTGGGTGCCCTTTTATCCATGAGGCACTGCACTGCCTCCGGCAGCCGAGTTCGGGGCCCGGTGAGGGCTCCAGGCTCCAGGGGCTCCGACCCGGAGCCTCCGACCCGCAGAAGGTGCTCCCTGGCCGGGCAAAGTCTGGCCGTGTGCGGGGTGGATGATCCCTGCTCCGCCTCACGCGAGTTCGAGACCGGCTGGGTGCCCTTTTATCCAAGAATCAACTGGAGTGTGGAGCTTCTACGGGCCTCCAGGGGCACTGCCGACCCAGAGCTGTGCCCCGGCTTAAGTTCTCTGTATCTCAGGAAGTTTTTTATTTATACATTTATTTCATCCATAATCTCTGGCGCCTAAAGGGTTAACAATAGGTCGGGATCTAGATGAGTCTTTTTCAGAAGAGGTTTAATGACGTCCTGTTTGAAGGACGTGGAACATAAGCACTTTCTACTGAAGTATTTATTATATGAAGAATAGGGTCTATAATTAGGGGGAGAATGTCTTTGAGGAGCTTGGAATGGGGTCTAGGACACAAGTGGAGCTTTTAGAGGACATAATGGCTGAAGTTATCTCTCTTGATCAACAGCTGAACATTTCTAAATTTACTGGTGGATTTATGTGACACTAGTTTTACAGTTTGGGCTTGTTCAGGGCGAATAGTGGGAGTCATTTCATCTCATTTATCTCTGATTGTTTTTATTTTATAGTTGAAAAATAGAAGGAAATCAGAGCGGAGAGAAGCTGGGAGTGAGGGCACTACTTGGGCGGCAGTAGCTCAGTGGTAGAGTGCTCGTCTTCTGATCCAAAGGTCGGCGGTTCCAGATCCACTGGCCCGCAGGTTGGCGGTGCGATTGCAGCTGCCTCATGTAAATACTGCCATTGTGTCCTTGGGCAAGACACTTAACCCAACTTGCCCCCCAGTGTCTGTCGGAGTGAATGGGTGACTGGTTCCTTGATGTAAAGCGCTTTGAGTACCTTGACAGTAGAAAAGCGCTATATAAATGTGACTGCGCTGTGACTGTTAGCCTTTTGGCTTAGATCAAGTGTAGTATCTTTACTATATTTGGTTTTAGTTTGGGGTGAGACAGCGGTCACCTCTGGGGTCAACCTGGGGTTTGCCTTTGTGGCACTCACCTTTGGCCTCAGAGGATAAAGTGTACCGTTTTGTTAATTGTAACTTTTGTTTATATTTTTTCAGCACTTTAAGGCAGCCCAGCACTTTATTGTTCGTAAGTGCAATCTTAACTGGTTTTAGCTGCACATATTTATTTTTTAATTGGTTTTATCTGGTTTTAAGCTAATTTTAGTGAATTTTAGTTGGTTTTAAGCTGTTGGTGCCCCCAGAATGTCGGCCTCCCATGCCGGCAGGAGGAGGCACCACACCTGAAGGAGGTGTCTGGAAAAGTACCACAGTTTTCACGTTTGGACTTTTCCAGACACCTCGTCCAGAAAGCTCTGAATTTCAAAGCCGATGACCTGAACTGTATCTTGACCCTGCCTTTCAACAAAGACTTTGATGTGAGCTTTCGCTCTGCGATCATTCTGAAAGAATTCTGCACAGTGAAAGGCCGGGCTATTAAGGTCAGAGATGTGGACGGCATTTGGACAGGCAGCTTGAGGGTCCCCATTCAACAATTGGCAGGACCCTCGGTTGGGAGACAACTGGGGCTATATTCACTACCAAGGACAACCCAAGCTCTGCCGGCGGTGTGGGGAGCATGGGCACTGTGACAGAGCTGCCTAGTCTTGAGAGGACTTACATGAGACACGAGCACACTGGTGGGAGATGGTCAAATCTAGGACTAGGACTTTTTTTAGACACATGGGGAAAATTAAAAAGAGAATAGCCGCATGTTGGGACTGCAGAAGCGTTTACAAAGATATTTTAACTTGATAAAAGAAGTTGATTTTAATGAAGAAATAAAAGAGATCAGACCTATCTGAAATAAAAAGTAAAGGAATCATTTTAAATCTCTACAGTACCAAAGAAATTAATGAAACCGTCTGCCACACTTCTTAACTCCATCGAAAATATTTGATCAGACAGTGAGCTTTTAACCCGCATTTTAACAGTTTGATATAGTTTTATTATAAACTTATTTTATTATTTTAAAATGACATACCCGTTTTTAATCATACTCATGGCGATCACACTTTCTACAATCAATGTGAGAAGTGAAGAGTCTAGAGTGTTTGATCCTGTATTGACTCTGTATTGACCTTGATGCGTTTTAATTACATTTTTAAATCACTACAGGAACTGGGAGGAGTTGTGGCCACACACACATCCATTAGGAGTAGCTCTAACCAAAATACCCCTAGATGACTGGCAGCACTGTGGTGAGAGACCGGACACTTTTGACATACCCATCAGCCATTTTACCACCGCTGTTTTAATAGATAATTCATTTATTGAAGGAAGGTTTTTATTGTTCATGTGCATTGCAGCATCTCTGGGAACGTTGCACCTCCACTTTCAGGTCAAACATTCAGCCTTCTTTTTTGTCTTCCTTTTCGACCCTTTTAACATTACATTCCAAAAAGTGTGCCATCATAAAGTCATGTTAAACACAAGATGAACTCACCAAAAATGAAAGGGCCTACGACTCCCCACATCACTATGCTCTTCTGCCATAATCCAATATCCATTTTTAGTACCTTATGAAGTAAACGTACTAAAACAAATACTTTATGCAGGTTTGTTATCAATCCCGAGAGTTTGAACCAAACATGGGTTTCCCAAACATGCCCGTCTGAAATCAACAACACAAACGTATAGAGTATGTATGTCTATATAAATGCCAATGCCATTCTGTTGTCACTATCATCATCGTAATAAGAGAATATGGACTTCTCGAAGCCTCTTTTCACCTCTAGTTATGACTGGACATCATCTGATGAATTTACCGCTACACTACAGAAACAAGACCCAAGATGGCCATGGAAGGGATTTCCTGTGAGGAAATCCTTGGTAGGACAAGTTTAAGCCCGATTGCAAACCTTTCCTGGTTTGTAAAACATAATTCATCTCCCTGTCTGGGACTTGTCTTGTGCATGACAAGCGAAGATACTGTCCACTATACTAACGAGTACATAAGAGAAAAAGTATGAAATGTTTTTCATCTTGACAGTTTTCATCCCGGCCACAGGGTTAAATTCATTGATCTCTTTGATGTAAAGTTAGAAGAACTACACCAACAATTAGGCCATTTACAAGACCCTTTGAGGATGCAGAACGTCTAGATTTGCTGCCAAGGCTTGGTTTCTCATAAAAGATCATCAAATTGTGTTGGGCAGGGCCAAAAACACAGAGCCTAACCACATGCTGAATGCAGAGCACATCGCACTGGGCTCCGCAGGCTGCCTCCATTCCAAGAGGACAAGGAGAACGCCACAAAGCAAAGAGGAAGTATAGGAGGAGATGACCAATTATTCTATTTTGATTTCTTATTGGTGCCCGTCACGTCAGTATCGCCAAGTCTCTTTTTAGTTCCAACATTAAAGTCCATCATTCATAAAGGAGCTCAGCGCGTTGTGTGAGGCAGAGCTACATGCGGAGGATGGTGGATTGTGGGCTTAATTGAGGGTAGTTTGGAGGCAGTGGGGATCAAGGAGGTGTAGCCGCCCTGCACGGCAGAACATTCCGACTCCTGCCACCCGCTCACCGCGTCCAGCTGAGGATTCACGCTGGCCGTGCATGGCAGTGCGCTCCCCGGCCTCTGCGTTTTGTGCCTCACCGGAAGACACTTTCCCTCTGGCTTTTTGAGCCGCTGGTCCACCTGTCCTCTCTTACCACAGTCAGAAACGAGCTTAGGATCACCACCCGGAGCCCGAGAGATGTCCCCCCCCTTTGGAGGTAAGGTGCAGGGCCTGTTCCGCGCCCATCCTCCTCCCGGGTTCAGCCTCGGCCTCCACAGGTCCAGGAGGTAGACCCTCACGGGTCCCACCCTCCGGTCAGGAGGAGCAGTGGACACTGGTTGTCCTGCCTCTACCTTCCCAGACGCCAGCGCTGTGTTGGAAACCTGCTCCTGTGACACCCCCACCACCCACGCCATCCACTTCTCTTCGATTGAGAGCTCAATTTCGGGCACGTTCCAGGCACCACCACCACTCCTCAAGCCTCTCTATCGTCCCCACCAGCGTTCTCCTTGTCCTCCTCCATGTCACCCGCACCACATGGTTAAAATGTCTGAACATGCGGCACTCTCTGTATTTCAGAGCCCTCTGCGCGAGAATGAAGACATCCTCTACACACCCGCTCTATCGTGAATTACCAACGTCACATGATGTCTGGGTCTCTGTCTCTGGGTGGAATCTGCATGTCCTCCCCGTGGGTTCTCTCCGAGTCTCCGGCATCCACCCACCATCCAAACGCATGCATGTGTGAAATTAAAAGTGTTGTATAAGACAAGACAGATGAGTCTGAAATGGAGGATGAGAGAGAAGGGAGGACATGCAGTAAATTGTCGGAGTCGGAATCCAAACTCACGACACTGTGCCGACTGCACATGGAGCCTGACATAAGTGTGCTGTGCCCTGGCAGCACTCTTTGTTACTATGTTACCTTTTCATCTGATTCCTGTTCATTTGTTGTGTTCAACCAGAGAGTCTAAAAGCATTTAGAATCAATCTATTAATGGCATCAGATCTTAGCAGCATCCTTTAACAGCACACTGAACCCAATCAAACGATCAAAAATGTTAACAAAAATGAGAAGAATAGACATTGAACATCAAAACAAAATGTTGTGGTATAAAATGCATTATATTCATCATACAGAGGGAAACATAAGAGGGGATTAGCTATACTGATTGCAAACCCAATAGCTTTAAAACAGCGTTCTTGAACGCAAGGACAAAGAGGGCAGATATTTACTGATTAAAGGAAGTATGAAAGGAAAGGTTTTTGCCCTGATGAATGTGTGTGCTCCACCAGGGAGTGACATCATCTTCTATACGGATATTATGCACCTGATTGTAAACCACTCTGAGGGAACCCCAAGTTGTGGCGGCGATTGGAATTTCCGCATCCAACCTACATTGTACTTGACAACTTTGAAAGGCACTGGAGGAAAAATAAACTTGAAGTTCCATAAATGAATGAAGGTTATCGGAGCGAGTGAAATCTGGAGGGAGATGAACCCTTTATGTATGCCAACATACCCAATTTTCTAATCGACATGCAATTTACTACAGAATAGACTTCATTTTCAAGAGATCTAAAATGACTGAAGCAGATACAGGCACAATAGACCTAAGCGATCATGCTTTACATTTCTGTAGATTTGGAGGAAAGACAAAAAAAACACACTGGAGGTTCAATGCAGCTGCTTAATGACCCTTTGTTTAAGGACAAAATGTCCAACAACATTAAGACTTATCTGGGCAAAATTAGACATTTTCCCACCCACACTTTGGGATTTGTTTGTTGTGGGATTCTCCAGATGTTAAGTGGATTCAAATTAGTTTTCCACAAGATGCTCAGAGACATGGCACGGCAGCCAATGTGGGCGGAGCGACTTGAGGGGACGCTTCCAAAGCAGTCTTGAGAGGACAAATTATAGCCATAGCCTCTGAAAAAAAGAAACAAAAGGGAGCAAAAGCTAAAAGATCTGCAAGAAAGTTTAAAATTGCTGGAAGAAAACCTTGCCAAAAATGGGTGTCTTAAAATGCTACAAGAAACTAAAAAGATGAGAAATTAATGATCAGACTTCACACAAAATAGCTAAGAAAATGCTCTTTTCCAAACAATGATTATGAAAGTGGATCAATATTTTCTAAATTACCATCTTGAAAACTAACAACTGAAAAAACATGGGACAGGTAAAGTTATGTAATCTTCAGCACTTGAAACCTTCTTTAAAAAAACCTTTCAAAATTTCCAGACAAGAAGAAAGTATACATTCCTTTCTGGACACAATTTGCCTGTGAAGCTGAAATGACAGGGAAATACAAGGCACAATCAAAAGATTAAAAGAACCAAACATCGACAGGAGCAATGGGTTCACTTCAGAGTGGTATTTAACCTGCTGCAGACGATGTATTTGACCAAACCAGAAATTTAAATACCCAACGTGATTCATTTTTTCAAGAAGTTTGTACATTTAATTTTATCCAGACATTGAACCAACAAACTGAGATTCTCCCTTACTGGCTCTGACCTTTGGCACAAAAAAACTCTTTGATATTAAAGTGTGGTACTTCATAGAGACCCATCAACAATTCTGGAGAAACATTATACCCCTCTTTATACTTTGTTAAATAAAAATATCTGGAAACATTGAACTTTTTACCCTATTTATGTTAAAGGATTGAAACTATAAATTGCATATTTTGCCCTGATTTCTCCATCCGTCCCAGATTCTTCGATTTTCATCCACAACCGGCTGTTTGATGAGTGGAATAAAACAATCTCTAGATTTATATGGCAAGGGAAAAACGCTGTACAGTGAACCCTCGTTTATCGCGGGGGTCACGTTCCAAAACGAACCCGCAACAGGCTAAATCCGCGAAGTAGAAACCTATATTTTTTTAGTTATTATACAATGAAATACTCCATAAAACATTGAAGCTCACGCTCGCTCTCACCGGCCTCGCAAACTTCAATTTGGCAAGCGGTTTTACGTACGTGTCCATATGAATCCATAACGTTATTGACACAGGTAGAGAAGACGCAGAGAGACTGTTTAGCCAATCAGAATGCAGAACACAATGCATGATGCAAATCCGCGAAGCAGCGAGAGCGTGAAAAGTGAACCGCGTTATAGCGAGGGATCACTGTACATGATTTAAAACTTTACAATTATCAAAAGAAAAAGGAGGCGGAGTTTACCTATGAAAAAATACTTTATTTCAGCTCAAATCAGAGCGTTGCTGGTGTGACTCAGAATATGAAGCTCAATGGTCTTATACTGAGAGTCATGTGGTGCCTGAGGTTCCTGTACAGGTCTTATACTGAGAGTCATGTGGTGCCTGAGGTTCCTGTACAGGTCTTATACTGAGAGTCATGTGGTGCCGGGGGTTCCTGTACAGGTCTTATACTGAGAGTCATGTGGTGCCTGAGGTTCCTGTACAGGTCTTATACTGAGAGTCATGTGGTGCCGGGGGTTCCTGTACAGGTCTTATACTGAGAGTCATGTGGTGCCGGGGGTTCCTGTACAGGTCTTATACTGAGAGTCATGTGGTGCCGGAGGTTCCTGTACAGGTCTTATACTGAGAGTCATGTGGTGCCTGAGGTTCCTGTACAGGTCTTATACTGAGTGTCATGTGGTGCCTGAGGTTCCTGTACAGGTCTTATACTGAGTCATGTGGTGCCGGGGGTTCCTGTACAGGTCTTATACTGAGTGTCATGTGGTGCCTGAGGTTCCTGTACAGGTCTTATACTGAGAGTCATGTGGTGCCTGAGGTTCCTGTACAGGTCTTATACTGAGAGTCATGTGGTGCCTGAGGTTCCTGTACAGGTCTTATACTGAGTCATGTGGTGCCTGAGGTTCCTGTACAGGTCTTATACTGGGAGTCATGTGGTGCCGGGGGTTCCTGTACAGGTCTTATACTGAGTAATGTGGTGCCTGAGGTTCCTGTACAGGTCTTATACTGAGTCATGTGGTGCCGGGGGTTCCTGTACAGGTCTTATTCTGAGAGTCATGTGGTTCCTGTACAGGTCTGACTTGCAGATGACAGACGCTTGAGTCATTTGGAGGAAGTTAAGAATCCCTGGGTCAAATCTGTTCTTACAACATGGAAGGAGCTGATCAAGACATAAACTAAACAAAGACGTTAAAATCTTTAACTGGTTTTCTTATGATCAAATGTCACAGTAACAGCTCAGACTCAAGATTTAAAGTCTGGACACCAAACTGTATAAAGGTCTTTTACCAGATTGTAAAGGAGAATCATCTGAAGACAATGGGCAGCATCTTTGGAGCATCCTCCTGGCAGCAGCAAAAAAGCCCCGCACAAAAAAAAGGGACATAAAACGCACATTATATTGAAAACTAGAAAAATGAAGAAAAGAAATTTTTATATATATATATATATATATATATATACACACATTCAGACTAAAAATGAGCACATTTGACATTTTGTGGGCAAAAATGGAATTTTTTTGGGTGTACGTGTGTTTTAGCTTCGATTGTTTTATTTTATGTCTTGTAGTAATAATAAATAAAACAAATCTTGATAAAATAAAGACAATTATCCTGAATGCAGACGGTCTCAGAGCCGCAAACCTCCTGAGTCGCCTTTAAAAATGCCGGTGGTGTGATATGTGCTCCCTCAGACACTTCCAACTCCACAATGAGTTCATTCATAAACTTCCCTTTTCTTTTTTGTTCTTCCCTTCTAATATGATATAACAGTCTTACCTTCTCCACTTGTCCATGATCCAAAGCTTTTGTCTTGTCCAAGCTGGGGTCCGATGCCATGTGGTTTGCATGTTTTGCAAAAAAAGAGCAAACTAAACCCAAACTACACAAAAAAGCACATGAATGTGAGCGTGCTC
This sequence comes from Eucyclogobius newberryi, assembly GCF_026437365.1. NCBI lineage: Eukaryota > Metazoa > Chordata > Actinopteri > Gobiiformes > Gobiidae > Eucyclogobius > Eucyclogobius newberryi. Next base: position 41,185,846 of record NW_027316389.1, on the reverse strand, counting down.
TGCTCCCACAGCTGCACTGATGACTCCCTCTGTGGGCCGTCCTCCAAGCTGCTGTGGCTGAAGTGAAATACTGAGGCTCAGAACTCCTCTAAATATACACTGGCCATAGTTTATTGCATACAATACTCTGTGACACCACTTGCCTTGTCAAAAGAAAGTCCCTGTTCCCGTCAGCTGATTGTTATTGATTGTTTTTGCGTCTATGAAGTGGCCACAGAGTATTTAAGCTTCTGTTTTATCAGTGTGTTTGAAGTAGGATTGACTCTAGCATTAGTTTTTGCCCCGAGAACATCGACACGGAGCATGTCTGCTTCAGGAGCACTTTTCTTTCATGGATCTATTATATTATCTGCATAAGGCTCTGCCCGCCATCCAAACTGAGTAGTGGCCACTACGCGGGACTGCAGCCTCACGGTCGGACCATTTCAAGAGTTCGGCCTCGAAAATTACCCAAAATGCTAAATTATTTTTAGTCTAAGAATAAAATAGAAGGAATTTGATTGTTTCTAAAATCCTTAAAAAATATTTTTTTGATCTCACGGTGAACGGTGTACGCGCACCGAGCGCGCACGCAATCCTCGTGAACGAGCCTCAGAAGAACATGTGACGAAAACTAAACACAAGCAGAAGAAAGTGGACGAGACGAGACCACGATCCACGTGTTTTATGTCCTCACGTTTTCACACATTCAATAAGAAGTGTAAATCAGCTATTACAGTTAACACAAGCTAACGTTTAGCTACACAAGCTAACACAAGCTAACACAAGCTAACACAAGCTAACCTTTAGCTACACAAAAAGTTGCATTTGGAATGATACGCCGTGATTTCACGGCTCATGCCTTCTGCAAATAAATAACTCATTATTTTCTCCGTCCAAGATAAATTGTTTTAATGTTTTGTGTTTTCTTCAGGTGAAGTTTAACACAGACCAGGGGAAATAAAGTGATGTTTTTATTATGTGCAATCAAAAACTACCATTAATTCAAATATAACCTGCTGAAATGGGTCATATCTTACACATATAAATGTAAACCTATTACAAGTATGACGTATTACGTAAAAGTGACAGTGGTGTACTCACAGGGCTGATAACACCACATTTGAGCTTTTATTACATATTTAATAATGAAGTGTTTAAACAGCAAAGCACACGCTTGTTTTCTATAGGAATGTCATGGATTTACTTCCATGGAATATGTAGAGATTTAGAAAACATGTGAGTTATGCTCTAACTTCTAATGTTTAAACTTATGCAAAAGTAACAACTTTTGGTTCTAGCTTTAAAAATGATGTGAAAAGAGGAACTTTTGTGTTAGAGAGCGAAATGTAAATGTGTCAATCACATATTCCAGCTTTTCTCTGTTAAATGTACAGAATATATTAATGTTCTAATGAGAATCTTTCATCTTCTCCAGAGTGAAGCAGCCGTCCAGAGCAGAGCTGAGCGTCCAGAGCAGAGCTGAGCGTCCAGAGCAGAGCTGAGCGTCCAGAGCAGAGCTGAGCGTCCAGAGCAGAGCTGAGCGTCCAGAGCAGAGCTGACCGTCCAGAGCAGAGCTGAGCGTCCAGAGCAGAACTGAGCGTCCAGAGCAGAGCTGAGCGTCCAGAGCAGAGCTGAGCGTCCAGAGCAGAGCTGACCGTCCAGAGCAGAGCTGAGCGTCCAGAGCAGAGCTGAGCGTCCAGAGCAGAGCTGAGCGTCCAGAGCAGAGCTGAGCGTCCAGAGCAGAGCTGAGCGTCCAGAGCAGAGCTGAGCGTCCAGAGCAGAGCTGACCGTCCAGAGCAGAGCTGAGCGTCCAGAGCAGAACTGAGCGTCCAGAGCAGAGCTGAGCGTCCAGAGCAGAACTGAGCGTCCAGAGCAGAGCTGAGCGTCCAGAGCAGAGCTGACCGTCCAGAGCAGAGCTGACCGTCCAGAGCAGAGCTGAGCGTCCAGAGCAGAGCTGAGCGTCCAGAGCAGAGCTGAGCGTCCAGAGCAGAGCTGAGCGTCCAGAGCAGAGCTGAGCGTCCAGAGCAGAGCTGAGCGTCCAGAGCAGAACTGAGCGTCCAGAGCAGAGCTGAGCGTCCAGAGCAGAACTGAGCGTCCAGAGCAGAGCTGAGCGTCCAGAGCAGAGCTGAGCGTCCAGAGCAGAGCTGAGCGTCCAGAGCAGAGCTGAGCGTCCACTCTTCTTCTTCATTAACTCTTTTTGTTATTTGACAACTTCTCATTACAAAGCAAACATGCAGTCAATCCTTCTGCATTGGCAATGAAAGCAATTCATTCTTCCTTTAATCCTCCGCCCACGTGCCCCGCCCACGTGCCCCGCCCACGTGCCCCGCCCACATGTGTTGCAGGCTATGACGCAAATCTTCGTTGACAGAAATGCTGAAATTGAATATTTATTATAAAAATGTTCAGAATGTTTGCGTCATGTTTGTCCTCCGACAGAAACCATATTAAAACAACAAATATATCCCCCCATCTGTTTCTGTTTTCAGAGAGGCACTAGAAGACTAACCCTAACCTCAAAGAGACGCATGCGGCTCCGGAGCCGCGGCTCGCCGATCCCGGCCCTAGGAGTATGATATTTGTAAAAACTCATGAGTCATGTTTAGCGGATTTCATCCTATTTTTTACTGGTGTTGTCACCATCTCCCTCTGCGCCAAATGTCATCATTCTATGATCAGATTTTTTTGGGCCATCTCCTATACTCTGCAAGGTGTGTCACAAGAAGACCGCTGCTGGCTGCAAGTCTTGTAACATTCCTCTGTGCTTTGTGCCGGCCCAAACTCTTACGGCCAGTGGCACAAAGACATGAGACTGGAGTAAACCTTTTTCTATTTATCATTTTTGTGAATAGTTTTACATTTTGCACAAGTTTTTGCCTGTTTTTTTCATGGTGACACTGATGTTTACATCATCGAGGAGCTAAAAATGTAATAAAACAGTTTGGCACAGTTGGCACATATTTGGATCACTTGTTCCGAATATACTTTTTGATACAAAAAGGTCAAAGCACCAAAATGCCTGTTTCTAGAGATTTGAAACTTGACACAGTTGTTGTCATGACAACAGCATGTGCAGTGAACAGCATAAGCACACAATGAAGTATGTCATGCTCAGGACCATTACACATGGACATTATTCAGGCGAGACTAAAAAAAGGATGTTTTGTTCATGTTTGTGCTTCTGTAGTGTAAGTTCTGAAGCCCTGACAGTTTGACATCTGCACATCTGCAGAAACTAGAAGCTTTCCCATGATGCATCACACTCACATTTGGGCTGTAAGATCTTCTTTTAATAAGCAATGACATTTGGGTCTGATCATTGTGCACAGGGCCAAAGAGGCTGATGGAAACAGGTTAAAGACACTAGAAAAAATATACACATCAAGCTTAAAAAAAAGAGTCAATAAAAAATATAGAGATAATGTAGAGTGTTTGCAGCCTTTTGACCCTCTACTTTTGTATTTAAGGTTATTGGAATATAAAGTAAAGTACAGACATAAAATAAAGGCGGCAAATAAACAGAAATACAAAACCAATTCAATCAGTAAATTTAAAATATGAAGCTATTTTTTATCACAAACAAAATGTCAAAGCAGCCAGTAAACAAGAGTACAAAGCCAATCCCCTTCATACATAAGAAGGTTAAAGCAATTTTTAAACAAAAATACCACAATTATGAACCATTCAAAATGAAACTCTTAACTCTTAAACAGCTTACAGGAAAATCATGAACAATTTAAACTTCACTTTTGTCATGTAACAGCTTTTAAAGAAAGCTGAAGATGGTCCACAATATGTTTGTTGTGTGTGTTTAAGAACCAGGACTTACCTTTTAAAAGGAAGACTTTATGACTAAAGCTAAATGTGCTGCTGTAGCTGATGCCTGTATCTCAGAGGCGTATTTACACGTGTGCAACAATAACTGCTCAACTGCTGAGCTAGTTTATGGATCTGCTCCACATGTAACTCCAAACGCCAGCTGAAAGTTCAGTCAATCATTTGCAATTGGACGACATTCCAGCCGAACTTGTATGTTTGAAACCATTGAACAGCATTTAGTGGCACTTAATATACATTTGATTCAAGTTGTAACCTTTCCAAAGGGGGGTCAGTGGAGGGGGCCCTCGACCTGTGTCCCCTCCCCAATTACACGGACCGTAAAGCTCTTGCCATGTAGCAATGTGGACGGTTGTTTGTTGTCAGTAAAACTTTCATATAAAGGACATTAGGAGTCTAAGTATGTGGAGACAGGGCGGCTAAGGGTACGGGAGCGGACGTTAACGTAGCGGCTAAGGGTACGGGAGCAGACGTTAACGTAGCGGCTAAGGGTACGGGAGCAGACGTTAACGTAGCGGCTAAGGGTACGGGAGCAGACGTTAACGTAGCGGCTAAGGGTACGGGAGAAGACGTTAACGTAGCGGCTAAGGGTACGGGAGCAGACATTAACGTAGCGGCTAAGGGTACGGGAGCAGACGTTAACGTAGCGGCTAAGGGTACGGGAGCAGACGTTAACGCAGCGGCTAAGGGTACGGGAGCAGACGTTAACGTAGCGGCTAAGGGTACGGGAGCAGACGTTAACGTAGCGGCTAAGGGTACGGGAGCGGACGTTAACGTAGCGGCTAAGGGTACGGGAGAAGACGTTAACGTAGCGGCTAAGGGTACGGGAGCAGACGTTAACGTAGCGGCTAAGGGTACGGGAGCGGACGTTAACGTAGCGGCTAAGGGTACGGGAGCAGACGTTAACGTAGCGGCTAAGGGTACGGGAGCAGACGTTAACGTAGCAGCTAAGGGTACGGGAGCGGACGTTAACGTAGCGGCTAAGGGTACGGGAGCAGACTTTAACGTAGCGGCTAAGGGTACGGGAGCAGACGTTAACGTAGCGGCTAAGGGTACGGGAGCGGATGTTAACGTAGCAGCTAAGGGTACGGGAGCAGACGTTAACGTAGCGGCTAAGGGTACGGGAGCGGATGTTAACGTAGCGGCTAAGGGTACGGGAGCGGACGTTAACGTAGCGGCTAAGGGTACGGGAGAAGACGTTAACGTAGCGGCTAAGGGTACGGGAGCAGACATTAACGTAGCGGCTAAGGGTACGGGAGCAGACGTTAACGTAGCGGCTAAGGGTACGGGAGCGGACGTTAACGTAGCGGCTAAGGGTACGGGAGAAGACGTTAACGTAGCGGCTAAGGGTACGGGAGCAGACATTAACGTAGCGGCTAAGGGTACGGGAGCAGACGTTAACGTAGCGGCTAAGGGTACGGGAGCAGACGTTAACGCAGCGGCTAAGGGTACGGGAGCAGACGTTAACGTAGCGGCTAAGGGTACGGGAGCAGACGTTAACGTAGCGGCTAAGGGTACGGGAGCGGACGTTAACGTAGCGGCTAAGGGTACGGGAGAAGACGTTAACGTAGCGGCTAAGGGTACGGGAGCAGACGTTAACGTAGCGGCTAAGGGTACGGGAGCGGACGTTAACGTAGCGGCTAAGGGTACGGGAGCAGACGTTAACGTAGCGGCTAGGGTACGGGAGCAGACGTTAACGTAGCAGCTAAGGGTACGGGAGCGGACGTTAACGTAGCGGCTAAGGGTACGGGAGCAGACTTTAACGTAGCGGCTAAGGGTACGGGAGCAGACGTTAACGTAGCGGCTAAGGGTACGGGAGCGGATGTTAACGTAGCAGCTAAGGGTACGGGAGCAGACGTTAACGTAGCGGCTAAGGGTACGGGAGCGGATGTTAACGTCGCGGCTAAGGGTACGGGAGCAGACGTTAACGTAGCAGCTAAGGGTACGGGAGCAGACGTTAACGTAGCGGCTAAGGGTACGGGAGCAGACGTTAACGTATCGGCTAAGGGTACGGGAGCAGACGTTAACGTAGCGGCTAAGGGTACGGGAGCAGACGTTAACGTAGCGGCTAAGGGTACGGGAGCAGACGTTAACGTAGCAGCTAAGGGTACGGGAGCAGACATTAACGTAGCGGCTAAGGGTACGGGAGCAGACGTTAACGTAGCGGCTAAGGATACGGGAGCAGACGTTAACGTAGCGGCTAAGGGTACGGGAGCTGACGTTAACGCAGCGGCTAAGGGTACGGGAGCGGACGTTAACGTAGCGGCTAAGGGTACGGGAGCAGACGTTCACGTAGCGGCTAAGGGTACGGGAGCGGACGTTAACGTAGCGGCTAAGGGTACGTGAGCAGACGTTAACGTAGCGGCTAAGGGTACGGGAGCAGACGTTCACGTAGCGGCTAAGGGTACGGGAGCAGACGTTAACGTAGCGGCTAAGGGTACGGGAGCAGACGTTAACGTAGCGGACATTATTGAAGTAATGGTAAATTGGGTGGAGCAGGATCCTGCAGAAGAATTAGATGATGAGCTTGTCCATGATCGACAGCGGCACTGCATGTACCAGGACACATTCTTCATGCCTGTTGATATAACTCAGGAGGCTCTTGATAACTTTTTTGAGGGTGTTTTAGATTTAGCTCCGGCTGAGGGTAACAGCCCGGTAAGTTTGTTAAAGGATAAAGAAGATGAAGCTAAATGCTTTTCAAAAGAGTTTCTCTTTGAAGGCGATACATTTCATACCCCTCGGAAAACACTTTTAACCTTGTGCCGATATTTCGTTAACAGACTATTGCATGTGGATGGCAGGTTTGCAGAAAATGTTAAGTTTTTCTTTTTGGCATTATACATGTTGGAAGTTGAGCAGGTTGTGTGCCCATAGCTTTGCGAAAAGCGACATTCCGGTCATGGTATTGCTGCTTTACAGGAATTACTACAGTTTGATAACGGTTATCGCTTTATGACACCTATAAGAGGAACGCCGCCCTTCTTGCAGTCGGCACACTTTTTTTGTTGTATTCATTCGTCAGCTCGGTATTCCGTGGTGGTTTTGCTCCTTTAGTTCTGCAGATCTCCGGTGGCCAAGCCTCTTGAAAACACTCTTAAAGCAGGAGGGTTGGACCCGGAGGGTGCAGATTTGGACTGGGCTGAGAGATGTGACCTTTTGCATCGTCACCCTGTAACCGCGGCTTGCATGTTTGACTCCCGTTGGCACAGATTTTTACATAAAGTTATTATGTCACAAGCTCAACCATCAATAAAGTCATAGATTATTTCTATTGCATAGAATTCCAGCAGAGGGCAAGTCCACACTGTCACCGTCTCATTGGATAGACCAGGCTCTGAAACTTGGGGTAAACTCTGACCGGGAGGTCTTTACGTTTGTGGATAATAATAATAATAATAATAATAATAACTTTTATTTATATAGCGCTTTTCAGTGACCCAAAGACGCTGAACATAATAAAAAAAGGGGGGGGTATTTACAGACAGGGGGGACAACACGTACAGAACACATTAATATACAGATAAAATGAACAAGACAGACGAAGTAGAGAGAAAAAGATGGGGATGTAACAGGGGGTAGAAGAGTAGGCAATGGGGTAGAGGAGGCTAGGGGTAGGGGAGGTCATAGGCTTGGGTGAAGAGGTATGTTTTTAGGCGGGATTTGAATGTTGTGAGTGAGGGAGAGTGGCGGACAGGTTGGGGGAGGGAGTTCCAGAGTCGGGGTGCTGTTCGGGAGAATGCTCTGTCGCCAAAAGTTTTGAGTCGGGATGTTGGTGCAGTCAGGGTGAGAGAGGAGGAGGATCGGAGAGCTCGGGTGGGGCGGTGGGGGATGAGGAGGTCAGACAGGTAGGGGGGGGCAAGGTGGTGAAGAGCTTTGAAGGTGAGGAGGAGTATTTTAAAGTTTATGCGCTGCTTGATGGGGAGCCAGTGGCGAGAGCGGAGAACGGGAGTGATGTGATCACGGGACCGGGTGTGGGTGAGGAGGCGGGTGTGGGTGAGGAGGCGGGCAGCGGAGTTTTGGACCATTTGGAGTCTATGGAGGGAATGGGAGGAGATGCCAGTGAGGAGGGAGTTGCAGTAGTCGAGGCGGGAGGAGATGAAGGCATGGATGAGGGATTCAGCAGCGGGGAGGGTGAGGCAGTGTCGGATTTTGGCGATGCGGCGGAGGTGGAAGTATGAGGTCTTGACAATGTGGCTGACATGGGGAGTGAAGGAGAGGGTGGGGTCCATGATGACACCGAGATTGCGTACCAGGGTAGAGGGGGTGATGGTCGAGGTGTCGATGCTGAGTGAAAAGGGACCAGTTTTATTGACAGTGGATTTGGTGCCAATGAGGAGGAGCTCTGTTTTGTCACTGTTCAGTTTGAGGAAGTTGAGAGTGAGCCATGATTTTATTGTAGAGATGCAGGTTTGGATTTGGCTGAGGGGAGGGTTTTGGGTGGATTTGGTGGTGAGGTATATCTGGGTGTCGTCAGCGTAGCAGTGAAAGTCCAGGTTGAGTTGGCGGAGGATGTGACCAAGGGGGAAGATGTAGCAGATGAAGAGGAGGGGGCCGAGGACTGAGCCCTGGGGGACCCCCTGCGTTACTGGGGAGAGGGTGGATGAGTGACCGGAGAGGGAAATGAACTCTTGCCTGTTGGTGAGGTAGGATGTGAGCCAGTCAAGTGCAGAGCCCTCAACACCCAGTTGGCGCAGCCTTTGTAGGAGGATGGAATGGTTTATAGTGTCAAAGGCTGCGCTGAGGTCTAGTAGTAACAGGATGTTGAGGGCCCCGGAGTCTGCAGAGGTGAGGAGATCGTTGAGTACTTTGACCAGGGCTGTTTCAGTGCTGTGAAGTGGGCGGAAGCCAGATTGGAGGGGTTCATAGAGGTTGTTTGACTGGAGGTGGGTGTGAAGTTGGGCGGCGACGATGCGTTCCAGCGTTTTTGAGAGGAACGGCAGGTTGGAGATGGGGCGGTAGTTGGAGAGGTTGGCGGGGTCTAGGGTGGGTTTTTTGAGGATGGGGGTGATGGAGGCCAGTTTGTAGATGGAAGGAACATGGCCGAGGGATAAAGACTGGTTGAAGAGGGTGGTGAGATGGGGGATGAGAGCAGGGAGGCAGGCCTTGGTTAGAGTCGTTGGGAGGGGGTCGAGAGAGCAGGTGGTGGTTTTGGAAGCGGTGATGAGGTCTATGATATGAGAGGGGTTAACAGAGGAGAAGGTGGTGAGGGGAGGGAAGGGTGGGTGGTGGGTGGAGGGAGAGGAGGGGGGGTGGGGTGATGGAGTTAATGGAGACGGCAGTCATGGAGCTGTTGATTTTGGAAATTTTGTCATTGAAAGCAAGGAGGAAAGAGTTGCAGAGGTCAGGGGAGGAGGGTGGAGTAATGTCCGGTGGCTGGAGCAGCTTGTTGACGGTGGAGAACAGGGTGCGAGGGCTCCGGTGGGAGCTGTTGATGAGGGTGGAGAGGTGGGCAGATTTGGCGGCTTGGAGAGCGTCACGGTAGGAGGAGATGTGTAATTTGAAAGCTTCGGCGTGGACGGTGAGGCGGGTTCTTTTGAGGAGTCGTTCGAGTTGGAGGCCAGTCTGCTTCATGGTGCGGAGTTCAGGGGTGTACCAGAGGGCGGGGTTGATGTATGAGACGGAGGAGGTTTTCCAGGGGGCTAGGGAGTCAAGGGAGTCGGAGAGGGTGGTGTTGAGCATGACAGCATAGTCGTCGGGGGAAGAGGGGGGGGAGTCAGGGGGGAAAGCAGAGGATATGAGCTGGGAGAGCGTGAGGGGGTTGACTGACTTGATATTGCGGTAGGTGATGGTGCGTTTTTTGGGGTTGTGGGGCGAGGGTAGGGGGGCGGAGAAAAGGATGCAGAGATGATCAGAGAGTGGGAAGGGGAGGGGGTGGGGCTTAGATATGGGTAGGAGAGAGGAACAGACTAAGTCCAGAGTGTGGCCTTTGGTATGGGTGGGGAAGTCAATATGTTGGGTGAGATGGAAGCAGTCCAGGAGAGAGAGGAAGTCGGATGTCAGTGGGGCGTTGGGGCAGTCAATGTGGATGTTGAAGTCACCAGTGAGTAGGAGGCGGGCAGAGAGAGAGGATGCAATGGTGAGGAGTTCAGACAATTCAGTGAGGAAAGAGGGGTGGGGCTTTGGGGGACGATAGATCAGGATAGCGGTGATAGAGTTGGGGAGGGAGAAGGCGAGGTATTCAAATGATGAGATGGATGGAAGGTTGAGGTTCAGTTCAGTGATGGATGTAGATTTTTTATGAATAACAGCAAGACCTCCCCCACGCCCGGAGAGGCGGGGTTTGGCAGTGTAAGTGTAGTTGGAGGGAGTGGCTTGGTTGAGAGCATAGAAGTCCAGGGGCTGTTGCCATGTTTCACAGAGGAGAAGCAGATCAATGTTATTGTCCAGTAGCAGTTCAGATATAACAGGTGATTTGTTGGAGAGGGAGCGGCAGTTCAGCAGTGCAAGGGAGATGGATGGGGGCGCGGAGATGGATGGGGGCGCGGAGATGGATGGGGGCGCAGGGGTGGGGGGGCGGAGGTTGCTGAGGTTGGCAGTGCGGCAGGTGGGGGTGACGGGGGGGCGAAAACTAGTCCAGAGTGAGGGGATAGGTGAGCCGTCGTTGGAGTGTTGGTTATGGGAGAGACCAGAGCCCCTGTGGATGTAGCGGGGCCGGCGAAGGATCCCAGCTGAGCTAGCTGCAGAGGCAGCAGCAGCTGGGAGACGGTGGTTATGGTTGAGGAGGTGAAGGTCAGCAGCGGTGTAGGTGAGTAGGCGAGAAGTTGGTGGAGCGGTGGCCTGGAGGCGCGGGAGTGATAGTCCGAGGAGGAGATGGAACGTAGCAGCAGATGAGAGTAATCCAGTTAGTATGTTGGCGGTGGCTAGAGGCTGGTTAACTAGAAGCTGGTGGGCAGAGAGTTGTGAAAAAGCGGCAGTGGACCGGGTGTTGAAGCTGGTGGAGTGAGTGGCGTTGGTTGCCCCAGACCTTGTCTGCACGGCAGGGAGGCCCCGCGTTACCATGACGGACCTCAGCAGGTGTTAAGCCAGCTGTTAGCTGGCGGCTAGGGCAGTAGATAGTCCAGGAGTGAGGGAGGAGATGAGCGATGGACGGTGCAGTAATGTCCGATGAAGTTAAGGAACAGGGATGTAGACAGAAGACAACACAGAGACGCGGGAACAAAACAAAACAATGGAAACGACTAACAAAACAAAGACATTGGGACAGAAGCGGCAGTCCACATACCAGACGCCGGCGTTGCTCTAGCCCAATCAAGACGCATTTGAGTCCAGTTTTGTGACCAGATCGCCCCCGTCTGTGGAGCGGGGAAAGCAGAGAAACGGGGCTGTACCTTGGTTGTATGGGGCTGCTTTTCTCCGGGTGGAGCCGGTGCCCCGCTCTCCGTGTCTGCTCCTGTGGCGGGCTGGGGCCACACCTTCGCCCAGGTACAGACCTCCGGGGCGGCGGGTGCGGGAGCGCGGAGCCGGTGTTCGGGCGTGGAAACGCCGGTGCAGCGGAGGAGAAGCGGAGCCGCGTGCGGCTCGTGGTGGTGCGTGCCGCTCGTGGTGGAGCCGGTGATTGGACGTGGAAACACCGGTGCAGCGGAGGAGAAGCGGTGACGCTCGCTCGTGGTGCGTGCGGCTCGTGGTGGTGCGTGCGGCTCGTGGTGGAGCCGGTGTTCAGACGTTGAAACGCCGGTGCAGCGGAGGAGAAGCGGTGCCGCTCGCTCGTGGTGCGTGCGGCTCGTGGTGGTGCGTGCCGCTCGTGGTGGAGCCGGTGTTCGGACGTGGAAACGTCAAACGTTCCCGATGAAGGAATGTTGTGAACAACAGACAGGAAAACAAGAGAGCGTCTTCAGACGACTGCGCCTTTTCTAACTTTGCGCCGGGGGCGTGACTAAAAAGGAAAAGGGGCGGGGGCTGCTGCAGCACGGTTTCTCTTTGGCAATAACTTTGTGTTAACATTTCATTCAGGTTAATACAATTTTAGATGTTTGTGTATATTATTCCCTTAGAAACATACATTTTCTTCTACCTTTGGTGCATATACTCTGGTTTCACTCTAAATAACATAAAACAGTGTTAATTATAAGACAAAGTTAGGAAACAGTACACTTCACATGAAATTCTTGGTAGTTCACACTTCTTCTCATTTTCATCAATTGTAGCATATCTGTAACACATTGTCCACGCAAAGAAGGTTAATGTCCGTCCAGAGTTATTCTGGCTGGTCTCAGATTGTTATCTAAGACTTAGCCAGGTCACTGCATATGGCTCCGCCCACAGGCACTAGGAACCCCTGTGATCCTTCAGGAGGTGTTCCTCTGTCTGATCTGCAGTTTGCCGTAGATCAAACAAGGCGTTCCTGAGGAATGTCAGATGGTCATTCATTCCTCTATTTTATGTTACATCATCATGCTGTTGCGCCGTGCGTCAGTTGGTCATCGGCTGCATATAAACCGGAAATAAGTTGCGGCTCGGGACACGCCGGTCGGGGAATTGGTTTCACTTCCTGCTTCTGAAGAGTGCAGACGCGTTCTTGCTCGCTCCATCCAGCTTGCCATCGCTTCTTTACTTATTTTTCCAGTTTTAACGACATATCTGACGCCAGCGACATGTCCGGGAGAAGAAGGGAGAGAGACTGTGAACGCTGTCGGAAATATCAACAAGAAATTAATGAGTTGAAAACACGGATATTTGTTTTGGAATCTGAAAAAGGTCTTCACGATACAATTCCTGTGTCAACCGATGGTAAGAAGAGCACACTTTTTACAACTAAACCTCAGTGACTCTTTGTCGTTTCCAAAACTGTCTAAAAACCAGAAGGACCAGGCTGTGTCTTGGAACAAACTTGGGGCAAAGCCTAAACAATACAAATATAACGTAAAGTCACCTAAAATACAGCTCACAAACAGATTTTTTTATTTTTTTTATTTTAACATTAAAATGTAATACATGACGTGGCCAAAATGCCGCAGACAGTGGGAAGTTCTGTGCCATTCTTCAAGGTCACAGAGACACAGGCTTTGCTTATTGGAGATGGTGCGATAAGTCACGTGACGCATGAAAAGATCAACACACACTGTTTTCCAAGCACCACAGTGAGTGAGATAACGTCACTCCTTCCAAATGTTTTGGCTAAACATCGAGGAGTTAAACAGCTGGTTGTGCTCGTGGTGCAGTGGACATGCGGCGAGAACAGACTGAAGTTTAGAAAAGAGACTTCTTGAAGTTATTCGACGTGCTGATAAAATGGAAATCAAAACATTCATAAGTGGACCTCTTCCAAACATCGACAGGAAGAGAAATAAGTTTAGCTGCTTCAGCTGAACACATGGCTGTCCAAAGAGTGTTCCCCGAGAGGACTACACTACATTGAGAACTTCTATCTATTCTGGAAACGAGAGGGGCCCCCACCTATGCAGAGGTGGAGTGAGGGTGCAGAGGTGGAGTGAGGGTGCAGAGGTGGAGTGAGGGTGCAGAGGTGGAGTGAGGGTGCAGAGGTGGAGTGACGGTGCAGAGGTGGAGTGAGGGTGCAGAGGTGGAGTGACGGTGCAGAGGTGGAGTGAGGGTGCAGAGGTGGAGTGAGGGTGCAGAGGTGGAGTGAGGGTGCAGAGGTGGAGTGAGTGGAGTGCTGACAGAGAACCTGCTCCACGCTCTGAGGCATTGGACTGGGCCTGGACAGGGTCCTGAGCAGATAGTTAGAGAAGAGAGGAATGAGAGAAGAATTCCTGCTCCATCAGCCAGAGACCGAGCCAATGTTTCAAGATCAACAGCACCACAACCTCAGCCTCCACCAAAGGATTCATCAGCAGCTGCTCCACCACCACCAGCAAAGGATTCAGCTCCAGCTGCTCCACATTCACCTCCACCGCCTCCAGCGAAGGACTCATCAGCAACAGCACCGCAACAATCTTCAAAGGCCTCGGACCCATCTGTGACAGGCTCGACTACATCCCTGTCATCGCTCCTGCCTTCAGACCAGCCCTGGGTTCCCCCTGCAACTACTCCCACTGCAGACTCCTCACTCTCCTTCTCATCGCCACTCTCACCCATGGGCCTTCCCAACCATTTCGAAAGTCTGATCAAATCAGGACTTAAGATGGCTCCACTCACGCCCATAATAGCAAGATCAAGAGTTATGTCAATTCATAACAACTCTTCCCTGCACAAGCCGACTACACCAACAAAAGCCCCACCACCCATCCCCCCTTGCCTTTCACCTGGGATCTCCCATAGCTAGGATGCACTGGGTCTCAGCGTTGCCGGGACTTATTGTCACATTAAAAATCTAACCAACCTGGGGCCCTATGTAAAAAGAGCCCCCCCTAGTGCTATTTCTGTGTCACATCATGACACAGATGGAAAAACAAAATGCGAGTCAGGCCCAATCTGAGAAATTTGATTCATATTCTGTGAAAAGATAAAGCCCAGTCCCACTGAAACTAGTCTGAAACTTGCTGTGCTAAATGTCAGATCCTTATGTAACAAATCTCTCTTAATTAATAATTTTATTTCTTCTTATAATCTTGATTTTATGTTTTTAACTGAAACATGGGTTGACAAAAACACAGGGTTAACCCTGAACTCAGACAAGACTGAAATCATCGTTTTTGGCACACAGAAACAAAGAGAAAGTGTCAGCGTCACCTCCAGAGTCTCGCTCTAAAACCTACAAACCAAGTTATAAATCTGGGGATAATAATGGACTCAGACTTGAACTTTAACAGCCACATAAAATCAATAACATCAGCAGCTTTTTATCATCTAAAAAACATTGCCAAAATCAAAAATATAGTGTCTAAACTAGATTTAGAGAGACTTATCCATGTGTCTGTCTCCAGTAGATTAGACTGTAACGGCCGCTCACTGGTCTCTCCAAACGAGCTGTAAAACAGCTGCAGTACATCCAGAACGCTGCTGCTCGGGTCCTGACCAGGAAGTACCATCACATTAGTCCTGACCAGAACCAGGGAGAACCATCACATTAGTCCTGACTAGAACCAGGGAGTACCATCACATTAGTCCTGACTAGAACCAGGGAGTACCATCACATTAGTCCTGACTAGAACCAGGAAGTATGATCACATTAGTCCTGTTCTCAGGTCTCTGCACTGCCCCCTGTGGCTCAGAGAAGAGACTTTAAAGCAGCTCTGCTTGTGTACAAGTCTCTCCATGGCCTAGCACCAAAGTACATCTTGGATATGTTAGTGCCATATGAACCATCTCAGACTCTGAGGACCTCAGGGACCGGCCTCCTGCTGGTGCCAGAGTCAGGACTAAACATGGACCGGCCTCCTGCTGGTGCCAGATTACACCCTATTGTTGACGGGGCGGGCGGACTCATCCCTTCCCCACGTAGTTGTAACCCTTTTACCAACCGGCTCACTATAATGAGGTAAAAACTCATTTGGATAGAACATCAAACTCAAATTCAACTCTAAGGTAAAAGAGACATTCCAGTGTATTAAAAAATATGATCTCACTGAAAACGATTAAAAAAGGCTTCCCAGAAATGACAATGTACAAGAACTAACATTCAAGCGATTCTAGCGATGACAGAATTCTCCCATGTTATCCCTATGGGAAAACCGCAAAATCTCTCAAATATCCACATTTTTATGTTTCACACTTTAACGAACTCCTCCTAGTGCGTTTTGCCCACCAACCTCAAAATCGATGTACGAAGTGGGGCATCTAAAGTTATCCAAATTTTAAGGATGACTTTTACGGTCTCTGTGCGACGGAGCCGCAAACGTTTCCCAGAATTCTGACTATTTGGCCTTCAGAGTGGCCTATAAACAATAGAGTTTTTCCAAATGACATGATATTTTGAACAAAATTCTAATTTGCCATCCTGATCATAAAAGTATGAGAGCCAAAGTCATATTTTGTACGGCGTAACCGTAGCGATGACAGAAACATCCCATGTTATCCTTATGGGAAAATCGTAGAATCGCTCAAATCACCACATTTTTACGCTTCACACTTTAACGAACTCCTCCTAGGGCGATTGTCCGATCAAGTTCATATTTGGAGAATATCATCTACACAAGCGGGGCATCAAAACTTACCCATATTTTGATTCTAAGTGCTACGGTCTCTGTGTGGCGGACCCGCAAATATATGTCAGAAATGTACAAGAACTAACATTCAAGCGTTACCTTGTGTATATTTTGACAGTGCTCAGGGGAAGACACACAGTCGTGGCTTATCTATGTCAAGTATTGAAAACTAAAAAATATTTGGCAAAACAAAAAATACAGATATACATCAAACCCTCCAAGAGTCAAAATGATTACCACGAGATAGAAGGTGATCCAGCCTTCCACCTCTGCAGGGCCCGTGCGTCCGCAGGGCCCCAGGATCCGACCCTTCTCACCATGGACTTTTGGCCACTCCCTTCAGTCAGGAGGCCCCTCCCTCAGGCAGGAGGCCACTCCCCTCAGGCAGGAGGCCCCTCCCTCAGGCAGGAGGCCACTCCCCTCAGGCAGGAGGCCACTCCCCTCAGGCAGGAGGCCACTCCCCTCAGGCAGGAGGCCACTCCCTTCAGGCAGGAGGCCCCTCCCTCAGGCAGGAGGCCACTCCCTCAGGCAGGAGGCCACTCCCCTCAGGCAGGAGGCCACTCCCCTCAGGCAGGAGGCCCCTCCCTTCAGGCAGGAGGCCCCTCCCTCAGGCAGGAGGCCACTCCCCTCAGGCAGGAGGCCCCTCCCTTCAGGCAGGAGGCCCCTCCCTCAGGCAGGAGGCCACTCCCCTCAGGCAGGAGGCCCCTCCCTCAGGCAGGAGGCCACTCCCCTCAGACAGGAGGCCACTCCCCTCAGACAGGAGGCCACTCCCCTCAGGCAGGAGGCCACTCCCCTCAGGCAGGAGGCCACTCCCCTCAGACAGGAGGCCACTCCCCTCAGGCAGGAGGCCACTCCCCTCAGGCAGGAGGCCACTCCCCTCAGACAGGAGGCCCCTCCCTCAGGCAGGAGGCCACTCCCCTCAGGCAGGAGGACACTCCCTCAGGCAGGAGGCCACTCCCCTCAGGCAGGAGGCCACTCCCCTCAGGCAGGAGTCCACTCCCCTCAGACAGGAGGAGGCCACTCCCCTCAGGCAGGAGGCCACTCCCCTCAGACAGGAGGCCACTCCCCTCAGGCAGGAGGCCACTCCGCTCAGGCAGGAGGCCACTCCCCTCAGACAGGAGGCCACTCCCCTCAGGCAGGAGGCCACTCCCCTCAGGCAGGAGGCCACTCCCCTCAGGCAGGAGGCCCCTCCCTCAGGCAGGAGGCCACTCCCCTCAGGCAGGAGGCCACTCCCCTCAGGCAGGAGGCCCCTCCCTCAGGCAGGAGGCCACTCCCCTCAGGCAGGAGGCCCCCCCCTCAGGCAGGAGGCCACTCCCCTCAGTCAGGAGGCCACTCCCCTCAGACAGGAGGCCACTCCCCTCAGGCAGGAGGCCACTCCCCTCAGACAGGAGGAGGCCACTCCCCTCAGGCAGGAGGCCACTCCCCTCAGACAGGAGGCCACTCCCCTCAGGCAGGAGGCCACTCCCCTCAGGCAGGAGGCCACTCCCCTCAGACAGGAGGCCACTCCCCTCAGGCAGGAGGCCACTCCCCTCAGACAGGAGGCCACTCCCCTCAGGCAGGAGGCCACTCCCCTCAGGCAGGAGGCCACTCCCCTCAGACAGGAGGCCACTCCCCTCAGGCAGGAGGCCACTCCCCTCAGGCAGGAGGCCACTCCCCTCAGACAGGAGGCCACTCCCCTCAGACAGGAGGCCACTCCCCTCAGACAGGAGGCCACTCCCCTCAGGCAGGAGGCCACTCCCCTCAGGCAGGAGGCCACTCCCCTCAGGCAGGAGGCCCCTCCCTCAGGCAGGAGGCCACTCCCCTCAGGCAGGAGGCCCCCCCTCAGGCAGGAGGCCACTCCCCTCAGGCAGGAGGCCACTCCCCTCAGACAGGAGGCCACTCCCCTCAGGCAGGAGGCCACTCCCCTCAGACAGGAGGAGGCCACTCCCCTCAGGCAGGAGGCCACTCCCCTCAGGCAGGAGGCCACTCCCCTCAGGCAGGAGGCCACTCCCCTCAGACAGGAGGCCACTCCCCTCAGGCAGGAGGCCACTCCCCTCAGACAGGAGGCCACTCCCCTCAGGCAGGAGGCCACTCCCCTCAGGCAGGAGGCCACTCCCCTCAGACAGGAGGCCACTCCCCTCAGGCAGGAGGCCACTCCCCTCAGGCAGGAGGCCACTCCCCTCAGACAGGAGGCCACTCCCCTCAGGCTGTTGGATCATGAACACTTCTTAAACACTGTCACTTTAACCATCATTTAATCACTCACTGTCACTTTCTGCACTACATATGTAAATTCAACTGTACATTTTGCGTACATAGCAAAGTAATAATCATAAAGCATGTTTTTATTGTTATCTATAGTAGCTTCATATAGGTTGTTTTATTATTGCTCATTCTTTTATGTTGCACCGTATCACCAAGTAAGCAAGTTCCTATGTTTGTGAATTCTGTTCATTGACCATAAACCTTTTCTGATTCTGATTGAGCTTTTTAAGAAGCTTTTAAGACAACTGGGAATTACATTAGTCTAATCTAGATGTCACAAATGCATGAATAAGTTTTTAAGTAAGATTTTTCTGATTTTGGCTATATTGCATAGTTTTACAAGCTTGATTTATACCGTATTTTCCGGATTATAAGTCGCACCAGCCAAAAAATGCTGGTCAAATATGAAGAATTTATCTCCTTCACACGAGCACTAAGTCTGTCTGATCACTCTGATCAGGTTCATTGATAAATACAGCTGAGTGTCGTCTGCAGAGCAGTGGAAGTTAATGCCATGTGACCTGATCATGTGACCTAACGTTACTTTAGAACAAGGGGAGGAGCTCCGGGTTACATTAACAAACTGGTACTTTTAAACCAGCTCGGTTTTCAAGGACAAAAAGTCCTTGAATCCTTTTTGTATGAATTCTCAGTCAAAGCCAGTCTGATGCAGTGTGGCTGCCGAGGACAGTGAGCCAGGAGGCTGACATGTTGTCTGCAGCATTTGACCCATTCATAAACGCCACTCGGGGAACCTGATTCTAATTATTGGGGCCATACACTCCACAGACCCTATTGGCTCAAAGTTCCAAGATTTTTTGCTATGTTACTTGAGTTTTGTGTCATTGCCCAAGTCATGTTTGAGTCCTATTCACTGACCTTTAGTCGAGCCGAGTCCAAGACTCAAGCCTCAAGTCTCCCAGTGGAAGTCTGAGTCAACATTGAACATACATCCACCCTAACCCTCGAACAGAGGTGATTTTCCATTTATAAGAACATGGCTCATACATCCGTGCTGTGTGGATGTTTCATAATGAGTTTTACGGTCTCCCTGTATCTTATTTTTGTTGTATAATAATATTTATCTTTTTATTTCAGATTTGCAGGAATGAACATAACCATGGCTGACCTGAATGTTTCACTCTGAGCAGCAGCCCAGGCTTTCCACAGTCAACAGAATACCATCTGTCCTCTGGATCTTATATTTCCATGTCTACAACCCTACTACCTTTATGACTGGATGTTAACTGCTGGATACTGTTTTTCACATCATATTTGGACCCAATGATCACTCTGAACTCTGCTGCGCTGCTTCTCCTTGTCCTAGGCTTGCTTTTGGACTACAGTTGTCAGTCTGGATACCAAGGCAGGACTAAAGCCGGACACGTGTCACCTGGTGGAGCGGTAAAGAGGGCGGCGGCTCAGAGTAGGCGGGGCACGTCTTTAGGGGAAGAGACTTTATCCACAGGGGCAGTGCTGAGGCGATCCAGGCTGAGGAGACGTGGGAGACCGAGGGTGCAGAGGATGAAGAGAGGATGGGTCTGGAACCAGTTCTTTGTGCTGGAGGAGTACATGGGCTCAGAGCCGCAGTACGTGGGGAAGGTAAGAACAACACTGTCTTATGTTACAATACAAACTCTTATTAGGCCCGAGCCCCAGCAGGGCGGAGGGCCTATTTGACCCCCTGAACATGCTCAAAAACTCACCAAACTTTGCCCAAAATTCAGAATCGGCGAAAAATTAGATTTTTTCTGGGCCATTTTTTTTTTTGTTAAAAAATGGCGCGACAGCGCCACCGACAAAAGTCAAAATACATTGCGCCTATGGGAGACGCCCCGAGGTCAACTTTGGCGTAAAGCTACGAAATTCGGGACACGCATTCCTCTCGTGAGGACAAAAAAAATATATTATTGTTGCCATGGCCCCAGACTTACCCTATGGCCGCCATCTTCCTTTGAAAATGAAAACAAGCTGAGTTAGCCATTTTGTTCACGTCAAACTTTGACGAACTCCTCCTAGGGCGTTTTGCCCACCGACTTCAAAATCGGCGGACGTCCTCTGGACAAGTGGGGCATCTAAAGTTATCCAATTTTTAAGGATAGCTTTTACGGTCTCTGTGCGACGGAGCCGCAAACGTTTCCCAGAATTCTGACTATTTGGCCTTCAGAGTGGTCTATAAACAATAGAGTTTTTCCAAATGACATGATATTTTCAACAAAATTCTAATTTGCCATCCCGATCATAAAAGTATGAGAGCCAAAGTCATATTTTGTACGGCGTAACCGTAGCGATGACAGAAACATCCCATGTTATCCTTATGGGAAAATCGTAGAATCGCTCAAATCACCACATTTTTACGCTTCACACTTTAACGAACTCCTCCTAGGGCGATTGTCCGATCAAGTTCATATTTGGAGAATATCATCTACACAAGCGGGGCATCAAAAGTTATCCATATTTAGATTCTAAGTGCTACAGTCTCTGTGTGGCGGACCCGCAAATATATGTCAGAAATGGGAAAACAGCAAAATCTCTAAAATGACCACATTTTTATGCTTCACATTTTAACGAACTCCTCCTAGGGCGATTGCCCGATCAAGCTCATATTTGGGGAAAATTATCTACACAAGCGGGGCATCAAAAAGTAGTCATATTTTGATTTTAAGTGCTACGGTCTCTGTGCCGTGGAGCTGCAAATATACTGTCATAATGGGAAAAACGCCAAATCCTTGAAATGTTCACATTTACGCTTCACACTTTAACAAACTCCTCCTAGTGCGTTTGGCCCACCGATCTCAAAATCGGTGTACCTCCTCTAGACAAGTGGGGCATCTAAAGTTATACAAATTTTATGGATAACATTTACGGTCTCTGCGCAGCTGAGCCGCAAACTTTTTGCAGAATTTGGACTATTTGGCCTTCAGAGTGGCCTATAAACAATAGAGTTTTTCCAAATGACATGACATTTTGCACACAATTCTCATTTGCCATCCCCAAATTAAAAGTATGGGAGCCAAAGTCATATTTGGTAAAGCGTAGCCGTAGCGATGACAGAAACATCCCATGTTATCCCTATGGGGAAACCGCAAAATCTCTAAAATGACCACATTTTTACACTTCACACTTTAACAAACTCCTCCTAGGGCGATTACCCGATCAAGTTCATATTTGGGGAGAATCATCTACACAAGTGGGGCATCAAAAGTTATCCATATTTTGATTTTAAGTACTAGGGTCTCTGTGCGGTAGAGCCGCAAATATATGTCACAAATGGGAAAAACGCCAAATCCTTGAAATGTTCACATTTATGCTTCACACTTTAATGAACTCCTCTGTGGGCAATAGCTCGATCAAGCTCATATTTTGGGAAAATAATCTACACAAGCGGGGCATCAAAACTTATCCATATTTTTATTCCAAGTGTCACGGTCTCTGTGCGCTGGAGCCGCACATTCGACCGACATTTGTGTTCATTAGCACTGGTTAAGCACAGCATTGTACATGTCCAATGTGTCACTGTCTTAGTTCTTAGACAATTGCAGTAGCGCCAACTCTGTAAAATGCAGAGAGCAGAGTCGGAAGGCCGGCGGCCCGCGAGGGCCGTTGGATGCCGCTTGCGGCTTTAATTACCTATTTACATTTCATATCTATTTTTATTTTTTCATTTAAAAAGTATTTAGCAACTTGTTTATACTTGTATTGATTTATTGAATCATTTTCAAAATGTGGTGTGTACTTGACTGTTGCAGAGGTTAACGGAACATTCTTAAACTGTGACGTCAAATTCTGAAGGAAGTCTGTGATTTTGATGGATTGAAAATCAAGCATAAATATAGTAGAAAAAGCTTCAATTGTTTCATCTGGACTCAATTAGAAAAAATAGACGTTTCGACTTCATCCAAGAGTCATTGTCAATAAAAGAATTTAGATCGAGAACTCCGATATTTATACTATTCTGTGGTAAGCCCCGCCCATTGGGAGGAGCCTTCCTGAAGTAGAAAGAGTTGTTTGTTTCAACAGAAACTTACCCTCTTGTATCTACCGAGCCTATTCAGTCCTTTAATGGGCTCTTAGTCTCCCCTTTGTCTTTGTGAGACCCTGGCTCACCCTGAGGACCTGAGGACATCTAAATGTCCTGGTCCTGGTCCTCTAACTCTCCAGGGGTTCAGGATCCCATTGTACACTACAGGAAGATTGAACCTTAGACCTCCATTTCTGTTTAAAGAAGGTCTTTCTTTTTTAACAAAAATAGCTTCCTTAACTCCTCTTTCAAACCATCTTTTCTCCTGCTTCAAACCTTCACCTCACGTCTTCAAACGAGTGATTAGAGGCATAGCATAAACATAGCACCGGGACCGAGGGTTGATTTTCATGCGGCGGAGGGACCACGGTCCGGTCAGTCAGAGGAGCTGTCCGAACACTGTTTATTTCCCTGCTTATTTATGATTTATGAAAACACTGCATACACTACAATGGTTTTGTAGTTTTTTTTCTTCAGAATGACAAGTTAAAAGTTTCCCTATTAAGCGGATCCAAACCTTACAATTATAAGAACTACAAAGTGCCACGATCATTGCATTATTGAAGTCGTGCAATCATCGAGAAATCCTGAAAATACTAAAAGACCAAGGAATACGACAAAAATGTGACCTGTGAAACCTATGAATAACATGTTTCTATAATAATAAAGATCTTCTAGAACTAGTAGTGATTGTGTAATGTATTACGCAGTCACTATGACTCAAAAATGTGTTTGAATTGATGGTCAAACTGCAGGGGTCAGAATCATCCTCTCGTTGAGCAAATGTTTCCCCCGTTCAGCCCTTTGACTCAAGTCATCTAACCACAGAAATATAAAGTGCTGCACCAATATGAACATTTTGGACCGATATCGATACTGATGTTATGGGAAAAGCTTTTGTCAATAACCACTGTTCTCTCTAAGCTCCAAGCATGCTCCAAAGGTTTGCACACTAAATAAAAATCCACCCTGAATTGAAACTAAACTAAACACATAAAAATGTATAGAATATCTTTGTAGTGAGTGATAAATGGGCAGGTGTCCCGAGCTGTAGAGGAGGCGAGCAGCGGTGGCCCCTGCCTTGGCTGTGTTGGCCCCTGCCTTGGCTGTGTTGGCCCCTGCCTTGGCTGTCTTGTCCCCTGCCTTGGCTGTGTGGGCCCCTGCCTTGGCTGTCTTGTCCCCTGCCTTGGCTGTGTGGGCCCCTGCCTTGGCTGTGTTGACCCCTGCCTTGGCTGTGAGGGCCCCTGCCTTGGCTGTGTTGGCCCCTGCCTTGGCTGTGAGGGCCCCTGCCTTGGCTGTGTTGGCCCCTGCCTTGGCTGTGTTGGCCCTGGGAAGAAACCTGTTGGGGTTCCCATGGGTAAAATGCTGCAGGATCAGGTAGATTTGTGTGGCCTTTGGCAGGGGCCCTGTCCCTGAGAGCAGAGGCCTGCGCAGAGTCAAGCGGCTGCTGCAGAGTGGTGTAACACAGGACCGAGCAGGTGGAGATGATGCTGCTCTTTATGAGATCTGGGCTCAGTTTGTAAATGAGCTTTTTCATGTCAGACATTTCTCCCTCTGAACAGTTTCAGTGCGATTAGTTCAGTTCAGTTTATACATTAAAGACCCCTGTGGGTCTCAAGCTCAGAGCTGTCTAAACATGGGCCATTTACGGACTGTCTCGCTGTAATGTGATCGTAATGGCCGGGACCAGGCCATAAGCCTCAAATACTAGGCCTATTTATATATATATATATATATATATATATATATATATATATATATATATATATATATATATATATATATTTTACAGGGAAACTCCAAGTTATAAAAGTTATATTTTTCATGGATATCTTATAAAAACACACAGAATAAACAACAAACAGTCACAGGATACTGAAACACAAATAACACTTTCACTAAAATGAACCAATACATAAAAACACATTTACACATTCACTAAGAGAGAAACAAAATATACAAGAGCACCGGCACCGGCACCGGCACCGGCACCGGCACTGGCACTGCGGGTCATCCTTGACCATTGCTATAAAATCATTACAAGGCATAAAATGATTTTCCTGTCTCTGTGTTGATACCATTAGACTAGAAATTGAATTGAATAAAAATGAGATCTGAGACTCTCAAACTGCCAACTTGACCTGAACAAACTTAATGAATGATCAGGCAAAATGCCAAAAAGAGCTGAACCTCAGAGCTGAACCTTAGAGCTGAACCTTAGAGCTGAACCTCAGAGCTGAACCTCAGAGCTGAACCTTAGAGCTGAACATCAGAGCTGAACCTCAGAGCTGAACCTTAGAGCTGGACCTCAGAGCTGAACCTTAGAGCTGAACCTTAGAGCTGAACATCAGAGCTGAACCTCAGAGCTGAACCTTAGAGCTGAACCTCAGAGCTGAACCTTAGAGCTGAACCTTAGAGCTGAACCTTAGAGCTGAACCTCAGAGCTGAACCTTAGAGCTGAACCTCAGAGCTGAACCTTAGAGCTGAACATCAGAGCTGAACATTAGAGCTGAACCTTAGAGCTGAACCTTAGAGCTGAACATCAGAGCTGAACCTCAGAGCTGAACCTTAGAGCTGAGCCTTAGAGCTGAACCTTAGAGCTGAACCTTAGAGCTGAACCTCAGAGCTGAACCTTAGAGCTGAACCTTAGAGCTGAACCTTAGAGCTGAACCTTAGAGCTGAACCTCAGAGCTGAACCTCAGAGCTGAACCTTAGAGCTGAACCTTAGAGCTGAACCTCAGAGCTGAACCTTAGAGCTGGACCTCAGAGCTGAACCTCAGAGCTGAACCTTAGAGCTGAACCTCAGAGCTGAACCTTAGAGCTGGACCTCAGAGCTGAACCTTAGAGCTGAACCTTAGAGCTGAACATCAGAGCTGAACCTTAGAGCTGAACCTCAGAGCTGAACCTCAGAGCTGAACCTTAGAGCTGAACCTTAGAGCTGAACCTTAGAGCTGAACCTTAGAGCTGAACCTTAGAGCTGAACCTTAGAGCTGAACCTCAGAGCTGAACCTCAGAGCTGAACCTTAGAGCTGAACCTTAGAGCTGAACCTCAGAGCTGAACCTTAGAGCTGGACCTCAGAGCTGAACCTTAGAGCTGAACCTTAGAGCTGAACCTCAGAGCTGAACATTAGAGCTGAACCTCAGAGCTGAACCTTAGAGCTGAACCTCAGAGCTGAACCTTAGAGCTGAACATCAGAGCTGAACATTAGAGCTGAACCTTAGAGCTGAACCTTAGAGCTGAACATCAGAGCTGAACCTCAGAGCTGAACCTTAGAGCTGAACCTTAGAGCTGAACCTTAGAGCTGAACATTAGAGCTGAACATCAGAGCTGAACCTTAGAGCTGAACCTCAGAGCTGAACCTTAGAGCTGAACCTTAGAGCTGAACCTTAGAGCTGAACATCAGAGCTGAACCTTAGAGCTGAACCTCAGAGCTGAACCTTAGAGCTGAACCTTAGAGCTGAACCTTAGAGCTGAACCTTAGAGCTGAACCTTAGAACTGAACCTTAGAGCTGAACCTTAGAGCTGAACCTTAGAGCTGAACCTTAGAGCTGAACCTCAGAGCTGAACCTCAGAGCTGAACCTCAGAGCTGAACCTTAGAGCTGAACCTTAGAGCTGAACATCAGAGCTGGACCTCAGAGCTGAACCTCAGAGCTGAACCTTAGAGCTGAACCTCAGAGCTGAACCTCAGAGCTGAACCTTAGAGCTGAGCCTTAGAGCTGGACCTCAGAGCTGAACCTCAGAGCTGAACCTTAGAGCTGAACCTTAGAGCTGGACCTCAGAGCTGAACCTTAGAGCTGAACCTTAGAGCTGAACCTCAGAACTGAACCTTAGAGCTGAACCTTAGAGCTGAACCTCAGAGCTGAACATTAGAGCTGAACCTTAGAGCTGAACCTTAGAGCTGAACCTTGGAGCTGAGCCTTAGAGCTGGACCTCAGAGCTGAACCTTAGAGCTGAACCTTAGAGCTGAGCCTTAGAGCTGGACCTCAGAGCTGAACCTTAGAGCTGAACCTTAGATCTGAACCTCAGAGCTGAACCTCAGAACTGAACCTTAGAGCTGAACCTTAGAGCTGAACCTCAGAACTGAACCTTAGAGCTGAACCTTAGAGCTGAACCTCAGAGCTGAACATTAGAGCTGAACCTTAGAGCTGAACCTTAGAGCTGAACCTTAGAGCTGAACCTTAGAGCTGAACCTCAGAGCTGAACCTCAGAGCTGAACCTTAGAGCTGAACCTTAGAGCTGAACCTCAGAGCTGAACCTTAGAACTGAACCTCAGAGCTGAACCTTAGAGCTGAACCTTAGAGCTGAACCTCAGAGATGAACCTTAGAGCTGAACCTCAGAGCTGAACCTCAGAGCTGAACCTTAGAGCTGGACCTCAGAGCTGAACCTCAGAGCTGAACCTTAGAGCTGAACCTTAGAGCTGAACCTCAGAGCTGAACCTTAGAGCTGAACCTCAGAGATGAACCTTAGAGCTGAACCTCAGAGCTGAACCTCAGAGCTGAACCTCAGAGCTGAACCTCAGAGCTGAACCTTAGAGCTGAACCTCAGAGCTGAACCTTAGAGCTGAACCTTAGAGCTGAACCTTAGAGCTGAACCTTAGAGCTGAACCTTAGAGCTGAACCTCAGAGATGAACCTTAGAGCTGAACCTTAGAGCTGAACCTTAGAACTGAACCTCAGAGCTGAACCTTAGAGCTGAACCTCAGAGCTGAACCTTAGAGCTGAACCTCAGAGCTGAACCTCAGAACTGAACCTTAGAGCTGAACCTCAGAGCTGAACCTTAGAGCTGAACCTCAGAGCTGAACCTTAGAGCTGAACCTCAGAACTGAACCTTAGAGCTGAACCTCAGAACTGAACCTTAGAGCTGAACCTCAGAGCTGAACCTTAGAGCTGAACCTCAGAGCTGAACCTTAGAGCTGAACCTCAGAGCTGAACCTTAGAGCTGAACCTTAGAGCTGAACCTTAGAGCTGAACCTCAGAGCTGAACCTTAGAGCTGAACCTCAGAGCTGAACCTTAGAGCTTTACCTTAGAGCTGAACCTCAGAGCTGAACCTTAGAGCTGAACCTTAGAGCTGAACATCAGAGCTGAACCTCAGAGCTGAACCTCAGAACTGAACCTTAGAGCTGAACCTCAGAGCTGAACCTTAGAGCTGAACCTCAGAGCTGAACCTTAGAGCTGAACCTTAGAGCTGAACCTTAGAGCTGAACCTCAGAGCTGAACCTTAGAGCTGAACCTCAGAGCTGAACCTTAGAGCTGAACCTTAGAGCTGAACCTCAGAGCTGAACCTTAGAGCTGAACCTTAGAGCTGAACATCAGAGCTGAACCTCAGAGCTGAACCTTAGAGCTGAACCTTAGAGCTGAACCTTAGAGCTGAACCTCAGAGCTGAACCTTAGAGCTGAACCTCAGAGCTGAACCTTAGAGCTGAACCTTAGAGCTGAACCTCAGAGCTGAACCTTAGAGCTGAACCTTAGAGCTGAACATCAGAGCTGAACCTCAGAGCTGAACCTTAGAGCTGAACCTTAGAGCTGAACCTCAGAGCTGAACCTTAGAGCTGAACCTTAGAGCTGAACCTTAGAGCTGAACCTTAGAGCTGCTGTATAATGCATTTATACAATATCAACATCATCTAGAACTGTGAGAAAAGTGCCTGGATGAACTGGGTTCTACAATTAAGAGGAAACACGTTGACATCTCTATGATATCTGGCTTTACCATCATTTGTCAGCTCTTTGTCTGTTGAAGGAGAGTTTATCACTGATCCAGACATTTGTAATAGAGTACAATCATATTACCATCATACGCGAGAATAGATGCCTTTTTTGAGTCTCTACTTTTTGTTTTATTTGAATTCATGAATGGATTAGGGTGAGTTTTGTTGGATGGAGTGAACATCCTCTTGATTATCTGGAATCACTTGTGCACAAGAAGGAGCCTTAGCAGACAGAATCACATCATCTGCACAAGTGGATGCTACTGTGTTTTAGATTATGCCCAATGAGTTTATATATATATATATATATATATATATATATTGTAAATAACAGTGATCAAAGGACAGAGCCTTGAGGAACTCCTTTATTAAGGTCAGAACATTCAGATTGAAAGCATCAGCAGAAACAGCTTGAGCTCCATTTGTGAAGTATCTGCAAATATTTCTCCCAAAGCCTTCTCTTCACATCCAGATAATCCAAGATATTTCAATGATCCACTCAATTCAATTTCATTTATTTTTGTAACGCCCAAAATCACCACAGTGAAAAAAACAGATTAAACAATGTTCATAGGGACTTGGCCATGTCCCAGCGTCCCCCGTCCTTTGACCCTCATTCTCGTTCAGGAAAAACAACAGAACCTCTTTGATTATGATGCGTTCTGTCTGGCGTTGGACTGTATCCTGAGGACAAGCTGACCGTGGCTCCCAGGAGAGAGCTGAAATCTCTCCAGAATACTGAGGCAAATTGAGGGCCCCGATCAGAGACCACGTCCAATGGGATGCCGTGGAGACGGATGACAAGGAGGAGGAGGAGTTTAGCCGTCTCTTTGGCAGAAGAAAGCTTGGGAAGGGGCACGAAATGTGCCATCTTGCTGAACCGATCGACCACAGTCAGGCAAGGCAAGGCAAGTTTATTTGTAGAGCACATTTCATACACAAGGCAATTCAAAGTGCTTCACAGCAGGAAAAATGCATTAAAATCACAAAGAAATGACAGAAACAGAAATACAATAAAATTAACTGAATTAAAAATTATCAATCCAACTGATTTTCTAAACTAATAAAATCACAAACAAAAGAGAAGAGTGCAAAGAAAAAATCCTTTCAGTCAAACACAGCTAAACAAAACTGTTTTTATCTTAGATTTGAACATTGTCAGAGCAGAACCTGTCTCACATATTCAGGAAGAATGTTCCAGATTTTAGCTGCATAAAACTGAAACGCAGATTCTCCATGTTTAGTCCTGACTCTGGCACCAGCAGGAGGCCGGTCCATGTTTAGTCCTGACTCTGGCACCAGCAGGAGGCCGGTCCATGTTTAGTCCTGACTCTGGCACCAGCAGGAGGCCGGTCCATGTTTAGTCCTGACTCTGGCACCAGCAGGAGGCCGGTCCATGTTTAGTCCTGACTCTGGCACCAGCAGGAGGCCGGTCCATGTTTAGTCCTGACTCTGGCACCAGCAGGAGGCCGGTCCATGTTTAGTCCTGACTCTGGCACCAGCAGGAGGCCGCTCCATGTTTAGTCCTGACTCTGGCACCAGCAGGAGGCCGGTCCATGTTTAGTCCTGACTCTGGCACCAGCAGGAGGCCGGTCCATGTTTAGTCCTAACTCTGGCACCAGCAGGAGGCCGGTCCATGTTTAGTCCTGACTCTGGCACCAGCAGGAGGCCGGTCCATGTTTAGTCCTGACTCTGGCACCAGCAGGAGGCCGGTCCATGTTTAGTCCTGACTCTGGCACCAGCAGGAGGCCGCTCCATGTTTAGTCCTGACTCTGGCACCAGCAGGAGGCCGGTCCATGTTTAGTCCTGACTCTGGCACCAGCAGGAGGCCGGTCCATGTTTAGTCCTAACTCTGGCACCAGCAGGAGGCCGGTCCATGTTTAGTCCTGACTCTGGCACCAGCAGGAGGCCGCTCCATGTTTAGTCCTGACTCTGGCACCAGCAGGAGGCCGCTCCATGTTTAGTCCTGACTCTGGCACCAGCAGGAGGCCGCTCCATGTTTAGTCCTGACTCTGGCACCAGCAGGAGGCCGCTCCATGTTTAGTCCTGACTCTGGCACCAGCAGGAGGCCGGTCCCTGAGGTCCTCAGAGTCTGAGATGGTTCATATGGCACTAACATATCCAAGATGTACTTTGGTGCTAGGCCATGGAGAGACTTGTACACAAGCAGAGCTGCTTTAAAGTCTCTTCTCTGAGCCACAGGGGGCAGTGCAGAGACCAGAGAACAGGACTAATGTGATGGTACTTCCTGGTTCTAGTCAGGACCCGAGCAGCAGCGTTCTGAATGTACTGCAGCTGTTTTACAGCTCGTTTGGAGAGACCTGTGAGCGGCCGTTACAGTCTAATCTACTGGAGACAAACGCATGGATAAGTCTCTCTAAATCTGGTTTTGACACTATATTTTTGATTTTGGCAATGTTTTTAGATGGTAAAAAGCTGCTGATGTTGTTGATTTGACGTGGCTATTAAAGTTCAAGTCTGAGTCCATTATTACCCCCAGATTTATAACTTGGTTTGTAGGTTTTAGAGCGAGACTCTGGAGGTGACGCTAACACTTTCTCTTTGTTTCTGTGGAACAAAGACGATGATTTCAGTCTTGTCTGAGTTCAGCTGGAGAAAGTTGTTTTGCCTCCACAAACTGATCTGTTGGATGCAGTGACAGAGTGAATCTACTGGTCCATAGTCACCTGCCGATAGTGAAACATAGATCTGAGTGTCGTCTGCATCATTGTGATAGGACACATTTTCACTGCGTATCAGCTGACCTAACGGCAGCATGTAGAGGTTGAACAGAAGGGGACCCAGGACTGACCCCTGGGGCCCTCCACAGGTCATGGTCATGTTGTCTGAGACACAGCTACCAATTTCAACAAAGTACTTCCTGTCTTCCAGATAGGACCTTAACCAGTTTAGGGCAGTGCCAGTGATGCCCACCCAGTCCTCTAGTCTCTGTAAGAGGATCCCATGATCGACAGTGTCAAAAGCAGCACTCAGATCTAACAGAATTAAGACTGAGGCTTTGCCCGTGTCAGTGTTCAGGCGGCTGTCATTTGTCACCTTGACAAGAGCAGTCTCAGTGCTGTGATGAGGTCTAAAACCTGACTGAAAAACATCAAATGAGTTGTTTATTAAGAGGAAATCTGTGAGCTGTTGGTAAACAACCTTTTCAAGGACTTTGGCCCAAAATGGCAGATTAGAGATGGGCCGGTCATGACTCAGGACTGCAGCATCAAGACTGCTCTTCTTTAGGAGAGGCTTTATGACCGCAGTTTTCAAAGACATTGGGAATGTTCCAGATTGAAGCGACATGTTAACTATGTGAGTGAGTGGTGCTAACAAACTGTTCAGCACAGACTTTAGAAATCTGGAGGGTCACACATCGAGGCAGCTGTAGATGAACTCAGACTGGTGATGATCTCATGGACAGTTTTGTCAGTTACTGGTGCAAAGTGAGTTAGCTCTAAGTGTCTTGGTGGTTTTAGGGTAATTTTTTTGCATTGTGGGATTTATAGCATTTTTAATGCCCTGAACTTTGTCATTAAAGAATAATGCAAACTCATTACACTTGATGTGGAAATGAGTTCTAACAGCAGCTGAGCTGGAGGGTTTGTTAATCTATTTTACTGTGGCAAACAGGACACGCCCCTTGTTACTGCAGCTTCAGATTATTTCAGAAAAATATCTTTCCCTAGTTCTACATAAAATGAGGTTGTACATGTTCAGCTTCTCTTTGTAAATCTCTTTTTGAACCTGGAGCTTTGACTTGCGCCATTTCCGTTCGGCCCTGCGGCACTCCCTTTTCTGTGCCCTGACCGAATCATCATTTCTCCACGGTGCCTTCTGCTTATTTTGAACATTTTAGCCTTCATAGGGGCGATGGTGTCCAGAACATTCAAAACACTAGATGTAACAGAGTTCAACAAATCATTTACATTAGAACATGAGATATTTTCAAAGTTTATCATTTCCATAAACAGTGCACCTGTGCCATCACTTATGTGTCTCCTCTGAACAACTGCAGGACTAACCGGTGGTTTGGGAGAAACAGACAGGTCAAAGAAGACACAGAAATGATCAGACAGAGCAACATCGACCACATTAACATTTGAAATATTTACCCCCTTTGTAATTATGAGATCTAGAGTGTGTCCTTTGCTGTGGGTGGGGCCTCTCACATGCTGAGTAAGACTGAAGGTTTCAAGGACAGCATCAAGCTCTTTAGCGTTTCTGTCACAAATATTATCAACATGCACGTTGAAATCACCTGTAATGACCAAACCATCAAAGTCTGTGCATATGACTGAAAGCATCTCAGTAAAATCATCAATAAAACTTTGGCAGTGCTGGGGAGGCTTGTATAAAACAATGAAGAGAATGGATGGAGACCGTTTTAGCTCCATTTTAAAGGATACATACTCAAATGATGAAAACACCCCAAAAGACAACCTGCGGGTAATTATTTCATCTCTAAAGACAGCACAGACTCCACCCCCTTTTTTGTTTTCTCGTGTTTCAGATTCAAACTTAAAGTTGGGTGGAGCAGATTCTATCAGAACTACATTTCCTGTGTTTTTGTCAAGCCATGTTTCAGTTAAAAACATAAAATCAAGATTATAAGAAGAAATAAAATTATTAATTAAGAGAGATTTGTTACATAAGGATCTGACATTTAGCACAGCAAGTTTCAGACTAGTTTCAGTGAGACTGGGCTTTATCTTTTCACAGGGAATATGAATCACATTTCTCAGATTGGGCCTGACTCGCATTTTGTTTTTCCATCTGTGTGATGATGTGACTACAGAAATAGCACTAGGGGGGGCTCTTTTTACATAGGGCCCCGGGTTGGTTTGATTTTTAATGTGACAATAAGTCCCGGCAACGCTGAGACCCAGTGCATCCTAGCTATGGGAGATACCAGGTGAAAGACGAGGGGGGATGGGTGGTGGGGCTTTTGTAGCCAAGGAGAGTTTGGGACCAGGTGAGAGGCAGTCAGGACAGTAGAGTTGTCTCTGGACGGTGGTGACGAAGTCCAGAGACATGTGCGTCCAGGGACAATGAGGCAGAGGATGTAGAAAACCGGCTGGAGCATGGTGAGCCGGCTTGAGTTGGTTGTAGGTGGGGCAGGCGATAATATAAGATAAGACAAGCCTTTATTTGTCCCACAATGGGGAAATTCCAGTGTTGCAACACAAAGTAGGTACAGAAGTAAACAACAAAGAACAGATATTATCGAAAACTTAAAAAAACACTCTTAATAGAAAAGCTCTTACGAAAACTCTTATTAAAAACCTCTTGTATTCTTAATGAAAAGTGAAACAAATAATAGTAATAATAGAACGTAACAGTCTTATTTACAGCTATATTGCACCAATATGATGTGTATGGGTATGACAGTATTGCACATGGGTATGACAGTATTGCACATGGGTGTGACAGTGTTGCACATGATTATGTCAGTATTGCACATGATTATGTCAGTATTGCACATGGGTATGACAGTATTGCACATGTGTATGACAGTATTGCACATGGGTTTGACAGTATTGCACATGGGTATGTAAGTATTGC
Organism: Eucyclogobius newberryi; assembly: GCF_026437365.1. Lineage (NCBI taxonomy): Eukaryota > Metazoa > Chordata > Actinopteri > Gobiiformes > Gobiidae > Eucyclogobius > Eucyclogobius newberryi. Next base: position 41,152,440 of record NW_027316389.1, on the reverse strand, counting down.
ACATGGGTATGACAGTATTGCGCATGATTAAGTCAGTATTGCACATGTGTATGACAGTGTTGCACATGGGTATGACAGTGTTGCACATGTGTATGACAGTATTGCACATGGGTATGACAGTGTTGCACATGTGTATGACAGTATTGCACATGGGTATGACAGTATTGCACATGTGTATGACAGTATTGCACATGTGTATGACAGTATTGCACATGGGTATGACAGTATTGCACATGGGTATGACAGTATTGCGCATGATTAAGTCAGTATTGCACATGTGTATGACAGTGTTGCACATGTGTATGACAGTATTGCACATGTGTATGACAGTATTGCACATGGGTATGACAGTGTTGCACATGTGTATGACAGTATTGCACATGTGTATGACAGTATTGCACATGGGTATGACAGTGTTGCACATGTGTATGACAGTATTGCACATGTGTATGACAGTATTGCACATGTGTATGACAGTATTGCACATGGGTATGTTAGTATTGCATATGGGTATGTTAGTATTGCATATGGGTATGACAGTATTGCACATGGGTATGACAGTGTCTGTTGTAGAGTGTGACAGCAGCAGAAGGACAGACTGTGAAACGTCTCCTTCACACAGCGAGGGTGGATCAATCACTGAAGCTGCTCTCCAGAGTAGACAGAGTGTCCTGCAGGGGACAGAGTGTCCTGCAGGGGACAGAGTGTCCTGCAGGGGGCGACACTCATGGTCCAGAATAGATGTGAGTTTAGCCAGGACCCTTCTGTCCCCCACCTCCTGCACCGAGTCCAGAGCACAGTCCAGGACGGAGCTTTGTCCAGCTTCTTCCTCTCCCTCTCTGTGATGACCACACCTACAGGAGCTGATGCACCACAGAGTCAGAGAAGGTCTTCAGGAGTGGCCCTGTCAGGAGTGGCCCTGTCACTCCAAAAGACCTGAGTCTCCTCAGGAGGTAGAGCCCACTCTGGCTCTTCCTGTACAGTCTGTGTTATGAGTCCAGTCCAGTTTGTGGTTCAGATGAACACCAGGTAATTAAGAGGGAGTGTTGCAACGAGCAGCCGGCTCTCACCAGCGCCGGAAGTAGAATGACATGACATTGACAAAACCCCGAATGTCCTCATCCAGTGACATTCATGTAGCATGTATAACTCACTGACCATTCATGTAGCATGTATAACTCACTGACGATTCATGTAGCATGTATAACTCACTGACCATTCATGTAGCATGTATAACTCACTGACCATTCATGTAGCATGTATAACTCACTGACCATTCATGTAGCATGTATAACTCACTGACCATTCATGTAGCATGTAGCATGTATAACTCACTGACCATTCATGTAGCATGTATAACTCACTGACCATTCATGTAGCATGTATAACTCACTGACCATTCATGTAGCATGTATAACTCACTGACCATTCATGTAGCATGTATAACTCACTGACCATTCATGTAGCATGTATAACTCACTGACCATTCATGTAGCATGTAGCATGTATAACTCACTGACCATTCATGTAGCATGTATAACTCACTGACCATTCATGTAGCATGTATAACTCACTGACCATTCATGTAGCATGTATAACTCACTGACCATTCATGTAGCATGTATAACTCACTGACCATTCATGTAGCATGTATAACTCACTGACCATTCATGTAGAATGTATAAATCACTGACTATTCATGTAGAATGTATAACTGGAGGTACGTTTAATGCCATAGTGTGGAACACTTAAGGCAAAGCAATAACACAAACAGACATTATCACCAAGAGTCTGACATCATTACAATCTACTTTGACCGTCAGTATTTACACACCTCATTCTAATCCTTTGTCGTCCCCACTTTTGGCCAGGTTGAACTCACATGTGGTGATTTAGACCTGAGGGGAGGGGCTAACAGTAACAGTAAAACAGGGGGGACCCAATCACATTAGGACAATCCAGTCACAAGACACAGGCAGACAAGCGGCTTAGGAGTGTGAGGAAAGGTCAAGACATGAACTTTTAAATCTGGATTAATCACAGCTTTGTAAAACTCAGTAATGCCTATAAACATGTACCAAGGATGTAGCGCTTTAAGATTCTGTCGTACACATTATTCAGTCTTAATTAAGACTAATGCATACTACAGAATATTGCTGGACACATTGGTATAACATATTTTAAATCATGAGTACTGGATGTAACAATGCAATACTCTCTAATTGGGCAGGTTGTGGCTTAATAAATACCCAATATATAATACTTCTAAGAATGTGTTAAAAAGTAACTAGTACTCTGAGTAATGTGTACTTTTTACTCGTACAAATATGGAAGATGTTTATGACTTAAAATAATTCAAATCAAACTATTAATAGCTTTTCATGTGAAAAATGTAAAACAAAGTACTTTACAGTAAAAATCCCAGACTTCCGGTTATGGAGATGAGCTAGAAGCAGAAATCTGCTTTAAAATCACCATTTGACCCACACAGTCTCAGAAAAGAAGAACAAGAGATGACTTAACAGGGAAAAGACAAAACGGGTCATGATACGGGACAAATGGACAAATATGTGTAAAGGGCGGTGGTGGACTGGGATGTTAGTTGTAGTATCCAGTATCTAGTTCTTTATGAGGATTGGAGCCTGGAGCGACAGGGTCTGATGATATCGTGACACTGCATTAATGCTTACATTATCACAGGATAAAAGTATTGCCTCATCACTAAATTCAGCAAACATTTCAGAAAACATTTTTACAGTGGAGCGACAATAATGGATCTCCACATGCTCCTTGACTAATGTGTTTCTTTTATGTGGCACTTTGGCATTTACATACCCATGGTCATTTTTAGAAGCTATTGTCCCTTTTTGTGGTGGTTCAAGTAGTCTATGTACTGAATCAAGAGACATCCCATGGCTTTTTAAACCTGGAATAACCAATAATAAATGATCACGTATCTGTGGTAGAGAAACACCACAAGAAGCTGTTGTCCCCCGTCTCCTTTGATCGGCTGAGTCGCTGTGCTGTTGTATGAAAGCCAGGGTACTATCAACAATACCTGGAAACTTTTCAGCTATCCTTTTTCTCCCACATTTATTTCCCTTCTTCTCCACAGTATCTTTTGGCACTTCTTGTGGCATTTCTCTATCATCATCTGGGCAATCATTCACATCAGCAGTTGACTGAACATCACTGGTAACCGTACAAAATGTGTCACTGGAATAGACATAATTGTGAATATCAATGGCTACATAAGATGGACCTTTTTTCAGGATGAGGATAGGCAAATTACTACAGAGATCAAAAACACACTCCTTCACCACTGACGATTTAACACGATCAGCTACATGAATTCTTTCAAGCAATATTTGTACATCAATACCTACAGACGATCTTATAATGTCTGCAGCAGACAATAAATCCTCTACTGCCAAGTTTCTTAATTCACTAGAGCCCAAAAGTAATTTATCAGTTGCTTCATCCCAGGAACACACTTGAAACAACAAGGCATTATAAGAATCTGAGCCAATATCAAGGTCAAGATTTTTATGAATTTGGCAGTTTCTAACCTTTAGTCTTCTAAATCACATCACTCATAATATTACACTTTTCCTGATACACCTTCGACATGGCCAGAAGTCCTTTTGGTGTGTCCATCTTGCTTACACTATCAATTTTGCCAGAAATTTGTTTTCAGGGGGACCGAGATCAATCCCTTATGTCTCTGGCCTGTCGGAAAAACTGCAGAGAATTTTTAGACAACACGAAGTCCCTGTTTATTTTAAACCAGGAAACACTTTAAGACAAAAACTGGTTCACCCTAAGGACAAGTTGCCGACTCAAAAACTGAGCAATGTAGTTTATTCTGTCCAATGCAGTGAAGAAAGTTGTAAAGAACGTTACATAGTGAGACTAAACAGCCTCTACACAAGAGGCTCTATCAGCACAGAAGAAATACAAGTTCAGGACCACAGAAGACACTGGAGTTCAGGACCACAGAGCGCCGTGCATCTCCATCTTGAAGACGTGAGGTGAAGGTTTGAAGCAGGAGAAAAGATGGTTTGAAAGAGGAGTTAAGGAAGCTATTTTTGTTAAAAAAGAAAGACCTTCTTTAAACAGAAATGGAGGTCTAAGGTTCAATCTTCCTGTAGTGTACAATGGGATCCTGAACCCCTGGAGAGGTAGAGGACCAGGACCAGGACATTTAGATGTCCTCAGGTCCTCAGGGTGAGCCAAGGTCTCACAAAGACAAAGGGGAGACTAAGAGCCCATTAAAGGACTGAATAGGATCGGTAGATACCAAGAGGGTAAGTTTCTGTTGAAACAAACAACTCTTTCCTCTTCAGGAAGGCTCCTCCCAATGGGCTGGACTTACCACAGAATAGTATAAATATCGGAGTTCTCCACCTAAATTCTTTTATTGACAATGACTCTTGGATGAAGTCGAAACATCTATTTTTTCTAACTGAGTCCAGATGAAACAACTGAAGCTTTATATCTTGTGTTGTACATTCTCTCAGTGTTGTAGAGCTCCCATTTCTGTGCTGTGCCGTTAAGGACGTCAATGAATTCTTGTTCAGATGCCAGTTCCATGTTGACACAGGTACTCAGTCCGAGGCCTAAGATGAAATCAAAATATTTTATATCAAATCTGTGAAGCAGTTGCAGTACTAGGCCTACAAATAGGCCCATTTTAAGATTGTTTATGCAGGAGGTACAATATCTACTCCTACGTTGTGGTGGTATTTCATGCAAAAATAGGCCAGATCATGTGGCTGACATTCAATGAATAAATAATGAGATAAGAAAGTAATAAATAAATAAAATTTGCAAGACAATTTTAGTACTGACCTTTAGACAAAAACTCCATGAGTGTGACAGATGGTTTGAATTCCATGGTGGTAGAGGTGGAACACAAATTGCTGTTGTCATTTTGGCCGCATGTCCTTGGCTCTGCATCCGATTTAGTTGGATCCACTGCCTCCTCTTCAGGTGGAGGTGGAGTGGCTGTAGGGTCTGAAATCACGGTAGTGGTGGCAGTTGCATTTCTCCAAAAAATCCACGCACTAGTGGCCTTTTTAGGGCACAAAAGTTTATCCTTCTCAGCCTCAAGCTGTTTGACCATCTCCATAAATGCTCCATGGTCAGAATTGGACAGTGATTTGATGGAGCATTTCCATTTATTCTGTCCATCAGTGAATATGACTTGTCGTTTACGATCGGGACATTTCACTTGCTGCAGTGCGACGTACGCTTCACTAGCAAGGACCACAACCCCAGATCCGATGCAAGGTGTTTATTGGCAGGGGAGAAACGTGAACAACACGAATATACGAAGTTGATGCCGTTTTGGGTCTTCTTGCGATGAGGGCTGAAGGCTCCCGGGCCTCGATACCCCCATCTAGGAGATAAATTAGAATTAGAACAGTTTAAAGAGGGTGGGAGGGAGGGGCACGAAAATCACGAACACAGGTGTGTGTGATCTGGATGATTAAGTAGTGTAGCCGCAGGAAAGGGCGTAGAAAGGGGTGTGGTCCTGCTCCCGAACTTAAGATAACAAACTTATCTTCATGTTGATAAAAGATCGTAATTTGATAGCGCTTGCGCGCCTCTAGTCCCTGAACAGCCTTTGGTATTTGTATTAGTAGAAGCAAAGTCTCCAAATAATGTCACGTGTCACGACATGTTTTTTGCGGAGAACTGTCGTCTTACCCGGAGATCGTCACGTTATCCCGGCGGACATCCTAAGGAAAACGCAACGAAGCAGACGGGCTGGACGTAAACTCCGAGAGAAGAGAGGGACAAACAGGAAGTCGGTTCCCGCCGTAGTCATGGGTAACGTGAGGTCCCTTCAAAATAAAATGACGGAAATAGCGAGCCTCATGCGGTTCCAGAGGATTTATAGGGACAGCAGCGTTTTGATTTTCACAGAGACCTGGTTAACAGCAGAAATGCCAGACTCTATTGTAGGTTTGGACAATTTTCATCTGCTGCGGGCGGACAGAACGAGAGAATCCGGGAAGAAAAGAGGTGGAGGTCTGGCGGTGTATGTGAACACGAGCTGGTCCAAACCCGAACACTGCACAGTGAAGGAGCAGCTATGTAACTGGGATATTGAACTATTGGCTATTGGCATGAGGCCATATTATCTGCCCCGGGAGTTCTCACATGTGATTTTGATCGCAGTCTATGTGGCCCCGTCTGCCAATGCTGAAGATGCTTATGAAGCACTGCTCTCCTGCACTTGTAGGCTGCAAACACAGCATCCACAGGCTCTCTTCCTCATCTCTGGTGACTTTAACCACGCTTCTCCCTCTTCTGTTCTACCAACATACACCCAGTATATTACCTGTCCCACCAGAGAGAATAGAACATTGGAATTGTTTTTTGCCAACACCAAGGAGGCTTATTCCTCTTCTCCCCTCCCTCCCCTGGACAGCTCGGACCACAACCTTGTACATCTGAGGCCTGTGTATGAACCCATCGTGCGCAGGCAGCCTGTGGTGCCCCGTGAGGTGAGGATGTGGTCTGCTGAGAGCGAGGAGGCTCTGAGGGACTGCTTCAGCACCATTGTCTGGACTGAGCTTTATGACCCACATGGGGAGGACATCAACACCATCACAGAGTGCATCACGGACTACATCAACTTCTGTTTTGAGAACATTGTTCCCTCCCGGACGGTGCGGTGTTTTCCAAACAACAAGCCATGGATTAACCGTGAACTGAAGGCTCTGCTGAAGGAGAAGAAGAGAGCCTTCAGGTCAGGGAACAAGGAGGAGCTGAGGACTGTGCAGAAGGAGCTGAGGAGGAAGATCAGGCAGGCTGAGGCCGGCTACAAGAGGAGGATGGAGGAGCAGCTGTAGCAGAAGAACATTCAGGGAGTGTGGAGGAGCCTGAAAACCATCTCGGGCTTCAAAATCCCCCCTGCCCAGACAGAGGGGGATCTACAGTGGGTGATTAATTTAAATGCTCACTTCTTGAGGTTTGATCGGTCACCCGCCCCTCCCCCTGCACAGCTGCATGCTCCCTCTTCCACAGCTGGACAATGCCCTGCATCTGTTCCTCTTCGCTTATCTGCCCCGGACTATCAGCTCCCCACTTCGCCTGGACTCACCCATCCCCCCAGCACACGGTCCCCCTGCCAACCACTGACTGTCACAGCAGCACAGGTGAGGAGTGAGCTGAAGAGGATTAAAGTGAGGAAGGCAGCAGGACCTGATGGCATCAGCCCCAGGCTCCTTAAGTCCTGCGCAGATGAACTGTGTGGAGTTATGGAGCATGTCTTCAACATGAGCCTGAAGCTGAGGGTGGTACCACAGGTCTGGAAGACCTCCTGTCTGGTACCTGTGCCTAAGACACCGCGCCCCAAAGACCTCAACAGCTTCAGGCCAGTGGCTCTCACGTCCCACCTGATGAAGACACTGGAGCGGCTAGTCCTGGACCACCTCCGCTCCACCGTGAGCTCAGCCATGGACCCGCTGCAGTTTGCATATCGATCTGGCATCGGAGTGGAGGACGCTGTCATCTCCCTGCTGCACCGCTCTCTCTCTCACCTGGAAAAGCCTGGCAGCTCTGTGAGGATTCTGTTCTTCGATCTTTCCAGCGCCTTCAACACCATCCAGCCGCTGCTCCTGAGGGACAAGCTGGAGACGGCTGGTGTGGAGTATGACCTGGCAGAGTGGATCCTGGACTACCTCACAGACCGACCCCAGTTTGAGAGAGCCCGGAACTGTGTGTCTGACACTCGGACCTGCAGTGTGGGGGCGCCCCAGGGCACTGTCCTCGCGCCCTTTCTCTTCACCCTTTACACTGCAGACTTCAGACATGACACGGACAGCTGTGTCCTGCAGAAGTTCTCTGACCACTCTGCCATCATCGGACTCATCACGGACGACGATGACGCGGAGTACAGAGGACTGGAGCAGGACTTTGTGGACTGGTGTCAGCGGAACCACCTCCTCATCAACGCGGGGAAGACCAAGGAGATGGTGGTGGATTTCCACAGAGGCCACGCCCCCCTCACCAGTGAACATTCAGGGACGGGACATTGAGAGAGTGGACTCATACAAGTACCTGGGTGTTCATCTGAACCACAAACTGGACTGGACTCATAACACGGACGCACTGTACAGGAAGAGCCAGAGTCGGCTCTACCTCCTGAGGAGACTCAGGTCTTTTGGAGTGACAGGGCCACTCCTGAAGACCTTCTATGACTCTGTGGTGGCATCAGCCCTCCTGTGTGGTGTGGCCTGCTGGAGCAGCAGCATCACAGAGAGGGAGAGGAAGAGGTTGGACAGAGTCATCAAGAAGTCCAGCTCCGTCCTGGGCTGTTCTCTGGACTCGGTGCAGGAGGTGGGGGACAGGAGGGTCCTGGCTAGATTCACATCTATGCTGGACCATGAGTGTCACCCCCTGCAGGACACTCTCTCCGCTCTGGAGAGCAGCTTCAGTGAGACACTGATCCACCCTCGATGTGTGAAGGAAAGGTTCCGTAGGTCTTTCCTTCCTGCTGCTGTCAGACTTTATAACAAAAACTGTTAGTACTGAACACTCGCAATACTGACCTAACCTAATACTGATGTGCAATTCTGTCATATGTGCAATTACTGTGCAATTACTGTGAAATTCATGTGCAATCTATGTGCTGTCGTGACACATATTCATGTGCAATTACTGTCGGGATCACATGCAATGGTATTTATGTATTTATTTATTTGTCTATGGGAGTTTTTATTTGTAGGAGATCTTCTACTGAAAGTGTTTTTCAGACTTCCTATAAGTGATCTGTTCTTCTGTATCTACCTCTGGATCTACCTGCATTGCACCAATGAAATTTCCCCATGTGGGACAATAAAGGAATATCTTATCTTATTTATGGTGAAATTACGACGAAATTATTTCCTCATTGCGCGAGTTGATTGGCTGCTGTAAAGCGCTATGCGCATTACATTTCAATATAAGCAAAGTCATGAGTGTCTGATGTCATGGATGTTGGCCTAATGCTCGTTGCTGAGAGTTTTTTAGCATTTCAAAACAATTACTGCCACAAAAATGTATTGAAGCTTCAAAGCAACAAAAAGACGAAAGTCTTTTCAGCTTCCATCCATTTTGAGATGATCCCTAACACAATGGTCAGGCGGGACAAAGGTGTGCCGGGGTGGTCAGGTTTCGATGGCGAGCGTGGGGGAAGGTGGTCGCGCAGGTGGCGAGAGCCATCATCGGCATTTGTGGCTTTAATTGTTATTCTTGAGTCATATAGATATGATCTATAGATCATATATTTAACCCTGTCAGTGACCAGATGAAAATCCTCTTTGAGTTGGTAAACCAGGTATGGACAAAACTAAATGTCTTGGCAGCGTCCTCTGGAATTTGGCCCTATCGGAATGTGAACATGCTTTTTCTGGGGAAAGCATCTGGTGGTGGAGCACACTGAGAAGACAGGCTTAAAATAAGACTTGTAGCTCCATCCACGGACAAACAGGAAGTCCTTCACCAGATATTTTAATGAAGTAGTCCCTGGTTTTGAATCCAAATTAGATACACTTTAGTTGGCAGCATCTGGAGACATGGAACTGTAATAATCATTGCAATGTTTTGGATACTCTGTGGTTTTTTCATAGCGTCCTGGCAATAAACATTCTTTTTGTTTTTTAATATCTTGCCTTCCCTTCAAACCCTAAGACGAAGTGCACAAAATTGGCTATGAATTTACCTAAATGTCAGACAATTTATTTTTCTCTTCTGCTCATAAAAGTAAATGAAGCCTTCTTTTGCCCTGCTGTTCTTGTAGGACAAGAAACATCCAATATAATCCAATAGGAACCAGAGCATATTTCACATGCTTTAATTGTAAAAACCTAGTCCCAGAGTTTTACAGTCACTGTTGTGGAGGCAGGAGACGTTGTGAGGGAGGGTGGTTTGTGGATTAGGGAATATAAAACTTCTGGTTTGTTTTTTGGTTTTAGCTCCACTCGGACATGGACCACGGGCAGAATGCAGTGAAGTACACGCTCTCAGGAGAAGGGGCTGGGTCTATCTTCACCATTGATCAGCTGACTGGAGATATCCACGCTCTGGTGGGGCTCGACAGGTGCACACCAACACACCAACGTTCACCGACCGCCAAGTTCTTTCATTGTGTTCTTAGGCAAAACAAATCATCTACTTTACCTAGTATGAATGAGATGTAAAATAATGATTTATATCAAGGAGTTGATATAAGTTCATTGTTCAACCACCACTAACAGACAGAAAGTGCTTTCTCTAAGTCTCTTGTATTCTAACTGTAACAGGGAGGAGCACTCCTTCTACACTCTGAAGGCCCAGGCCGTGGACATCTGAACAAACTGCTGCAAGTGAACACAATAATGCACTGCTAAACTCTGAAGAGAATCAAGGCCTTGAAAGAGAAGTTTGAAGGCACAATGCGGAGGTGCATGACAAGAAACTACAAGATGCTATATTCTGAGAGGAACCCGCGCTCTAGTGGAGGAACCAGAATGGAATCGGACATATCTGCAAATTTGAGGGCGAGAAGAAAGAGTTTTGGCCTCTGAGAGAGCAACTGCACCTGAACATTGAGGACACGTGATTAATTTATTTATTTCTACAGGGAAAACCCAATGAGAAAAGTTCTCTTTTTCATGGACCTGTTGAAACACAGAATAAACAGCAAACACAGGAAACTAAAACACAAATAAAACAATCAATGAAATGAATCAATACATAAAAACACATTTAAACATACAATCTGAGATACAATGATGTAAAACAAGTGCATTGTGGGTCGTCCTTGACCAGTTCTTTAAAATCAATAAAAGGCATAAAAGGATTTAATTTAAAAAGTCTCTGTGTTTGTTCCACAGGAGCAAAGTTGTTGAGTCTTTTGTCCTGTTTCTGTTTGACACGATGAGATTGTACAATATAAATGTGAGACTCAAACGGTGAAAACCTGAACTAATGTGAAATAAACTGGATAAATAATCAGGCAAAATGTCGGTGTAATCCCTCATTGGTCCAGGCGTGTTCCATAGTAGAAAAAGCTTCAGTTGTTTCATCTGGACTCAGTTAGAAAAAATAGACGTTTCGACTCTCATCCAAGAGTCATTGTCAATAAAAGAATTTAGATCGAGAACTCCGATATTTATACTATTCTGTGGTAAGCCCCGCCCATTGGGAGGAGCCTTCCTGAAGAGGAAAGAGTTGTTTGTTACCCTCTTGTATCTACCGAGCCTATTCAGTCCTTTAATGGGCTCTTAGTCTCCTCTTTGTCTTTGTGAGACCCTGGCTCACCCTGAGGACCTGAGGACATCTAAATGTCCTGGTCCTGGTCCTCTACCTCTCCAGGGGTTCAGGATCCCATTGTACACCACAGGAAGATTGAACCTTAGACCTCCATTTCTGTTTAAAGAAGGTTTTTCTTTTTTAACAAAAAAGCTTCCTTAACTCCTCTTTCAAACCATCTTTTCTCCTGCTTCAAACCTTCACCTCACCGTCTTCAAACGAGTGATTAGAGGCTTCAAGATGGAGATGCACGGCGCTCTGAGGTCCTGAACTTGTATTTCTTCTGTGCTGATAAAGCCTCTTGTGCAGAGGCAGTTTAGTCTCACTATGTAACATTCTTTACAGCTTTCTTCACTGCATTGGATCGAATAAACTACATTGCTCTGTTTTTGAGTCTGTAACTTGTCCTTAGGGTGAACCAGTTTTTGTCTTAAAGTGTTTCCTGGTTTAAAATAAACAGGGACTTCGTGTTGTCTAAAAATTCTCTGCAGTTTTTCCGACAGGCCAGACACATAAGGGATAGAGACACCCTTCCTTCTCTGTTCAGTTTCCCTTTTGTCCTGCTTCTTGGTTCTCTTCACTCTGTTGAGAGCCCAAGCGGGGTAACCACAGGCTGAGAGGGCATTTCGGACATGTTTTTCCTCTTTCTTCTTGCCCTCTGAGCTGGTGGGCACACCTTGAGCTCTGTGTTGTAAGGTTCTGATCACACCCAGCTTGTGCTGTAGTGGGTGGTTGGAACCAAAGAGCAGATACTGGTCCGTGTGTGTAGGTTTCCTATATACTTCTATTTGGAGTTTCCCGTCCTCTCCTCTGATCGTGGAACAATCAAGAAAGGCCAAGCGATTCTCCTTAGCGTCTTCTCTTGTAAACCTGATATGTGGGTCCACAGCATTGATGTGATCAGAGAAGGTTTCCAGCACTTGTTTCTTGATTGTTACAAAAGTATCATCGACATAGCGAAGCCACAGTTTTGGGGCTATGCCTGAGAATGAGGACAGTGCCTTCTTCTCAAAGTGCTCCATGTACAGGTTGGCCACTATGGGAGAGACGGGCGAGCCCATGGCACAGCCATGAATCTGTCTGTAAAATTGTCCCCGGAATTGAAAGTAAGTGGTGTTCAAACAGAAGTCCAACAGTTTACATATGTGTTCAGGTGTCAGTTTGGTCCTTTCCTGTAGGTGGTGTCTTCCTGCAGTCTGGTCCTCACTGCTGCTACTGCATCAGAGGTCAGAGGTCAGATGCAGGTGAACAGGGACACATCATATGAAATCATGAGGTCATCTGGCTCCAGTTGGAGATGTTTCACTTTATCCACAAAGTTGTGTGTGTTTTCCACATGATGTTCCAAATTCCCCACAAGTGGAGCCAATATTTGTATTTATATAAGTAGTTGGGTTTCCGGTGACGTCATTTCCGGTGAGTGTGTCGTGTTTTCAGAGCTGTTCGTTCTTAGAGCCTTTTACCGATTAATCCACAAATTATACACACTATTTACGCATCATATACACGAAAGTGAACGTTTGATTTCTCCGCAAACAATCCGGAGCCTCAAGCCGCTCGCTTTTCAGTATTTCGTGGATTAAAAAGCCCTCCTCACTTTCTAGCTCCAGCCTGAACTAGCCTAGCGTAGCCTAGCCGCTAGCGTCATGGCTGGATCTACCTTTACCTGTTTGAGCTGTCATATGTCGAGTCAGAACCCTGGCTCCTTCTCTGATGATAGGTGCGTGAAGTGCAGTGTAGTGGTAGTTTTGGTTGCCAGGGTTACGGAGTTAGAAGCGCGGATCCGCTGTTTAGAGGAGCTTAAGTCCAGTTATAATTCGGTTTTAGCGCGAGGGCTACCGGACCGCGCTCCAGGGCGTAGCATTAGCATTAGCAGTAGCAGTAAGGCCGAGCTCAGCCCCTCAGCGTCTCCCGTGCAGCCGGGATTAGACCAGGAACAGAATAGGGACCAATTTGTGACAGTTCGGAGGGGACAAGGCACTAAACGCCGAACCTCAGAGCGCCGTGAGCTTCACGTCTATAATAGGTTTTCTCCCCTCAGCGATCACACGCCCGCTGAACAGACTAGAGAAACTCTTGTAATCAGGAGTTCTATTGTTAGAGACGTGAAGCTGCCAGCTGCTAGCGTTAGGAGTTACCCGGGGGCCAGAATGGGTGACATCGAAGGAAATCTTAGGCTCTTAAAGCAGAGTAGGGACCGTTTCCGTCGAGTGGTGATCCACGCAGGCGGTAATGACGCCCAGCGGAGACAATCAGAGGTGCTCAGAGTACAAGTAGCTGCGGTGTGTGAATTAGCGAAGTCGATGTCAGACACTGTAATATTTTCTGGTCCCCTGCCCAATCGGATCAATGCTGAATTGTACAGCCGTCTCTCAGCATTCAACAACTGGTTATCCAGATGGTGCCCTCAAAACAACGTAGTCTTTATTGATAACTGGAGTGCGTTTTGGGGAAAGCCCGGGCTCATACGCAGGGATGGCATCCATCCGACTTCGGAGGGTACATCCCTATTAGTTCGGAATTTGACCGATAGTCTTAGTCGTGTTAAGTGACCATCTAGGGATGAGCCCCAGGTGCAGAGCAGCAGTTCAAGACGCTCCTCTGTCGCCGAACTCTCGCCCGTTCTGTTACATGTGAAGTGTTCAGATTCAAGACAGATAGAGACTGTGTGTGTCCCTCGTGTCCCTCGTGTCCCTCGTACAAATAATGCCAAAAAGTCACATCTCAGAAAAAATATTTCAGGCGTCAGACCAAATAACTTAAGGAAAATAACAATCACAAATGACACAAATACACAAATGAATAAACACGTAAAATGTGGACTGCTAAACATTAGAGCAATTTCCTCCAAATCGCTCTTAGTTAATGAATTAATTAGTGACTATAACATAGATCTTCTAGCTCTAACTGAAACGTGGCTTCAACAAGACGACTACGTCAGACTAAATGAGTCCACCCCACCCACCATGTTAACCCCACCCACCCATGTTAACCCCACCCACCCATGTTAACTCCACCCACCCATGTTAACTCCACCCACCCATGTTAACCCCACCCACCCACGTTAACTTTCAGACCTCCAGGAGCACAGGCCGAGGTGGTGGTGTGGCAGTGATCTCACACTCAAGCGACTCATGAGCCCTAAAACTAACAATGCATTTCACTCATTTAAAGCCTTATGCTGTCGATCACATGTCCAAATATGAAAAACCTAAAAGGAGTTTTGTTCATAGTTATCTACCGACCTCCTGGTCCCTACTCAGAGTTTTTAACAGAGTTTTCTGACTTTATATCAAACTTAGTGTTAGCCTGGGATAAAATAGTTATAGTTGGAGACTTTAATATCCACGTGAACATGAGTGATGACGCTTTCAGTAATGCCTTCAGCGCCTTGTTAGACAGCATTGGTTTCACTCAGAATGTAAATAAAGCGACTCACACTCACAAGAACACTCTGGATCTTGTCCTAACGTATGGAACAGAGATTAGTGACCTCATTGTCCTCCCTCAAAACCCTATATTGTCAGATCATTTCCTAATTACCTTTCAGTTTATTCTTAAAGATCATCCAGTCCCACAAAATAAAGTTATAATGAAAAGGACAATATCTGAAAAATCTATCTCAAAATTCAAAGAAATAATAGAGCCAATATTCAGTGACATGTCATGTGATCCTGCTGAGAACAGTTTTAGTCCCAGTTTAAGTGATCAATGTGTCGACTTGACCATGAATTCTCTGAAGTCTGCTCTTGACGTTGTCGCGCCGTTAAAACAGAAGGTCATTAGGCCAAAGCGCGCCTCCCCATGGTACAACCAAGAACTGCGTTCACATAAACAAAGAGTTAGAAAGTTAGAGGGATTATTTCGTCGCTCTCACACCGAAGAACCCCTAAAAGCAGGAAAAGTTGCCTGCTGTCCTATAAGCAGGCTCTGCGTAAGGCCCAAACCAGATATTATTCAAATCTAATAGAAGTCAACAAAAGTAACACTACATTCCTTTTCAGCACTGTAGCTAGGCTAACAAACTGTCACAGCAGTAGAGCCCTCAATCCCAGCTACACTCAGCTCTGATGATTTCCTCCTTTTTTTTAATAATAAAATAAAAACAATCAGAGATAAATTAGATGAAATTACCCCCGCTATTAGCCCTGAACTAGCCCAAGCTCTAAATCTAACGTCCCATATAAATCCACCTGTAAACCTAGAAAGGTTCACAGCTGTTGATCAAGCAGAGATAACTTCAGCCATTATGTCCTCTAAAAGCTCAACTTGTGTCCTAGACCCCATTCCAAGCAGACTCCTCAAAGACATTCTCCCCCTAATTATAGACCCTATTCTTAATATAATAAATACTTCACTCGAAAGTGGCTATGTTCCACAGTCCTTCAAACATGCAGTCATTAAACCTCTTCTGAAAAAGCCTAATCTAGATCCCGACCTATTGGTAAACTACAGACCTATTTCAAATCTTCCCTTCGTCTCTAAAATCCTTGAAAAAGTTGTAGTAAAACAGCTTTGTCGCCACCTGCAGGACAATAACTTATTTGAAGTTTTCCAGTCAGGGTTCAGAGCCCACCACAGCACTGAAACTGCACTAGTTAAAGTCACAAATGATTTGTTATTAGCCGCTGACGATGGACTGGTCTCAATCCTGGTTCTGTTGGACCTCAGCGCAGCGTTTGACACCATTGACCACAACATTCTACTGCAGAGGTTAGAATGTGATGTAGGTGTTGGAGGAACAGCCCTCAGCTGGTTTAAATCCTATCTATCTGATAGGTTCCAATTTGTTAATGTAAACCAGAGCTCCTCACCAAGCTCTAAAGTAATTTACGGTGTGCCACAGGGTTCGGTACTCGGTCCAATTCTGTTTACTCTTTATATGCTGCCATTAGGTCACATGATCAGGTCACATGGCATTAACTTCCACTGCTATGCAGACGACACTCGGCTGTATTTATCAATGAAACCTGATCAGAGCGATCAAGTAGACAGACTTAGTACTTGTGTGAAGGAGATAAAAACCTGGATGACACTTAACTACCTGCTTCTTAACCCGGAAAAAAACGAGGTCATTGTGCTTGGCCCTAAGCATCTACGAGACGCTCTATCTGAGCAGATAGTCACACTGGACAATGTCAGTGTAGCCTCCAGTTCTACTGTAAGAAACCTTGGAGTCTTATTTGACCAGGAGCTCTCATTTAAAGCTCATATAAATCAAGCTTGTAAAACAGCCTATTTCCATTTGCGCAACAAGAGCCAAAATCAGAAGAATCCTGCCTAAAAGTGATGCCGAAAAACGTATCCAAGCATTTGTAACGACTAGATTAGACTACTGTAACTCCCTGCTTGCAGCGTGTCCTAAAAGCTCCATAAAAAGCTTTCAACTGGTTCAAAATGCAGCAGCAAGATTACTAACAGGAACAAAAAGAAGAGAGCACATTACGCCAGTGCTGAAGTCTCTTCACTGGCTCCCCGTCGAGTCTAGAATCAAATTCAAAATTCTACTCTTGACCTACAAAGCCATAAATGACATGGCCCCATCCTACCTCAAAGATGCTATAGAACCATATCATCCAAACAGAGCTCTTCGCTCTCAGAATGCTGGCCTTCTGGTGGTGCCAAGAGTCTCTAAAAGTACTGTAGGAGGTGGAGCGTTTAGCTACCAAGCTCCTGTGTTATGGAATCAGCTCCCGCCCCATGTTAAATATGCTGACACAGTCTCTTCATTTAAGTCCAGGCTTAAAACGTTCCTCTTCGAAATCGCTTATGGTCAGACTAGTTAGGAACATAAAGATAAACCCACAGCTTCAGCTACGCTGCCCTAGGAGTAACTGTGCTGGGGGAAGTATGACAGCTTGAGCACTATCCTCTTCTTCTTCTGACTACTTATGCTATCAAACAATATTTATTTTTTAATTCCACTTGCAAACTGTTCACCGCCTTCTTTTCTTTCTCTCACTCCTGAGGACCTGTGGACCCAGATGCCCCTCCCCTGGTGAAGTGGTCCCTGCCCTGTGTGGACGGTCCCTCATCTGCCTGAAGAGTGGGTCCAGCTCCAGTCTCCCTCGTGTCCGTCTGTCCGTCTGTGAGAGTGGGATCTCTCCTTCACTGGAACTCCTCCAGGTTTCTACGCTTTTTTCCCAAAGAGGTTTTTTTTGTAGTTTTTCCTGGCCGAGAAGGAGAGTCTAAGGACAGAGGACCCTGGGACATCGTCCCTCGCCACCACAGACATTGTCTGACTTCATTGCCACCACAGACATTGTTGATTCATTTCTCCCTGTGGCCCTCAGAGGCAACTGTTGTTGTGATTTTGGGCCTTACAAAAATAAATTGATTTGATTTGATGAAGAGTCCATTCTGCTGGGTAAAAGGGGGGGGGGGGTTAAGAGTCCATTCTGCTGGGTATATAAATATGGCCAGTGTAAGTTTAATAACTGATTGTCGAGTTGTGGTTTTAAGTTTTAAGCTAAATAGTTATCAATATTTTTGGCATGAGATCAATACCCTGAGTATTGATCCGCCCATCACTAGTTGATGAATTCAAATATCTTGGGCTGGTACTAGACCCCCAACGAAAATTTGACAAGAAAATATCCATAACAATACAAAGAAATCTAAATTGTTTTAAACTAATTAGTAACTACATCCCAAACCAAGCGGCCCTGCTGTACATGTTACATGCTACATTCTCTCATATTTCATACTGCATGATATCATGGGCCCAGGCAGCTCCCTCAGCCACAAAGAAAATCGGTTCACACGCAGTGCTGCGCGCGCACACATAGTGCACTGCGCGCGCACACATAGTGCACTGCGCGCGCACACATAGTGCACTGCGCGCGCACACATAGTGCACTACGCGCGCACACATAGTGCCCTGCGCGCGCACACATAGTGCACTGCGCGCACACACATAGTGCACTGCGCGCGCACACATAGTGCACTGCGCGCGCACACATAGTGCCCTGCGCGCGCACACATAGTGCACTGCGCGCGCACACATAGTGCCCTGCGCGCGCACACATAGTGCACTGCGCGCACACACATAGTGCCCTGCGCGCGCACACATAGTGCACTGCGCGCACACACATAGTGCACTGCGCGCGCACACATAGTGCACTGCGCGCACACATAGTGCACTGCGCGCACACACATAGTGCACTGCGAAAACTTGAAAATCTATGGCGCGCAGAAAATAAAATTCACCACAAACGGACACCGGGGCCAATCAAGCAGGAAGCGCAAGTGTTTGACACTGAAGAAGACTCTTGTGGACAGTAGAAGACTCTTGTGGACAGTAGAAGACTCTTGTGGACAGTAGAAGACTCTTGTAAACAGTAGAAGACTCTTGTGGACAGTAGAAGACTCTTGTGGACAGTAGAAGACTCTTGTGGACAGTAGAAGACTCTTGTTGACAGTAGAAGACTCTTGTGGACAGTAGAAGACTCTTGTGGACAGTAGAAGACTCTTGTGGACAGTAGAAGACTCTTGTGGACAGTAGGAGACTCTTGTGGACAGTAGAAGACTCTTGTGGACAGTAGAAGACTCTTGTTGACAGTAGATGACTCTTGTGGACAGTAGAAGACTCTTGTGGACAGTAGAAGACTCTTGTGGACAGTAGAAGACTCTTGTGGACGACAGTAGATAATTAATCATTATTTAATGCATTTAGAAAACAATTTGTACATTCAGCCTTGCATTTGTTGCTTTGTTACAAGTTACAGGTCAAATCTTGCGTGTAATTTATAGTAATTCATTAGTTCACACAAACGCACCATATTTTCCTGGCCCGGCCCCTCGGCCAAATTTTAGAACCCAATGTGGCCCTCGAGTCAAAAAGTTTGGGGACCACTGATTTAGAGTAAAAGTACCTCAGTTCCATTGCAATGCAATGCAGGGGTCCAGTGCTGCAGATCTCACAGCGCTTAACAGTGCAGGGTTTTAGCTTAGCTTAGCTTAGCTTAGCTTAGCTTAGCTCCGTCCGGCTCCGGCCGGTCGACAACAACCAGCCGAACTCAGTGGCTAGCGCAGGAACAAACGCCACGAGGACCGGGGGCACTTTTGTCTTAAGCATTAGATAGATGTAGTTGTGGTAGAATCATAAGCTCTGGAGAAAGTCTGGAGAAATGAATTAAACGAAAGCGTAGCTGCTGCTGAATAAGTAGCTGAATAAGTAGCCATGTGCTTCGCAGCTGATTGGTCAAAAAAGAAGAACAACATTGCGCTGCTGAAAAAAGGTAGCACGAAAACTACCCATTTTTAAAGCTTAATGTGTACTTTTAAGGTAAAGAATACTGTTCTCTGAAGCACGGAGGGGGAGGGGCTACTTCATAACTTCAACTTTCACATAATGCAAAAAAAAAAAAAAAAAAAAAAAAAAATCACAAATTTGCGGGGAAAAAGCCACAATCCTGTTTTTCTCCGTTTGGTCCAGGTCGACTTGTGGCGGTTTTACGGGCGGCGAGTCACATATGTGTCCCTCAGACTCTTCGACCGCATTCTGCAGATTATTAATTATTTGGACCGTATCGACTATCAATACATATATTTTAATTGTTTAAAAGTTGTAATAACTTACCAGGCAGTCCAGTCTCCTCACGGATCTTCCTCCAGGCTCAGTCCTTCTTGTATTCCACCAAAGACACGTCATAAAGCAAGAGAGAGGAAGGAGACGGCATTGAAAGTTTCCTTGAGAAGGTGATTCCAGGGCCCATTTCCAGCTCTGGAGTTGCCTGATTATGAGCGCCTCATGAAGGCTGCAAAAGTTAAAGGAGTACAAAGGCAAACAAGTGCTCTTCACCCCTGACATTCATTACAGCCCCAATCTGCAGCACATGTAAAACCAGTAAGAACGTTTGTAAATGACTCAACTAGGAAAAATAGGCCAACATTTAGGGAAATCTGAGAACATTTAAGGTGAGACAAAATGTTTAGTCCAACCTGTGACCTACGAAAAAAGATAATTTGTATAAATGTACCAATGTTAGAGTGATAGCAGCATCCTGTCCTGCACTGATCTTCTGTTGTGTTGAATTAGAGTTATTCTGGCTAAACATCTACAAGGAGAAAAATAAAAACATGAATACATTTTTGTGATAAAAAAAAATTATACAAAAAATACTAAATCAACAAAACATAATTCAAATGTTCCTTTAGACCATAGTCCAGTGGTCCCCAAACTTTTTGACTCGAGGGCCACATAACTTTTCCCTTCTCTGATGGGGGGCCGGGTTAGAACAGAAAAAGTGTGACGATTGCAAGAGCCTAAACGTAAAAATATATTGTTTTCCAGAAAGCACAATCGAATAACCCTCTCTGGGTTCTTCACAGAACAAAAGTAAAGAAATAAATAACACTATTTATGAAATAAACAACTAAATAACCCTCTCTGGGTTCTTCACATAAAAAAGTCCATAGAACATAAACCTTCTGTTGTGCCGTGCACAATCTTAACAGGTCCAAGTTCAGCTTAGTTGTCAGAGCAGAATCTCTTACTTATGTTGAATGGCTCATATGAGCAGGCTCTCAAAGTTCTTGTGTTCCTTCCTTATAATCTTTTTGTAGGTTCCAATAGCTTTTAGACATCGCTGTTTGCAGCTCTCTCTCTCAACTTCCCTGTGAAACACCCAAAGCAAACAGGCTGAGAAACTGAACTAAGTGATACAGCACCCACACAGCACAACCAGTACCACTACCAGTAGGGTTGTGGACATGGATTTTAAACCAGTAGAATTTATTATGATTATATTTTTATACTCAGAATGACTCATTCAAATACATTATCCCCGATTTCTTCAATGAGTCTGGTGATTGTACTCGCTGATAGACTCACTGCATTAAATACATCTTTCTTCTCGGGACACACCTCCTCCGCGACAGCTTTCATGCATTTCTTGACAAACTCTCCATCAGTGAAAGGTTTACCGCTGCTAGCTATCAGTTGAGCAACCCGAAAGCTGGCCCGAACATATGACTGGTTCAGCTGAGCTTGGCCTACATATGTTTTCTGCTGAGCTAACAGTCTACTTTTTAGCTTTGAGAGTTTGTCTGCTCGCATTTGGCCTTGCAATCTATCATACTTGTCTTTATGACGGCATTCATAGTGTCTCCGCAGATTGTATTCTTTGAATACTGCCACCGCCTCTTGACAGATGAGACAGACAGCCTTTCCTTTGCATTGAACAAAAAAATAATCGTTTGTCCACTGCAGGTTAAATGCCCTGCATTCTGAATCAATTTTTCTTAGTCTTACCTAATCTTTTCGCCATGATTCCGTTCTCTCTTTTCCCCTATTTTTTCCCCAATTTGTACGTTGTGACATGAGATATTTACACATCTGACCAAGAAAGTCTCATTTACACAATAGTGACACGCCAGTTCCCACGTGCCCGCGGTCCGCGCTGCGGGACTAATAAGACTAATTTCTCAGTGAATATGATTCTGATTGTAATAAAACACACAGCGTTTCGAAACTAAAAATGTAGAGAACACGACGTGTCCCCTGGACAGTGCTTCTAATGTCCACAAGATCTACAGTCTGTCAAACACTGGCGCTTCCTGCTTGTTTGGCCCCAGGGCCATTTGTGGTGAATTTTATTTTAGCAGCTTAGAGGGAACAGTGGCATCTTTTGGGGAAATGTGGGCATTACAGGCCAAAGGTCAAATGAACAGCCAGCCACAGTATCGTGAGTTTGAATCCCGACTCCGACATTTGCTGCATGTCCTCCTTTCTCTCTCATCATTCCCCTTCCTTTCTCATTCCATCAACTGTCTAATAAAGTCTACGGCAAAAAAATAATAATATTTTAATATAACTTGGGACACCCCCCCCAAAAAAAATTGGACAATGTAAACTCAATTTAATGTGTAGAATGTAAACAGATTTAGCCTGGATGGTGGTGCATAGAGCCATACCAACAAGGGTTTTCCTTAAAGGTCCCATATCATGCTCAAGTCGACTTTTCAGAGTTTGTAACCTTCTTACAGTGTTATTGGTCCCTCATATATGTGCCCAAAGTGGTTTTTGATCGATTCCTGCAGTTTATTAGCTAGAGAACCTCACACCTACCACCAGGGACGATCCTCACACCTACCACCAGGGACACGCCTCACACCTACCACCAGGGACGATCCTCACACCTACCACCAGGGACGATCCTCACACCTACCACCAGGGACGATCCTCACACCTACCACCAGGGACGATCCTCACACCTACCACCAGGGACGATCCTCACACCTACCACCAGGGACGATCCTCACACCTACCACCAGGGACGATCCTCACACCTACCACCAGGGACGATCCTCACACCTACCACCAGGGACGATCCTCACACCTACCACCAGGGACGATCCTCACACCTACCACCAGGAACGATCCTCACACCTACCACCAGGGACGATCCTCACACCTACCACCAGGGACGATCCTCACACCTACCACCAGGGACGATCCTCACACCTACCACCAGGGACGATCCTCACACCTACCACCAGGGACGATCCTCACACCTACCACCAGGGACGATCCTCACACCTACCACCAGGGACGATCCTCACACCTACCACCAGGGACGATCCTCACACCTACCACCAGGGACGATCCTCACACCTACCACCAGGGACGATCCTCACACCTACCACCAGGGACGATCCTCACACCTACCACCAGGGACGCGCCTTACACCTACCACCAGGGACGTGCCTTACACCTACCACCAGGGACGATCCCCTCACACCTACCACCAGGGACGATCCCCTCACACCTACCACCAGGGACGATCCCCTCACACCTACCA
This sequence comes from Eucyclogobius newberryi, assembly GCF_026437365.1. NCBI lineage: Eukaryota > Metazoa > Chordata > Actinopteri > Gobiiformes > Gobiidae > Eucyclogobius > Eucyclogobius newberryi. The sequence continues at coordinate 41,129,350 of NW_027316389.1, read as the reverse complement.
CCAGGGACGATCCTCACACCTACCACCAGGGACGATCCTCACACCTACCACCAGGGACGATCCTCACACCTACCACCAGGGACGCGCCTTACACCTACCACCAGGGACGATCCTCACACCTACCACCAGGGACACGCCTCACACCTACCACCAGGGACGATCCTCACACCTACCACCAGGGACACGCCTCACACCTACCACCAGGGACGATCCTCACACCTACCACCAGGGACACGCCTCACACCTACCACCAGGGACGATCCTCACACCTACCACCAGGGACGATCCTCACACCTACCACCAGGGACGCGCCTTACACCTACCACCAGGGACGATCCTCACACCTACCACCAGGGACACGCCTCACACCTACCACCAGGGACGATCCTCACACCTACCACCAGGGACACGCCTCACACCTACCACCAGGGACGATCCTCACACCTACCACCAGGGACGCGCCTTACACCTACCACCAGGGACGATCCTCACACCTACCACCAGGGACGATCCTCACACCTACCACCAGGGACACGCCTCACACCTACCACCAGGGACGATCCTCACACCTACCACCAGGGACACGCCTCACACCTACCACCAGGGACAATCCTCACACCTACCACCAGGGACGCGCCTTACACCTACCACCAGGGACGATCCTCACACCTACCACCAGGGACACGCCTCACACCTACCACCAGGGACGATCCTCACACCTACCACCAGGGACGCGCCTCACACCTACCACCAGGGACGATCCTCACACCTACCACCAGGGACGATCCTCACATCTACCACCAGGGACGATCCTCACACCTACCACCAGGGACGATCCTCACACCTACCACCAGGGACGCGCCTCACACCTACCACCAGGGACGATCCTCACACCTACCACCAGGGACGCACGTCAGCCCTTGCCTGTTTCAGTCCCTCCTCCAGGGAGCACTCTGTTCCTGTAACATGCCCCCCTCCCCCTTCGCCCCGCCTCCGCGCTGCTGCCACTGATCTTTAAAATAAAAGAGGATGTTCTCGAACTAATGGGGAAAAAGTAGAAACCTGGAGGTGTTCCAAAGAAGGAGAGATCCGACTCCCTCAGACGGACAGGAGGACGTGAGATAGACAGTGGAGCTGGAGCCACTCAGGAGGAGAACCAGTTCTTCAGGAGGAGAACCAGTTCTTCCAGGCAGATGAAGAACCGTTCATATGGAGTAGAGATCGCTTCTCCAGGGAATCGAGGAGCATCTGGGTCCACAGGTCATCAATGTGCCTGTCCCACTCCCGGTGGGGAAGTGGGAGAAGAAGAAATGGCAATGAACAGATTGCAAGTGAAATGAAATATTAAATATTCTGTTTGTCAGAGCAGAGCTCAAGCTGCCATACTTCCCCCAGCATAGTTGCTCCTAGGGCAGCATAGCTGGGAAACTGAAGGTTTATATTTCTGTTCCTAACTGGCCTGACCATAAGCCATGTCAAAGATCATTGATAAATACTGTGTGTCATCTGCATAGCAGTTTAAGTTAATGCCATGCTTTCTGATAATGTTACCTAAACTCTGGCTAAACTCACATCTATGCTGGACCATGAGTGTCTAACCCTGCAGGACACTCTGTCCCCTGCAGGACACTCTGTCCGCTCTGGAGAGCAGCTTCAGTGAGAGACTGATCCACCCTCGCTGTGTGAAGGAGATGTTTCGCAGGTCTTTCCTTCTGCTGCTGTCAGACTCTACAACAAACACTGTTAGTCCTGAACACTCGCAATACTGATGTAACCATGTGCAATACTGATGTAACCATGTGCAATACTGATGTAACCATGTGCAATACTGATGTAACCATGTGCAATACTGATGTAACCATGTGCAATACTGATGTAACCATGTGCAATACCTGTAAATAAGAGTTCTATTTTGTTTTTATCCGGTTTACTTACCTGCTAATAGTATTACCTAGTCTTGTGCTAGTTATTTTTACTTTATTTTATTTTAACTTTATTTTATTTTCATTTTATTTTATTCTATTATCATTATTTTATTATTATTATCTTAATCTTTTTATTTATCTATTTTATTTTATTTCCCCCCCTCCATTCCCTATTAAGATAGGAGAGGAGTTTTGTTAAGTTTTTGTTCATTTTTTGTTTTTGAAACTTCCTATAATCTGTCCTTTCCTCCTGTTTCTACTTTGTTGTAACAACGAAATTTCCCCTTGTGTGGATATTATAGGATTATCTTATTTTATCTAAAGGCAGCTTATAAAGATTAAAAATAATTGGATCGAATACTGACCCCTGAGGCACACCGTAAGTTACTTTAGAACAAGCTGAGGAGCTCTGATTTACATAACAAACTGGCACCTATTAGGTAAACGGGCTTCAAACCAGCATCACATTCTAACCTCTGCAGTAGAATGTTGTGGTCGATGGTCAAACGCTGAGGTCAGAACCAGGATTGAGACCAGTCCATCGTCTGAACCCTGCTGTGGTGGGCTCGGAACCCTGCTGTGGTGGGCTCGGAACCCTGCTGTGGTGGGCTCTGAACCCTGCTGTGGTGGGCTCTGAACCCTGACTGGAAAACTTTCAAATAAGTTATTGTCCTGCAGGTGGCGACAAAGCTTTGTCCAGGATTTTAGAGACAAAGGGAAGATTATAAATAGGTCTGTAGTTTACCAATAGGTCGGGATCTAGATGAGTCTTTTTCAGAAGAGGTTTAATGACGTCATGTTTGAAGGACGTGGAACATAAACACTTTCTACTGAAGTATTTATTATATTAAGAATAGAGTCTATAATTAGGGGGAGAATGTCTTTGAGGAGCTTGGAATGGGGTCTAGGACACAAGTGGAGCTTTTAAGAGGACATAAGGGCTGAAGTTCTCTCTCTTGATCAACAGCTGTGAACATTTCTAAATTTACTGGTGGATTTATATGTGACACTAGTTTTACAGTTTGGGCTTGTTCAGGGCGAATAGTGGGAGTCATTTCATCTCATTTATCTCTGTTTTTATTTTATAGTTGAAAAATAGAAGGAAATCAGAGCGGAGAGAAGCTGGGAGTGAGGGCCCTACTTGGGCGGCAGTAGCTCAGTGGTAGAGTGCAGGTTGGCGGTGCGATCGCAGCTGCCTCATGTAAATACTGCCATTGTGTCCTTGGGCAAGACACTTAACCCAACTTGCCCCCCAGTGTCTGTCGGAGTGAATGGGTGACTGGTTCCTTGATGTAAAGCGCTTTGAATACCTTGACGGTAGAAAAGCGCTATATAAATGTGACTGCGCTGTGACTGTTAGCCTTTTGGCTAAGATCAAGTGTAGTATCTTTACTATATTTGGTTTTAGTTTTGGGTGAGACAGCGGTCACCTCTGGGGTCAACCTGGGGTTTGCCTTTGTGGCACTCACCTTTGGCCTCAGAGGATAAATTGTACCGTTTTGTTAATTGTAACTTTTGTTTATATTTTTTCAGCACTTTAAGGCACCCCAGCACTTTATTGTTCGTAAGTGCAATCTTAACTGGTTTTAGCTGCACATATTTATTTTTTAATTGGTTTTAAGCTAATTTTAGTGAATTTTAGTTGGTTTTAAGCTGTTGGTGCCCCCAGAATGTCGGCCTCCCATGCCGGCAGGAGGAGGCACCACACCTGAAGGAGGTGTCTGGAAAAGTACCACAGTTTTCACGTTTGGACTTTTCCAGACACCTCGTCCAGAAAGCTCTGAATTTCAAAGCCGATGACCTGAACTGTATCTTGACCCTGCCTTTCAACAACGACTTTGATGTGAGCTTTCGCTCTGCGATCATTCTGAAAGAATTCTGCACAGTGAAAGGCCGGGCTATTAAGGTCAGAGATGTGGACGGCATTTGGACAGGCAGCTTGAGGGTCCCCATTCAACAATGGCAGGACCCTCGGTTGGGAGACAACTGGGGCTATATTCACTACCAAGGACAACCCAAGCTCTGCCGGGGGTGTGGGGAGCATGGGCACTGTGACAGAGCTGCTTAGTCTTGAGAGGACTTACATGAGACACGAGCACACTGGTGGGAGATGGTCAAATCTAGGACTAGGACTTTTTTTAGACGCATGGGGAAAAATAAAAAGAGAATAGCCGCATGTTGGGACTGCAGAAGCGTTTACAAAGATATTTTAACTTGATAAAAGTTGATTTTAATGAAGAAATAAAAGAGATCAGACCTATCTGAAATAAAAAGTAAAGGAATCATTTTAAATCTCTACAGTACCAAAGAAATTAATGAAACCGTCTGCCACACTTCTTAACTCCATCGAAAATATTTGATCAGACAGTGAGCTTTTAACCCGCATTTTAACAGTTTGATATAGTTTTATTATAAACTTATTTTATTATTTTAAAATGACATACCCGTTTTTAATCATACTCATGGCGATCACACTTTCTACAATCAATGTGAGAAGTGAAGAGTCTAGAGTGTTTGATCCTGTATTGACTCTTAACCTTGATGTGTTTTCATTACATTTTTAAATCACTACAGGAACTGGGAGGAGTTGTGGCCACACACACATCCATTAGGAGTGGCTCAAACCAAAATACCCCTAGATGACTGGCAGCACTGTGGTGAGAGACCGGACACTTTTGACATACCCATCAGCCATTTTACCACCGCTGTTTTAATAGATAATTCATTTATTGAAGGAAGGTTTTTATTGTTCATGTGCATTGCAGCATCTCTGGGAACGTTGCACCTCCACTTTCAGGTCAAACATTCAGCCTTCTTTTTTTTCTTCCTTTTCGACCGTTTTAACATTACATTCCAAAAAGTGTGCCATCATAAAGTCATGTTAAATACTCTGTGCCGTGGTGGTTTGGAGTCAGACTGTACTGTGCAGTACACTTTATATGGACACGTGTGGAGCTGTGTGCGTTCTGACAGTGGATTGATCAACACATTCTGCTGCATCAGTCTCTTCTCATTTTGTTTCTATATTTGATCTTTTGATTAGGTTTTAATGCCCTGAACATGAAAGGATGCTACTCGTATATTTAGAAAGCCACAAAACAGAAGAAAAAAATACTGGAAAACCAAAAGGATTAATTGCAAAAACACAAGATGAACTCACCAAAAATGAAAGGGCCTACGACTCCCCACATCACTATGCTCTTCTGCCATAATCCAATATCCATTTTTAGTACCTTATGAAGTAAACGTACTAAAACAAATACTTTATGCAGGTTTGTTATCAATCCCGAGAGTTTGAACCAAACATGGGTTTCCCAAACATGCCCGTCTGAAATCAACAACACAAACGTATAGAGTATGTATGTCTATATAAATGCCAATGCCATTCTGTTGTCACTATCATCATCGTAATAAGAGAATATGGACTTCTCGAAGCCTCTTTTCACCTCTAGTTATGACTGGACATCATCTGATGAATTTACCGCTACACTACAGAAACAAGACCCAAGATGGCCATGGAAGGGATTTCCTGTGAGGAAATCCTTGGTAGGACAAGTTTAAGCCCGATTGCAAACCTTTCCTGGTTTGTAAAACATAATTCATCTCCCTGTCTGGGACTTGTCTTGTGCATGACAAGCGAAGATACTGTCCACTATACTAACGAGTACATAAGAGAAAAAGTATGAAATGTTTTTCATCTTGACAGTTTTCATCCCGGCCACAGGGTTAAATTCATTGATCTCTTTGATGTAAAGTTAGAAGAACTACACCAACAATTTGGCCATTTACAAGACCCTTTGAGGATGCAGAACGTCTAGATTTGCTGCCAAGGCTTGGTTTCTCATAAAAGATCATCAAATTGTGTTGGGCAGGGCCAAAAACACAGAGCCTAACCACATGCTGAATGCAGAGCACATCGCACTGGGCTCCGCAGGCTGCCTCCATTCCAAGAGGACAAGGAGAACGCCACAAAGCAAAGAGGAAGTATAGGAGGAGATGACCAATTATTCTATTTTGATTTCTTATTGGTGCCCGTCACGTCAGTATCGCCAAGTCTCTTTTTAGTTCCAACATTAAAGTCCATCATTCATAAAGGAGCTCAGCGCGTTGTGTGAGGCAGAGCTACATGCGGAGGATGGTGGATTGTGGGCTTAATTGAGGGTAGTTTGGAGGCAGTGGGGATCAAGGAGGTGTAGCCGCCCTGCACGGCAGAACATTCCCCGACTCCTGCCACCCGCTCACCGCGTCCAGCTGAGGATTCACGCTGGCCGTGCATGGCAGTGCGCTCCCCGGCCTCTGCGTTTTGTGCCTCACCGGAAGACACTTTCCCTCTGGCTTTTTGAGCCGCTGGTCCACCTGTCCTCTCTTACCACAGTCAGAAACGAGCTTAGGATCACCACCCGGAGCCCGAGAGATGTCCCCCCCTTTGGAGGTAAGGTGCGGGGCCTGTTCCGCGCCCATCCTCCTCCCGGGTTCAGCCTTTGCCTCCACAGGTCCAGGAGGTAGACCCTCACGGGTCCCACCCTCCGGTCAGGAGGAGCAGTGGACACTGGTTGTCCTGCCTCTACCTTCCCAGACGCCAGCGCTGTGTTGGAAACCTGCTCCTGTGACACCCCCACCACCCACGCCATCCACTTCTTAGACTGAGAGCTCAATTTCGGGCATGTTCCAGGCACCACCACGACTCCTCCAGCCTCTCTATCGTCCCCACCAGCGTTCTCCTTGTCCTCCTCCATGTCACCCGCACCACATGGTTAAAATGTCTGAACATGCGGCACTCTCTGTATTTCAGAGCCCTCTGCGCGAGAATGAAGACATCCTCTACACACCCGCTCTATCGTGAATTACCAACGTCACATGATGTCTGGGTCTCTGTCTCTGGGTGGAATCTGCATGTCCTCCCCGTGGGTTCTCTCCGAGTCTCCGGCATCCACCCACCATCCAAACGCATGCATGTGTGAAATTAAAAGTGTTGTATAAGACAAGACAGATGAGTCTGAAATGGAGGATGAGAGAGAAGGGAGGACATGCAGTAAATTGTCGGAGTCGGAATCCAAACTCACGACACTGTGCCGACTGCACATGGAGCCTGACATAGCATCCTTTAACAGCACACTGAACCCAATCAAACGATCAAAAATGTTAACAAAAATGAGAAGAATAAACATTGAACATCAAAACAAAATGTTGTGGTATAAAATGCATTATATTCATCATACAGAGGGAAACATAAGAGGGGATTAGCTATACTGATTGCAAACCCAATAGCTTTAAAACAGCGTTCTTGAACGCAAAGACAAAGAGGGCAGATATTTACTGATTAAAGGAAGTATGAAAGGAAAGGTTTTTGCCCTGATGAATGTGTGTGCTCCACCAGGGAGTGACATCATCTTCTATACGGATATTATGCACCTGATTGTAAACCACTCTGAGGGAACCCCAAGTTGTGGCGGCGATTGGAATTTCCGCATCCAACCTACATTGTACTTGACAACTTTGAAAGGCACTGGAGGAAAAATAAACTTGAAGTTCCATAAATGAATGAAGGTTATCGGAGCGAGTGAAATCTGGAGGGAGATGAACCCTTTATGTATGCCAACATACCCAATTTTCTAATCGACATGCAATTTACTACAGAATAGACTTCATTTTCAAGAGATCTAAAATGACTGAAGCAGATACAGGCACAATAGACCTAAGCGATCATGCTCTACATTTCTGTAGATTTGGAGGAAAGACAAAAAAAAACACACTGGAGGTTCAATGCAGCTGCTTAATGACCCTTTGTTTAAGGACAAAATGTCCAACAACATTAAGACTTATCTGGGCAAAATTAGACATTTTCCCACCCACACTTTGGGATTTGTTTGTTGTGGGATTCTCCAGATGTTAAGTGGATTCAAATTAGTTTTCCACAAGATGCTCAGAGACATGGCACGGCAGCCAATGTGGGCGGAGCGACTTGAGGGGACGCTTCCAAAGCAGTCTTGAGAGGACAAATTATAGCCATAGCCTCTGAAAAAAAGAAACAAAAGGGAGCAAAAGCTAAAAGATCTGCAAGAAAGTTTAAAATTGCTGGAAGAAAACCTTGCCAAAAATGGGTGTCTTAAAATGCTACAAGAAACTAAAAAGATGAGAAATTAATGATCAGACTTCACACAAAATAGCTAAGAAAATGCTCTTTTCCAAACAATGATTATGAGAGTGGATCAATATTTTCTAAATTACCATCTTGAAAACTAACAACTGAAAAAACATGGGACAGGTAAAGTTATGTAATCTTCAGCACTTGAAACCTTCTTTAAAAAAACCTTTCAAAATTTCCAGACAAGAAGAAAGTATACATTCCTTTCTGGACACAATTTGCCTGTGAAGCTGAAATGACAGGGAAATACAAGGCACAATCAAAAGATTAAAAGAACCAAACATCGACAGGAGCAATGGGTTCACTTCAGAGTGGTATTTAACCTGCTGCAGACGATGTATTTGACCAAACCAGAAATTTAAATACCCAACGTGATTCATTTTTTCAAGAAGTTTGTACATTTAATTTTATCCAGACATTGAACCAACAAACTGAGATTCTCCCTTACTGGCTCTGACCTTTGGCACAAAAAAACTCTTTGATATTAAAGTGTGGTACTTCATAGAGACCCATCAACAATTCTGGAGAAACATTATACCCCTCTTTATACTTTGTTAAATAAAAATATCTGGAAACATTGAACTTTTTACCCTATTTATGTTAAAGGATTGAAACTATAAATTGCATATTTTGCCCTGATTTCTCCATCCGTCCCAGATTCTTCGATTTTCATCCACAACCGGCTGTTTGATGAGTGGAATAAAACAATCTCTAGATTTATATGGCAAGGGAAAAACGCTGTACAGTGAACCCTCGTTTATCGCGGGGGTCACGTTCCAAAACGAACCCGCAACAGGCTAAATCCGCGAAGTAGAAACCTATATTTTTTTAGTTATTATACAATGAAATACTCCATAAAACATTGAAGCTCACGCTCGCTCTCACCGGCCTCGCAAACTTCAATTTGGCAAGCGGTTTTACGTACGTGTCCATATGAATCCATAACGTTATTGACACAGGTAGAGAAGACGCAGAGAGACTGTTTAGCCAATCAGAATGCAGAACACAATGCATGATGCAAATCCGCGAAGCAGCGAGAGCGTGAAAAGTGAACCGCGTTATAGCGAGGGATCACTGTACATGATTTAAAACTTTACAATTATCAAAAGAAAAAGGAGGCGGAGTTTACCCATGAAAAAATACTTTATTTCAGCTCAAATCAGAGCGTGGCTGGTGTGACTCAGAATATGAAGCTCAATGGTCTTATACTGAGAGTCATGTGGTGCCTGAGGTTCCTGTACAGGTCTTATACTGAGAGTCATGTGGTGCCTGAGGTTCCTGTACAGGTCTTATACTGAGAGTCATGTGGTGCCGGGGGTTCCTGTACAGGTCTTATACTGAGAGTCATGTGGTGCCTGAGGTTCCTGTACAGGTCTTATACTGAGAGTCATGTGGTGCCGGGGGTTCCTGTACAGGTCTTATACTGAGAGTCATGTGGTGCCGGGGGTTCCTGTACAGGTCTTATACTGAGAGTCATGTGGTGCCGGGGGTTCCTGTACAGGTCTTATACTGAGAGTAATGTGGTGCCGGAGGTTCCTGTACAGGTCTTATACTGAGAGTCATGTGGTGCCGGGGGTTCCTGTACAGGTCTTATACTGAGAGTCATGTGGTGCCGGGGGTTCCTGTACAGGTCTTATACTGAGAGTCATGAGGTGCCGGAGGTTCCTGTACAGGTCTTATACTGAGAGTAATGTGGTGCCGGAGGTTCCTGTACAGGTCTTATACTGAGAGTCATGTGGTGCTGGGGGTTCCTGTACAGGTCTTATACTGAGAGTCATGTGGTGCCGGGGGTTCCTGTACAGGTCTGACTTGCAGATGACAGACGCTTGAGTCATTTGGAGGAAGTTAAGAATCACTGGGTCAAATCTGTTCTTACAACATGGAAGGAGCTGATCAAGACATAAACTAAACAAAGATGTTAAAATCTTAAACTGGTTTTCTTATGATCAAAATGTCACACCAACAGCTCAGACTCAAGATTTAAAGTCTGGACACCAAACTGTATAAAGGTCTTTTACCAGATTGTAAAGGAGAATCATCTGAAGACAATGGGCAGCATCTTTGGAGCATCCTCCTGGCAGCAGCAAAAAAGCCCCGCACAAAAAAAAGGGACATAAAACGCACATTATATTGAAAACTAGAAAAATGAAGAAAATATATATATATATATATATATATATATATATATATATATACATACACACACACACACACACACACATTCAGACTAAAAATGAGCACATTTGACATTTTGTGGGCAAAAATGGAATTTTTTTGGGTGTACGTGTGTTTTAGCTTCGATTGTTTTATTTTATGTCTTGTAGTAATAATAAATAAAACAAATCTTGATAAAATAAAGACAATTATCCTGAATGCAGACGGTCTCAGAGCCGCAAACCTCCTGAGTCGCCTTTAAAAATGCCGGTGGTGTGATATGTGCTCCCTCAGACACTTCCAACTCCACAATGAGTTCATTCATAAACTTCCCTTTTCTTTTTTGTTCTTCCCTTCTAATATGATATAACAGTCTTACCTTCTCCACTTGTCCATGATCCAAAGCTTTTGTCGTGTCCAAGCTGGGGTCCGATGCCATGTGGTTTGCATGTTTTGCAAAAAAAGAGCAAACTAAACCCAAACTACACAAAAAAGCACATGAATGTGAGCGTGCTCTGCTCCCACAGCTGCACTGATGACTCCCTCTGTGGGCCGTCCTCCAAGCTGCTGTGGCTGAAGTGAAATACTGAGGCTCAGAACTCCTCTAAATATACACTGGCCATAGTTTATTGCATACAATACTCTGTGACACCACTTGCCTTGTCAAAAGAAAGTCCCTGTTCCCGTCAGCTGATTGTTATTAATTGTTTTTGCGTCTATGAAGTGGCCACAGAGTATTTAAGCTTCTGTTTTATCTGTGTGTTTGAAGTAGGATTGGCTCTAGCATTAGTTTTTGCCCCGAGAACATCGACACGGAGCATGTCTGCTTCAGGAGCACTTTTCTTTCATGGATCTATTATATTATCTGCATAAGGCTCTGCCCGCCATCCAAACTGAGTAGTGGCCACTACGCGGGACTGCAGCCTCACGGTCGGACCATTTCAAGAGTTCGGCCTCGAAAATTACCCAAAATGCTAAATTATTTTTAGTCTAAGAATAAAATAGAAGGAATTTGATTGTTTCTAAAATCCTTAAAAAATATTTTTTTGATCTCACGGTGAACGGTGTACGCGCACCGAGCGCGCACGCAATCCTCGTGAACGAGCCTCAGAAGAACATGTGACGAAAACTAAACACAAGCAGAAGAAAGTGGACGAGACGAGACCACGATCCACGTGTTTTATGTCCTCACGTTTTCACACATTCAATATGAAGTGTAAATCAGCTATTACAGTTAACACAAGCTAACACAAGCTAACACAAGCTAACACAAGCTAACCTTTAGCTACACAAAAAGTTGCATTTGGAATGATACGCCGTGATTTCACGGCTCATGCCTTCTGCAAATAAATAACTCATTATTTTCTCCGTCCAAGATAAATTGTTTTAATGTTTTGTGTTTTCTTCAGGTGAAGTTTAACACAGACCAGGGGAAATAAAGTGATGTTTGTATTATGTGCAATCAAAAACTACCATTAATTCAAATATAACCTGCTGAAATGGGTCATATCTTACACATGTAAATGTAAACCTATTACAAGTATGACGTATTACGTAAAAGTGACAGTGGTGTACTCACAGGGCTGATAAGACCACATTTGAGCTTTTATTACATATTTAATAATGAAGTGTTTAAACAGCAAAGCACACGCTTGTTTTCTATAGGAATGTCATGGATTTACTTCCACGGAATATGTAGAGATTTAGAAAACATGTGAGTTATGCTCTAACTTCTAAGGTTTAAACTTATGCAAAAGTAACGACTTTTGGTTCTAGCTTTAAAAATGATGTGAAAAGAGGAACTTTTGTGTTAGAGAGCGAAATGTAAATGTGTCAATCACATATTCCAGCTTTTCTCTGTTAAATATACAGAATATATCGATGTTCTAATGAGAATCTTTCATCTTCTCCAGAGCGAAGCAGCCGTCCAGAGCAGAGCTGAGCGTCCAGAGCAGAGCTGAGCGTCCAGAGCAGAGCTGAGCGTCCAGAGCAGAGCTGACCGTCCAGAGCAGGGCTGAGCGTCCAGAGCAGAGCTGACCATCCAGAGCAGAGCTGAGCGTCCAGAGCAGAGCTGAGCGTCCAGAGCAGAGCTGAGCGTCCAGAGCAGAGCTGACCGTCCAGAGCAGAGCTGACCGTCCAGAGCAGAGCTGACCGTCCAGAGCAGGGCTGAGCGTCCAGAGCAGAGCTGAGCGTCCAGAGCAGAGCTGACCGTCCAGAGCAGAGCTGACCGTCCAGAGCAGAGCTGAGCGTCCAGAGCAGAGCTGAGCGTCCAGAGCAGGGCTGAGCGTCCAGAGCAGAGCTGAGCGTCCACTCTTTGTTATTTGACAACTTCTCATTACAAAGCAAACATGCAGTCAGTCCTTCTGCATTGGCAATGAAAGCAATTCATTCTTCCTTTAATCCTCCGCCCACGTGCCCCGCCCACGTGCCCCGCCCACGTGCCCCGCCCACGTACTCCGCCCACATGTGTTGCAGGCTATGACACAAATCTTCGTTGACAGAAATGCTGAAATTGAATATTTATTATAAAAATGTTTACATTGGAAAATGTTCAGAATGTTTGCGTCATGTTTGTCCTCCGACAGAAACCATATTAAAACAACAAATATATCCCCCCATCTGTTTCTGTTTTCAGAGAGGCACTAGAAGACTAACCCTAACCTCAAAGAGACGCATGCGGCTCCGGAGCCGCGGCTCGCCGATCCCGGCCCTAGGAGTATGATATTTGTAAAAACTCATGAGTCATGTTTAGCGGATTTCATCCTATTTTTTACTGGTGTTGTCACCATCTCCCTCTGCGCCAAATGTCATCATTCTATGATCAGATTTTTTTGGGCCATTTCCTATCGCTCAATGCATTTTTTGTACATTTGGGGCGACCGGGCCTTTCCTGTAGTCGGCCCCAAACTTTAGAACGCTCTTCCTCCACATAAAGACCCTTCAGCTGATGAAGAGCCTTCAGCTGATAAAGACCCTTCAGCTGATGAAGAGCCTTCAGCTGATAAAGAGCCTTCAGCTGATAAAGACCCTTCAGCTGATAAAGAGCCTTCAGCTGATAAAGACCCTTCAGCTGATAAAGAGCCTTCAGCTGATAAAGAGCCTTCAGCTGATAAAGACCCTTCAGCTGATAAAGACCCTTCAGCTGATAAAGACCCTTCAGCTGATGAAGAGCCTTCAGCTGATAAAGACCCTTCAGCTGATAAAGACCCTTCAGCTGATGAAGAGCCTTCAGCTGATGAAGAGCCTTCAGCTGATAAAGACCCTTCAGCTGATAAAGACCCTTCAGCTGATAAAGACCCTTCAGCTGATAAAGAGCCTTCAGCTGATAAAGACCCTTCAGCTGATAAAGACCCTTCAGCTGATAAAGACCCTTCAGCTGATGAAGAGCCTTCAGCTGATAAAGACCCTTCAGCTGATGAAGAGCCTTCAGCTGATAAAGAGCCTTCAGCTGATAAAGAGCCTTCAGCTGATAAAGACCCTTCAGCTGATGAAGACCCTTCAGCTGATAAAGAGCCTTCAGCTGATAAAGAGCCTTCAGCTGATAAAGAGCCTTCAGCTGATAAAGACCCTTCAGCTGATAAAGACCCTTCAGCTGATAAAGACCCTTCAGCTGATGAAGAGCCTTCAGCTGATAAAGACCCTTCAGCTGATAAAGACCCTTCAGCTGATGAAGAGCCTTCAGCTGATGAAGAGCCTTCAGCTGATAAAGACCCTTCAGCTGATAAAGACCCTTCAGCTGATAAAGACCCTTCAGCTGATAAAGAGCCTTCAGCTGATAAAGACCCTTCAGCTGATGAAGAGCCTTCAGCTGATAAAGACCCTTCAGCTGATAAAGACCCTTCAGCTGATGAAGAGCCTTCAGCTGATAAAGAGCCTTCAGCTGATAAAGACCCTTCAGCTGATAAAGACCCTTCAGCTGATAAAGAGCCTTCAGCTCATAAAGAGCCTTCAGCTGATAAAGACCCTTCAGCTGATAAAGACCCTTCAGCTGATAAAGAGCCTTCAGCTGATAAAGAGCCTTCAGCTGATAAAGAGCCTTCAGCTGATAAAGAGCCTTCAGCTGATAAAGACCCTTCAGCTGATAAAGACCCTTCAGCTGATAAAGACCCTTCAGCTGATAAAGACCCTTCAGCTCATAAAGACCCTTCAGCTCATAAAGAGCCTTCAGCTCATAAAGAGCCTTCAGCTGATAAAGACCCTTCAGCTGATAAAGACCCTTCAGCTGATAAAGACCCTTCAGCTGATAAAGACCCTTCAGCTCATAAAGACCCTTCAGCTGATAAAGAGCCTTCAGCTGATAAAGACCCTTCAGCTGATAAAGAGCCTTCAGCTGATGAAGAGCCTTCAGCTGATAAAGACCCTTCAGCTGATAAAGACCCTTCAGCTGATAAAGACCCTTCAGCTGATGCTCTCAAGTCTGGTTTAAACATACACTTTTATTCACCAACATTTAACCCGGCATGAGAATTGTGTGGTCCTCTGACAGTCTTTTATTATTTATATATTTCATGTTGTTTTTAATGATTTTTTATTTGTTAGTTCATATTTATTGATTTATTATGTATGTATTTATTTGTTTTTTCACATATTTTGCCTGTGCTTGTTTTGTACTCTGTGCAGCACTTTGGAGACTTTGTGTTGGTAAAATGTGCTATACAAATTGGATTATATAGGAATGCAAATTTCCGTGTCTTTTCTTCAATATTTACTGGATGAAAAATAGGGCAGGTGCTCCTGAAGGGACCGGCTGCACCTGCAGGTCCAAGACTCTGCAAGGTGTGTCACAAGAAGACCGCTGCTGGCTGCAAGTCTTGTAACATTCCTCTGTGCTTTGTGCCGGCCCAAACTCTTACGGCCAGTGGCACAAAGACATGAGACTGGAGTAAACCTTTTTCTATTTATCATTTTTGTGAATAGTTTTACATTTTGCACAATTTTTTGCCTGTTTTTTTCATGGTGACACTGATGTTTACATCATCGAGGAGCTAAAATTGTAGTAAAACAGTTTGGCACAGTTGGCACATATTTGGATCACTTGTTCCGAATATACTTTTTGATACAAAAAGGTCAAAGCACCAAAATGCCTGTTTCTAGAGATCTGAAACTTGACACAGTTGTTGTCATGACAACAGCATGTGCAGTGAACAGCATAAGCACACAATGAAGTATGTCATGCTCAGGACCATTACACATGGACATTATTCAGGCGAGACTGAAAAAAGGATGTTTTGTTCATGTTTGTGCTTCTGTAGTGTAAGTTCTGAAGCCCTGACAGTTTGACATCTGCACATCTGCAGAAACTAGAAGCTTTCCCATGATGCATCACACTCACATTTGGGCTGTAAGATCTTCTTTTAATAAGCAATGACATTTGGGTCTGATCATTGTGCACAGGGCCAAAGAGGCTGATGGAAACAGGTTAAAGACACTAGAAAAAATATACACATCAAGCTTAAAAAACAGAGTCAATAAAAAATATAGAGATAATGTAGAGTGTTTGCAGCCTTTTGACCCTCTACTTTTGTATTTAAGGTTATTGGAATATAAAGTAAAGTACAGACATAAAATAAAGGCGGCAAATAAACAGAAATACAAAACCAATTCAATCAGTAAATTTAAAATATGAAGCTATTTTTTATCACAAACAAAATGTCAAAGCAGCCAGTAAACAAGAGTACAAAGCCAATCCCCTTCATACATAAGAAGGTTAAAGCAATTTTTAAACAAAAATACCACAATTATGAACCATTCAAAATGAAACTCTTAACTCTTAAACAGCTTACAGGAAAATCATGAACAATTTAAACTTCACTTTTGTCATGTGACAGCTTTTAAAGAAAGCTGAAGATGGTCCACAATATGTTTGTTGTGTGTGTTTAAGAACCAGGACTTACCTTTTAAAAGGAAGACTTTATGACTAAAGCTAAATGTGCTGCTGTAGCTGATGCCTGTATCTCAGAGGCGTATTTACACGTGTGCAACAATAACTGCTCAACTGCTGAGCTAGTTTATGGATCTGCTCCACATGTAACTCCAAACGCCAGCTGAAAGTTCAGTCAATCATTTGCAATTGGACGACATTCCAGCCGAACTTGTATGTTTGAAACCATCGAACAGCATTTAGTGGCACTTAATATACATTTGATTCAAGTTGTAACCTTGCCAAAGGGGGGTCAGTGGAGGGGGCCCTCGACCTGTGTCCCCTCCCCAATTACACGGACCGTAAAGCTCTTGCCATGTAGCAATGTGGACGGTTGTTTGTTGTCAGTAAAACTTTCATATAAAGGACATTAGGAGTCTAAGTATGTGGAGACAGGGCGGCTAAGGGTACGGGAGCAGACGTTAACGTAGCGGCTAAGGGTACGGGAGCAGACGTTAACGTAGCGGCTAAGGGTACGGGAGCAGACATTAACGTAGCGGCCAAGGGTACGGGAGCGGACGTTAACGTAGCGGCTAAGGGTACGGGAGCAGACATTAACGTAGCGGCTAAGGGTACGGGAGCAGACGTTAACGTAGCGGTTAAGGGTACGGGAGCAGACGTTAACGTAGCGGCTAAGGGTACGGGAGCAGACGTTAACGTAGCGGCTAAGGGTACGGGAGCGGACGTTAACGTAGCGGCTAAGGGTACGGGAGCAGACGTTAACGTAGCGGTTAAGGGTACGGGAGCGGACGTTAACGTAGCGGCTAAGGGTACAGGAGCGGACGTTAACGTAGCGGCTAAGGGTACGGGAGCAGACGTTAACGTAGCGGCTAAGGGTACGGGAGCAGACGTTAACGTAGCGGCCAAGGGTACGGGAGCGGACGTTAACGTAGCGGCTAAGGGTACGGGAGCAGACGTTAACGTAGCGGCTAAGGGTACGGGAGCGGACGTTAACGTAGCGGCTAAGGGTACGGGAGCGGACGTTAACGTAGCGGCTAAGGGTACGGGAGCAGACGTTAACGTAGCGGTTAAGGGTACGGGAGCGGACGTTAACGTAGCGGCTAAGGGTACGGGAGCGGACGTTAACGTAGCGGCTAAGGGTACGGAAGCAGACGTTAACGTAGCGGCTAAGGGTACGGGAGCAGACGTTAACGTAGCGGTTAAGGGTACGGGAGCGGACGTTAACGTAGCGGCTAAGGGTACGGGAGCGGACGTTAACGTAGCGGCTAAGGGTACGGGAGCAGACGTTAACGTAGCGGCTAAGGGTACGGGAGCGGACGTTAACGTAGCGGCTAAGGGTACGGGAGCGGACGTTAACGTAGCGGCTAAGGGTACGGGAGCAGACGTTAACGTAGCGGCTAAGGGTACGGGAGCAGACGTTAATGTAGCAGCTAAGGGTACGGGAGCGGACTTTAACGTAGCGGCTAAAGGTACGGGAGCGGACGTTAACGTAGCGGCTAAGGGTACGGGAGCGGACGTTAACGTAGCGGCTAAAGGTACGGGAGCGGACGTTAACGTAGCGGCTAAGGGTACGGGAGCGGACGTTAACGTAGCGGCTAAGGGTACAGGAGCGGACGTTAACGTAGCGGCTAAGGGTACGGGAGCGGACGTTAACGTAGCGGCTAAGGGTACGGGAGCGGACGTAGCGGCTAAGGGTACGGGAGCAGACGTTAACGTAGCGGCTAAGGGTACGGGAGCAGACGTTAACGTAGCGGCTAAGGGTACGGGAGCAGACGTTAACGTAGCGGCTAAGGGTACGGGAGCAGACGTTAACGTAGCGGCTAAGGGTACGGGAGCAGACGTTAACGTAGCGGCTAAGGCACGGGAGCAGACGTTAACGTAGCGGCTAAGGGTACGGGAGCAGACGTTAACGTAGCGGCTAAGGGTACGGGAGCAGACGTTAACGTAGCGGTTAAGGGTACGGGAGCAGACGTTAACGTAGCGGCTAAGGGTACGGGAGCGGACGTTAGGTTAGAATGTGATGTAGGTGTTGGAGGAACAGCCCTCAGCTGGTTTAAATCCTATCTATCTGATAGGTTCCAATTTGTTAATGTAAACCAGAGCTCCTCACCAAGCTCTAAAGTAATTTACGGTGTGCCACAGGGTTCAGTACTCGGTCCAATTCTGTTTACTCTTTATATGCTGCCATTAGGCAACATTATCAGAAAGCATGACATTAACTTCCACTGCTATGCAGACGACACTCAGCTGTATTTATCAATGAAACCTGATCAGAGCGATCAAGTAGACAGACTTAGTACTTATGTGAAGGAGATAAAAACCTGGATGACACTTAACTACCTGCTTCTTAACCCTGAAAAAACCGAGGTCATTGTGCTTGGCCCTAAGCATCTACGAGACTCTCTATCTGAGCAGATAGTCACACTGGACAATGTCAGTGTAGCCTCCAGTTCTACTGTAAGAAACCTTGGAGTCTTATTTGACCAGGAGCTCTCATTTAAAGCTCATATAAATCAAGCTTGTAAAACAGCCTATTTCCATTTGCGCAACAAGAGCCAAAATCAGAAGAATCCTGCCTAAAAGTGATGCTGAAAAACTTATCCATGCATTTGTAACGACTAGATTAGACTACTGTAACTCCCTGCTTGCAGCGTGTCCTAAAAGCTCCATAAAAAGCTTTCAACTGGTTCAAAATGCAGCAGCAAGATTACTAACAGGAACAAAAAGAAGAGAGCACATTACGCCGGTGCTGGAGTCTCTTCACTGGCTCCCCGTCGAGTCTAGAATCAAATTCAAAATTCTACTCTTGACCTACAAAGCCATAAATGACATGGCCCCATCCTACCTCAAAGATGCTATAGAACCAATCATCCAAACAGAGCTCTTCGCTCTCAGAATGCCGGCCTTCTGGTGGTGCCAAGAGTCTCTAAAAGTACTGTAGGAGGTAGAGCGTTTAGCTACCAAGCCCCTGTGTTATGGAATCAGCTCCCGACCCATGTTAAATATGCTGACACAGTCTCTTCATTTAAGTCCAGGCTTAAAACGTTCCTCTTCGAAATCGCTTATGGTCAGACTAGTTAGGAACAGAAACATAAACCCACAGCTTCAGCTACGCTGCCCTAGGAGTAACTATGCTGGGGGAAGTATGACAGCTTGAGCACTATCCTCTTCTTCTGACTACTTATGCTATCAAACAATATTTATTTTTTGATTCCACTTGCAAACTGTTCACCGCCTTCTTTTCTTTCTCTCACTCCTGAGGACCTGTGGACCCAGATGCCCCTCCCCTGGTGAAGTGGTCCCTGCCCTGTGTGGACGGTCCCTCATCTGCCTGAAGAGTGGGTCCAGCTCGCCTCAGTCGGTCCCTCTTCTGCCTGAAGAGTGGGTCCAGCTCCAGTCTCCCTCGTGTCCGTCTGTCCGTCTGTGAGAGTCGGATCTCTCCTTCACTGGAACTCCTCCAGGTTTCTACGCTTTTTTCCCAAAGAGTTTTTTTTTTTGTAGTTTTTCCTGGCCGAGAAGGAGAGTCTAAGGACAGAGGACCCTGGGACATCGTCCCTCGTCCCCACGGACATTGCTTAATCCGTTTTTCACTGTCGCCCTCAGAGGCAACTGTTGTTGTGATTTTGGGCCTTACAAAAATAAATTGATTTGATTTGATTTGACGTTAACGTAGCGGCTAAGGGTACGGGAGCAGACGTTAACGTAGCGGCTAAGGGTACGGGAGCAGATGTTAACGTAGCGGCTAAGGGTACGGGAGCAGACGTTAACGTAGCGGCTAAGGGTACGAGAGCAGACGTTAACGTAGCGGCTAAGGGTACGGGAGCAGACGTTAACGTAGCGGCTAAGGGTACGGGAGCAGACGTTAACGTAGCGGCTAAGGGTACGGGAGCAGACGTTAACGTAGCGGCTAAGGGTACGGGAGCAGACGTTAACGTAGCGGCTAAGGGTACGGGAGCGGACGTTAACGTAGCGGCTAAGGGTACGGGAGCGGACGTTAACGTAGCGGCTAAGGGTACGGGAGCAGACGTTAACGTAGCGGCTAAGGGTACGGGAGCAGACGTTAACGTAGCGGCTAAGGGTACGGGAGCGGACGTTAACGTAGCGGCTAAGGGTACGGGAGCAGACGTTAACGTAGCGGCTAAGGGTACGGGAGCAGACGTTAACGTAGCGGCTAAGGGTACGGGAGCGGACGTTAACGTAGCGGACATTATTGAAGTAATGGTAAATTGGGTGGAGCAGGATCCTGCAGAAGAATTAGATGATGAGCTTGTCCATGATCGACAGCGGCAC
Organism: Eucyclogobius newberryi; assembly: GCF_026437365.1. Taxonomy (NCBI): domain Eukaryota; kingdom Metazoa; phylum Chordata; class Actinopteri; order Gobiiformes; family Gobiidae; genus Eucyclogobius; species Eucyclogobius newberryi. The sequence goes on along the minus strand of NW_027316389.1, from coordinate 41,108,955 downwards.
TGCATGTACCAGGAAACATTCTTCATGCCTGTTGATATAACTCAGGAGGCTCTTGATAACTTTTTTGAGGGTGTTTTAGATTTAGCTCCGGCTGAGGGTAACAGCCTGGTAAGTTTGTTAAAGGATAAAGAAGATGAAGCTAAATGCTTTTCAAAAGAGTTTCTCTTTGAAGGCGATACATTTCATACCCCTCGGAAAACACGTTTAACCTTGTGCCGATATTTCGTTAACAGACTATTGCATGTGGATGGCAGATTTGCAGAAAATGTTAAGTTTTTCTTTTTGGCATTATACATGTTGGAAGTTGAGCAGGTTGTGTGCCCATAGCTTTGCGAAAAGCGACATTCCGGTCATGGTATTGCTGCTTTACAGGAATTACTACAGTTTGATAACGGTTATCGCTTTATGACACCTATAAGAGGAACGCCGCCCTTCTTGCAGTCGGCACACTTTTTTTTGTTGTATTCATTCGTCAGCTCGGTATTCCGTGGTGGTTTTGCTCCTTTAGTTCTGCAGATCTCCGGTGGCCAAGCCTCTTGAAAACACTCTTAAAGCAGGAGGGTTGGACCCGGAGGGTGCAGATTTGGACTGGGCTGAGAGATGTGACCTTTTGCATCGTCACCCTGTAACCGCGGCTTGCATGTTTGACTCCCGTTGGCACAGATTTTTACATAAAGTTATTATGTCACCAGCTCAACCATCAATAAAGTCATAGATTATTTCTATTGCATAGAATTCCAGCAGAGGGCAAGTCCACACTGTCACCGTCTCATTGGATAGACCAGGCTCTGAAACTTGGGGTAAACTCTGACCGGGAGGTCTTTACGTTTGTGGATAAATAAGTCACCTGTAAACGGCCCTCAAACCCACATCTATTGGAAAAAGTTACTTTGGTGCAGCAGCAGTCCAAAAGTCACTCCAAACGTGTAGTAAAGGTAAAAAGGTGTGCTATTTTAATTTGCCCTGCCCAATATTGATGCGTACGTTCATCAAACAGCTGAATCTGTCCCACTTGTTACAAGGGAACAAGCTGAAGTTATTATGGCTGCGCTTAAGAAGGGTTAGGGTTCTTGATGAACATAACCTGTCTCTTAGTGCTCAGGAATTGTTTGCATCCTTTGGGTTATCACAGTGTGTACGGCGTTTTAGGCGGACACACACACAGTTTCAGACAGGGAACTCGACAAAGTCTGGATTAATAATTACAACGAGAAGTTATTCATTTGCTGGAATGCCAATATGGACATCCAGTTTGTTATAGATGCGTGGGCTTGTGTTGTGTACATTATTTCATAAATTTCTTGGTCTGGAAGTGAAATGTGTTTGCTCTTAAGTTGTGCACAAAATAGGCTTCTAAAGGTAATCTTAGAGCAAAATGTTAGTCATCTTCATAATCGAGATGGTCTGCGCAGGAAGCTGTCTATCGTGTAACAGGGATTCATTCCAACAGGCGATAATATAGTTCACATGAGCAGAGCCATAAGGGAAATAGATGAGGAAATAGATGAGGAAATAGATGAGGAAATAGATGAGGAAATAGATGAGGAAATAGATGAGGAAATAGATGAGGAAAGGCCGGACGATATTTGGATGAGAAACACTATTGATCGTTACTTGGGTAGACCACATAACGAGACCTTTAATGTGCATTGTGACATTCTTATCCGAGTATCGCTTACTCAGTCTGACAAATGTAAAAAAATCTATTATGTTACAAAATCATTTGGGTGCAATTATTAAGAGAACACGGACCAAGCCTGCAGTTTTTCATGATGCACGGTTTTATGAGACTAAAGTTAGAGTTATTTCATCAAAGTATCCTTCAGTTATTCCTGCCATATCGCATTGAGGCTGACCTTAAGCCGCCTCCGTATGATACGTTTGAGGAATTTTATAACAACTGTGAAGTTCGTTTGAGTGACAGGTCCCTACATACAGTTAAATCGATTGTTGATTCAAATAGGCGTTGCTTTGAACTTGCGGCTGAGGACCTGGAGGAGGTCCAGGAGCAGATGGACGGTGATGACGTCTTAGAGGATGCAAGGAGGAGAACAGAGAGACGATGCAGGGAGTCAACTCTGAGCATGAGCAAGAGCCCATTCCCGACTTGGCCGTGAGCAATCAGCAAATTGGTCATGTGGAGAAAGCAAATGTCATGAGTCGTAAAGAGGGTCTTTCCCTTGTGAGAAAAATACAGCCATTTAAGCAAGAACCCTGACCTATTACACGTTTTTATTACGGGTGGAGCAGGCACTGGGAAAAGTCACCTGATTAGAGCGATTCAATATGAGGCGTCTCGGTTATTGGCTCCTACGTGCCAGAGTCCTGATAATGTCAGCGTTTTATTAACGGCTCCGACAGGGATAGCAGCATATAATTTACAGGCGGCTACTATCCATTCAACATTTAGTATCGGTACAAGTATTTCCCTCCCCTACACACCGCTGGGGGAGGAGAAGCTCAATACATTGCGTGCTAAATACGTTGATCTACAAATTGTAAAATTGATGAAATATCTATGGTCGACAAAAAGATATTTACGTACATTCTCCATTTGTAAATTTGTCCATTATAGTTGTAAGGGATTTCTTTCAATTGTCACCAGTCATGGGTCATCCTCTGTACAAGGAAGAGGATTAGGAATAGATTTATTCAAAATTGCGGCACAATAGTGAGACAAAGCGATAAGACTCTTGCAGAGCTGCTAAACCGGCTCAAGAGGAACACACATGCTTGATGACGATCGAGCTTTATTACAAAGTCTTGAAACTAGTGAAGATCCTGACGTGTTGCACATTTTCACCAAAAACGAGTTTGTGTGAAATCATACTTTCAAAGTATTAAATCGAGTATGCGAGGAGACGATACCAGTCTGTGCGCGAGATTTTGGGTATGACAAAAAGACAGGGAATTAAAACAACTGAAAGGACATCTCCATAAGTCCAAACAAGCCAGTTTGGAGGAGACTTTAATCCTGGGGGTAAATGCAGGCGTTACGCTGTGTAAAAATGTAGATTTAGCCGACGGTCTAGTAAATGGGGTATGTGGCTTTGTTACACATATAGTTGAAAATCCACAGGAAAAGCTGTCTCCTTTAGCAATATATGTTAAATTTGACGACGATGGTGTAGGTGCGCAGAGAAGGAGGCAAACACGTACCGCTGCAGACCTGACTGGTTCTACCCGCATAGAACCAGAGGAGGAACAGGCCAATAAAAGAGGCGAAAAGCGGCGTCAGTTTCCTCTAAAACTCGCGTGGGCGTGTACAGTACATAAAGTACAAGGTGTAACCGTCGATAAAGCCATAGTGTCTCTTAAGAAAGTATTTACGGCGGGTCAGGCGTATGTGGCCCTTAGTCGTGTTAGGAGTTTAGAGGCTCTGATTATTCAAGACTTTAAAGAAGATGCCATTTATTGCAACAATGGCATCAGAGCGCCCTTGAGAGCATGCCTCCCTTCATGGTCCAAAGTTTGCCCTGGCACTTGGAGGCACATGTTCTGACTTTCTTTTTCATGAATGTCCATGGTTTGGCTCGACATGTGTCAGATTTGGCTTCATGCACACAGCATTGGCGGCCTAACTGTAATGCTGTGGTAGAGACATGGTTAACTGTAGATTCATCTTTTCAAACTAGTCACATTTATTTCTTTCTAAATGCATTTATCCTCCAGAGCAGTGGTCATCCAGCTCGGTTTAGGGGGGCCCATCCGTGATCTGACACCTTGCTGTACTTTCATGATCCCAAGAGCTAAGAAGGGCAGGGGTCTACACCCCTGGCAGGTTCAACCATGCCGGACAGGTGAAGGGGGAGAAGGCAGACTAAGATCAGATCATCAAACTATGACTAATTTAATGACATTTACAAAGAAACTGATTTTTCCAAAGAATCTGTTTTACTAACTACCCCTTTTCCTCCTTTTTCAGGACACAAAGACAAGACCACTAGGTTAGGGTACCCTAACCCATCTACAACAGCCAACAACTGTCAATTGTAGTAGTTATAAGTACATGGAATACTTAATAATCAAATTAAGAAACATTGCCCATTTGTTTTGCTTTTCTTTCACCTTCCCAACAATGTATTCTTTTCAAAGTATCAATGTACTGATTTGTAATTTATATTACCACTTTGCATCAAGTAGTTAATAAAAGACTAGTATAAAGTTCTTTGTCTCCTTTTCTTTCAGTACCAAAGTAACTCCATACAAAGTTGACCCATTGTTACTGTTACAAATGTGTCTATACGACCTGTAAAACAGTTGAACTAAATATCTTATTAAACTGTGGTGCTTCACTACAAAATGACAAAAAGTGAAGTGATTCACAATATGAAAGCCTCACTTATCCTGATCTTACCAGATTGAAGTCAGACAGAGGAAAATGAGTGCATACTAGCTTACTCCTCATTTTAATGTATTGGGTAAAAGTGGACTAAGCGAGCTACCTTCTGGCACGGCCTTATGGACCTGTCAGGCCCCTCGCCAGCTCGTGGCGCTCGGGCCAAATAATACGAAACAGACAAAGAAAAATGGTAGCTAATGATAATCTCTCACATCGTGCTGTTTTTATTGCAGAATAGTTGTTGCATAGGAGAGTTGGATGACACAAAGTCAGTCCAGTGCGTTCTGCAGGGCCGACAGGAGCACTCAAGGTGTGGCAAGAGGCCGACAGGAGCACTCAAGGTGTGGCAAGAGGCCGACAGGAGCACTCAAGGTGTGGCAAGAGGCCGACAGGAGCACTCAAGGTGTGGCAAGAGGCCGACAGGAGCACTCAAGGTGTGGCAAGAGGCCGACAGGAGCACTCAAGGTGTGGCAAGAGGCCGACAGGAGCACTCAAGGTGTGGCAAGAGGCCGACAGGAGCACTCAAGATGTGGCAAGGCTATTGAGACGTGTTTTATTCATTGTAGTGATGGCTAGAATTTGCTTTTAAATTTACAAATATCTAATTTATGTGAATATCAAAATCAAACAGTCTAAATTTCAGCTCAGACTTCAAATAACTGACAGTAATTCCAGTATTTCTGCCTGAAAGACATTTGACATTTGTGTTTGGATCATGGGTCTTGTTTGTATTTATTGTTAATTTATTATTATTATTATTATTATTATTATGGAGTTATTATGGATTACCCTTTTTAGGGTTTTTGGTTGTTTTGAAGTGAAATGTTTCATTTTGTTGGAATCTAAAGCCTGATGATCAATGTTGACTTACAAACAAGTGTCTGTGGGATTATAACTCCAAATGGAATATATCAGTCAATTAATAACTGTGCAAAACAGAAGATGTTAATGACAGTCCACTTGGACTCAGACATGCTGAGCGGCCCATTGTTGCTCTGACTCTATTTACCCTATTTGTCTTTCTTATGAGGGAAAATATTACAATTGGTTTAATGTCAGTGACTGTTTTTTTCTTTTCTTTGAATCTAATCAAACATTCATGACCACATATTTCAACATCAGTATCACAATCAACTTATTCGATTCACCGCTGAGTTCCCTGAAAACAAGCAGTTACAACGTGGACAATAATGAGCAGTGTTATATAATCAGACTAGACTTATTATTTTAGGCCTATATTTATCTCTTTTTTATTATTATATTAACTACACCAAGATGTCAATATGATTTTGCTCTTTATTCACGTCACAACATGTCATTGACACACACAATACAAGTGAACGTAATCACAGAAAGAAACATGCACATTCTTGCATCATTACATATGGCACAAGCCACAGCTCCAACAACGGCTCACTTGACTTCAGTAACAAAGGGAGGAAGGCTCGACGGCGGTGTGTCTGATGCCATGTTCTCCGTCCTGGGGTGAGCCATGCCCAAATTAACAAAAAACACCCAGTAAGTAGTACCGGGAGGGGAACAAACTAAAGAACTGAAAAAACAAAATCAAAATGATCAAAAACAACCTTTAAACACCAAAAAACGATCTAAACCATGCAGCAAACCACTGCTCTCACACACCTGCTCTCATGCACCTGCTCTCACGCACCTGCTCTCACACACCTGCTCTCACACACCTTCACTGTGGGCGTGTTCAGGGTGTAATCTATGTTTACGTCATTGGACACTCAGGAGTGTTGTGGAAAAATATAATCTGGCCCTTTGCTTTTCAATTTTCAAATTCTATCTTAATTGGATTTATTTCTAACACGGTCAACAGCCGGACACGACTCCTCTTGGCCTGGACATGTCCATGTCCGGACGTCCTGGAGTGACTAGGACGTCCCACGTTCTGTTTCAAACTAGGACAAAGCCAGCAAGACGTGTGAATTGAATTAATGCAAATGTTCTGTACTGTCTCCTTCCTGAAACCACTGTTTCTTTTATGTCCCATTTGCTCCTTGGTTCCTTTGTACCTGAGAGACCAGTGACCGGGAACTTCTGTGTGTGGTCATGTGACCTTCTGTGATTTAAGGAAGTGGACAGACGTGGGACGGGAGGACTTGGGAAACACACATTTTGGGGAGCAGAAAAGAGACAGACGTGTGGACTCGGCCTTCCATGAGAATGAGTCCACACGAGTTTCTTTCTGGTTCAGCCACAAGTTTAAACAGTTTACTTTTGAAACGAGACAACTTGCTTCTTTGTCTTATCGAGAGATTTTTGCCACCACAGGAGGAACAGACAAGCTTTTCTTGTCAACTTGACTCTTTCAACCTAAAGAAAACCCTGCTCAAATGTAAGAGTCAATGTTTCAAGACACCTTTTGTGCTTTCTTTATCATTTGGCCATTTCCCCGCTTTTAGCCTGAATATTATTCTATTATTCCTATGTGTTTTGGCATAAAATACTCTGTTTCCATGAAATACATAGAAAATACCATATAGACACCACTTGTTTAGTCAAAATAAGTTTTTTTGTTTTGCATAAAATACTTTTTTTTTCCTTTTATATTTAAACAGGTAAATCATTTCAAAAAATGCTGACAACGCCTGGTATTTTTACATAAAATACAATGCAATGTTTTTCAGGTTTTATTTTAAATACTCTTTTTAAAAATATATATAAAACAGGTAAATTGTGTTGAAAATTGCTTTCAGCATCTGGTATTTTTAAATACTTTTTTTCCAAGCTTCAGAATATATTTTTTGGCCTAAAAAACTCTCTCAAAATGTACAAAAGTAGCAGGAGAGCAATGTTTTGCTTAGTTTTTGCTTAATATACTCTTTTTTTATTTTACACTCAATTGCTTCAAAAAATGCTTTCCGCACCTGGTATTTTTACGTACTTTTTACAAGTTTCAAAATATATATATTTTTTGCCTAAAATACTCTCAAATGTAAGTAGCAAGACAGTAAAGTTTTGTTTTTATTTTTTTGCCTAAAATACTCTCTCTATATATATATTTTTTTACACTCAATTGTTTAAAAAATGCTTTCAGCACCTGGTATTTTTTACATACTTTTAACAAGCTTCAAAATATTTTTGGGGCATAAAATGCTCGCTCAAAATGTACAAAAGTAGCAGGAGAGCAATGTTTTGTTTGTTTTTTGCTTAAAATACTCTTGTTTCGAAAAATGCGTTCATCTCTTTGTATTTTTGCATAAAATACTCTCTCAAATGTACAAAAGTAGCAGGACAACAAGGTTTAGTTTAGTTTTTTGCTTACAATACTCTTTTTCTTTTCTACTCAATTGTTTCAAAAAATGCTTTCAGCACCTGGTATTTTTTACATATGTAATAACCTGATGTTTTAATTATCAGGATATTTTATTTTGCATTTCATTATACAATGCATAGGGCATTTGTAATATTATTTTTTAAAATATGCATTTTGCATTGGGTTAAAATGTTCATTCATTGTGTTTCAACTTAACAGTTTTTTCAAGTTATATCTGCTTTTATTTTGGTTTTCTGCGCTCGTGTCTATCACGCACGAATGTGACTCAGAGCACGCGCAGAACAGGTGCACACAGAGAGACTCACAGAGAAGCCACGAGGAGCATGTAGTGATGAGCTGCGCTGCGCTGCTGAGGACTGTAACTCGCTTAAAAATGATTAAACTTGCTTAGAGCTGTGTGTCAATCGACCTGGTTAACTTCCCCTTGCGCCGGAGGATCGTGGAGGTCTTGTGTGTGTTCAAGGTGGTGAGTTTTGTACTATTTTGCCATGGATGTAGCTGACGGAGCTAAGCTAATGCTAAGCTAGGCTAAAGCTAAAGATGCTATCGCGTCTGTGCTGTTTATATCAGACCGTGACCACTGCAGATCTGCACTCACCTTCGTGAGGACGTCGAGGGAGTGGATTGCTGCGCCCATCTTTTCTCCTGGCTAGCTCGCCCATGGACTAAGACCAGTCGCTTTCATCAGTCGTAGTCTATCTCCATCCGAACCCTGCTCATAAATTGGAGTATCTAGCATTAAAGTGGGCAGTTGTCGACAAACTACATGATTACCTGTATGGCACAAAGTTTGAAGTCCGAACAGACAACAATCCATTGACCTATGTGTTGATGTCGGCCAAATTGGATGCAACAGGTCACCGTTGGCTTGCGGCTTTGTCTACATATGATTTTAGTCTCAAGTACAGATCAGGAGTTCAAAACATTGACGCTGACGCTTTGTCAAGGCGCCCACATCCTGACCATAACCCTGAAAAACAATGGACAGACATCTCTGCAGATGGTGTCAGAGCAATGTGTCAAACATCAAATGCATCAAAGACAAATACTTTTCTTGTTTAATACAATATATTAATAAGTACTACGGTGTGTCTTTTTGTACATTAACACTTCTGGGAAGCCTGATTTAAATCGTTTTCTACAGTGAGGATCATACTTCTAACCTAGATGGTTTTATACATTGGAATGTCTCTTTTGACGCTTTAGTTAAATTTGAGTTTAAAGGGGTTCTATCAGAACGTATTATTACCTCTTTATTTTAAGCCGGTTGGTACTTTTAACAAGCTTCAAAATATTTTTGGGGCATAAAATACTCGCTCAAAATGTACAAAAGTAGCAGGACAGCAATGTTTTTCAGGGTTTCTTTGGGGCATAAATACTCGTTTTTTCATAAAACAGGTAAATTGTGTTGAAAATTGCTTTCAGCACCTGGTATTTTTACATAATTTTTTACAAGTTTCAGAATATATTTTTTGGGCATAAAATACTCTAAATGTACAAAAGTAGCAGGACAGCTCCCCCTGCTGTCCATATTCTAAATAACAGTTTGTACAAAAATGTGTCTGACCGTGGCCAATCCAGTTACATGTCTACCCGCAGACATTTTGAGTTATTCACAGATTCTGAAAGTGTGAATTCAAAGCTTTCCAATGATGTGTCACTCATGTAGATCTGATCATATTTGAGTAAGTTGTGGTCATTTGAATGTAAACAACTCTCAAACCCATTCACTGAGAAAATGGCTTCCAAAGTTTCTCACCGGAGTGAGCCCAGAGTCACAGGGGGCGGGGCTCATTTGTATCTCATTGAGATAAACCCTCCCCCTGTCACACTGACAGCCCCTCCCCCTACAGCTGTCACTCAAGACTCAAGAGGAGTGTTATTGATGTGAACTGGACTTGAATCAGAATTAGAAGTTACTATATTAAAATGGAAATACTTGGATTACAAAAGGCCCTGAATAGAATCAAAGAATCAGAATGAGAAAAGGGTTCATTGCATTTGTCGATAAACATAATTCACAGGTGATTCAGTGCAACACAAACAACAAAAGATAATATAAGATAAGATAAGATAGCCTTTAATGTTACAACGCAGTAGATACAGGGGGAAAGGACAGTAACTTATAGGAAGTTTAAAAAACACTCTTAATAGAAGAACTCTTATAAACAGATGCCAGGGCCAGGTATACGAACTGCAACGGGTCCATGGCTTTGAATATATGAGATATGAGATAATAGATATGATATGTACACCACCAGAGTCCAATTACATCAGAGATCACATCCTCATCCTCTTCTTGGTCTGTGCACTCTTCTGTGCTGTGACTCTCGGCTCTTGGCATCAAAGCTGTAAACAAATAACAGGACATTTAAGAAATGGCTAACTATTTCACATAAAACACTCATTAACTATTTTTTTTTTTAACACAATGTGAGAGTTTCAATATAAATACCTGAAGTGCTGATAACTCTTGATCTTTGGAAGCCGTCTGAAGAAGGGACTCAGATGCTTCTGCCAGTCCAAGTTCTTGACAAACACTTTGTCATCCGCCGTTCCAACAAGCTGTGGGATACTGAGGTGAGACTCAGGAGAGCTGTTTTCCACTCCCTGATGACAAGGGCGACAATGTAAAAAAATTAGAACAGAAGAAACATATCTTAAGCAGAGAGCAGCACTGAAGTTTTGCCAGGCTAATGTTTACACATTACAGTAGTCAAATCATATAAACTAACCTCAGCGACGTCTTCCAAAGTGTCAACCCTGGTCTTCATGTATGCTCGCTTGATAATCTGATGATCTGTGCGTGGCCTGCAGCTTCTGATGTGTGGGTGAAGCTGTTTCCACAGTGATCTGAAGCTTGATGTACAAACTGCAGGCTCACCTGAAAAACAGATGTTGCTTATGGTTAATTATACTCTAATCATTAAAACATGAAAATCACCAAAATAATGTTTTACACTTACCACGCTCCTTAGCAGACTTCACGTAGAGACAGGTCATGTCAGTCAGGGTGTCTTTGCCAATTCTGAAAAGGGGGATAAAAGGATTAGGGTTAACAGTAATATGGGAATAACACGCTTCACAGATAACAGTTCACATTGTGACGTTAACGGTGTATTTAAGATGCAAAACGCGGAGATATTGGGACATCTGCCATCGGCTAGCGATGCTAGCTAGCTCACTTGAGATAACACGGCTCGTAAAAGCAAAACACTTGCAGAACAGCACACAAAAACATAAACATACACTCGAGTTTAAAACCGGCGCACATTAAAGTGATTAAAAGCGGGTGTTTTAGTCGCAGAGCTTACCTGGTTCAGCCGTCCTGTCGTCTCTCCCAACACCGTGCACAGAGAGACACACAGGAAGCTGATAATGGCCAGGCAAGCGCGTGATTGGTTCGAGTGACGCAGTGCGTGCGTGACGTGCAACGTACGTAAGCCACGTGACCAGAAGTGGTATCGGGAGTTGTAGTTTTTTTCTCTTCCCACGCCGAAAAATAACCCGATAACATAGCAAAGTTTAGCTTACAACTTAGCTCCGAATAGCTGCGTTTAGCTCCGGGCTGTGGGGCTAACAGCCGGTTTAGCACCATAAAACACACACAAAGCACGACCCACACAACCCACGGGCCAACCCACGCCGAAAAATAACCCGATAACATGGTGATAACAGCAAGTAGTCACATTAAGCCCGTATTGCAGAGTGCACTGAAGCAACATGTTAGCTTAGCATTAGCTCCACCAGAGCAGACAAGTAAGAATCTAAAGTGATCACGAGACCGCCTTAAAACACAGCGTTAAAGCAATAATTTAGTAGTAAAGTAAAAGTGTACCTGAGTAAACAGTTCCGTTGCAATGTAGTCCAGGAAATGTAAGCTCTGAAGACTGTGCTCTGCAGACGGTCTGGAGTCATGAGAGGAAAACACAGAGCAGCAGCTGCCATGAGGATCACAGCTGATTGGTGGAAAATGTAAACAACACGTTGGCTAGAAAAAGGTTACGCCCCCCAGGGGAGCAGGAAAAAGACCCCAAAACTCCACATTTTTAACAGCTTAATGTATACGTTTAAGACAACCAATAGTGTTATCTGAAGCACACAGGGGCTTATTGATAACTTCAACTAGCACATTCTGCAAAAAAACGAAAATCACAAATTTGGGGAAAAAAAAGTAAAATGCTGTTTTTCTCAGTTTCACCGAGGCCGACATGGTCCGACAATTGCCGTGGCGAGTCACATATACTCAGACGTCGTCGGCAGGATTCGAACTGGCGCAGGGTTAAAGTTGTGGCACACCGTAAATTACTTTAGAGCAGGTGAGGAGCTCTGGTTTACATGAACAAATTGGAACCTATCAGATAAATAGGATTTAAACCAGCTGAGGGCGGGGCCTCTGAGGGCGGGGCCTCTGAGGGCGGGGCCTCTGAGGGCGGGGCCTCCAACACCTACATCACATTCTAACCTCTGCAGTAGAATGTTGTGGTCGATGGTCAAACGCTGCGCTGAGGTCCAACAGAACCAGGACTGAGACCAGTCCATCGTCAGCGGCTCATAACAAATCGTTTGTGACTTTAACTAGTGCAGTTTCAGTGCTGTGGTGGGCTCTGAACCCTGCTGTGGTGGGCTCTGAACCCTGACTGGAAAACTTCAAATAAGTTATTGTCCTGCAGGTGGCGACAAAGCTGTTTTACTACAACTTTTTCAAGGATTTTAGAGACAAAGGGAAGATTATAAATAGGTCTGTAGTTTAACAATAGGTCGGGATCTAGATGAGTCTTTTTCAGAAGAGGTTTAATGACGTCATGTTTGAAGGACGTGGAACATAGCCACTTTCGAGTGAAGTATTTATTATATTAAGAATAGAGTCTATAATTAGGGGGAGAATGTCTTTGAGGAGCTTGGAATGGGGTCTAGGACACAAGTGGAGCTTTTAGAGGACATAAGGGCTGAAGTTCTCTCTCTTAATCAACAGCTGTGAACCTTTCTAACTTTACAGGTGGATTTATATGGGACGTTAGATTTACAGCTTGGGCTAGTTCAGGACTTTTTTGATCGGGACGCCGAAAATCAAATTTTGTGCAAAATTATTTTTTTCTTCCAAAAAGTAAAATTTCCACGGACCATGTACAATTTCATTTCACTCTGTAAGGTAAGTATGAAATGGAAATGTCAGAGATTGAGATTTTCCCGTTGGAGGTTTATTCAAAATTTCAAACATTTTCAACAACGTTACATTTTTACATCCTATATACAATTTGATTTCACTCTGTAGGGGGTGCTATCATGGCCCTTTTCTTAACTATGAGCAGGTCCAGGCTTGAAAGTCTATGAACCAATTTAAATGTGGGCGAAATCGGACTTGGGATGAGCAAATGGGAGCAATTTTGTTAATGATAATTTGTCTTTGTCGGACAAATTTGCACCTGCGCCGCACACATACATTGTATAATTGAAATTTGGATACCTTTTGATGCCACACTCCTGAAGATGATTTCCCCCAAATTTGAGCTTGATCAGGCAATCGCCCAAAGAAGAGTTTGTTAAAGTGTGAAGCGTAAACATTTGGACATTTCAGAGATTTTGTACAAGGGCTATTAAGCCATTAACTTTCGACATTAAAGTCATAATCGTATGAGATGAAAGTCAAAGTCAAAAAGTTGTAATTTAACAAGAATAAAGTCATGAATTTATGAGAACAAAGTTGTGGTTTAGGGGCCGGTTTAGGGGCTCTGAATGTTCTGATTCAAAGTGACATGAGCAGTTCACTTTCAGCACGCCAGGACGCAAATGAACGGGCTTGGATGAGTTGACAGTTTAGAACTACACAAAAGCCTGCAATAGATGTTAAAGTGTTTCCTGGCCTTTAAAACAATGTCTTACGTGTGTGCTGATTACAAGACAAGACACTGCAGTTTATCAGCGCCAGGACAGAAGGAGACGCCTCTGTGTTATATTCACACATGTTCTGCTCCTCTAAGTTGTTTTTCTACCTGGGCACTTTGCGCACAATCACAATTCTTACTCATTGTGTGCACTTACGTTTTATGCACCGATTCTAACCTTTTTGTCGTCCCTTGGACAAACTCAGTAAAAACACACGGAACACAAAACAGCTGTTTGCTGTCTGCGCTTCCTCTCAGATCCTCCTGTCTAACGCTTGGATCGTGTTTGGCACAGCCAAAAAGCGATATGTTTTACGCACACGCCATCATCCATACAACTCATTCCACCTCCTATAGCCGAGTAACACAAGTACAACCTGATATACCCATGTAGCCCAGGCTGATGACTACAATGAGAGGATACTATAAAGCTCCAACAACACAAGTGCACCCAACACCGGAGTACGTCATTTTACACATCAATCCTTGTTAACTGTGAGGCACTGCAGCTCCACCAGCCGTAGTGCTCTGATATAAAACCTATGCAACAAAAAACTTATATGAACAGTGACTTTGTACAAAGTTTAGGAGGTTGAAGAGGCAGATGTCGAGGGAGCAGATTATTGGTGAAAATGGTCCGAGACTCCCTCGTCTTCTGTGGCTCTGAGTGCGGTCAGTGTCCTACCCAGTGTCCAGGACCTGAGCCATGCGCAGGCAATTAACCAGAAGGACATGGGGACACTGCACCTGGGAAATGATTGTATGTGATGTCTGAAAGGCCAGCATTATAAAGATCAACATCTATTGTGGGCTTTGTGTAAACTTTTAACCAATCCAAGTCCATTTGCGTCCTGGCCGTGGTGCTGAAAGTGAAAGTAAACTTTAATGTCGAAATGTAATTACTTTATTCTCTTAGTGCCCCTTTTTTTTGTTTTGGATTTGCCCTTATACTTTGTTGTAATTTTGCGATTTTCACAGTACGATAACATTGGATGTTTCTCTTATTGCTACGGCTACACAGTAAAAAATATGGCATGGGTCCAATTGGCTTTTTTGATTGGGACGCCAACATTGAATTTTGGGCAAAATCTTGAACATTTTTGTAAAAAAAAAAAATTCCCCACTATATATACATTTAAATGTCACGCTAGGACGCGGGGACGCTATCGCACACATTTACATTTTTTTTCACAATACACAAGTCCGAGCTTGAAAGTTGATAACTGATTCAAATTTGGTCCAAATTGCACTCGTTTTGCGCAAATGGGAGCAATTTTTTAATTAGCAAAATTTCAAAATGTGGTGTAGAGCATGTAAGCTGTGAGTCCAGACTACTGCAGAGTGATATTGCCTTTAAACACCTCTCTCATTTACTTCTCACACAGAGTTCAGTTTCCTGAGGCTTTGGATGCAACGCAAACTACAAAAATGGGACTCTTCACATTCTGTGTTGTTGCTATTGCCTTCACAGGTAGGAAAAAGTACATTTTACTTTGGTTAAATGTTGTGATTACGTGTTGGTGGAAAACTAAAGGTATATTAAAAACGAACCAGCAGTTTGTCTTTATATGTTAAAGGAAAAACATTTTTAACCTTGAGTTTATGAATACGATGTCACATGCCTGAATGTTTTTGTGTTTAATTATGATTCCAGGTTTAGTGTCAGGAGATGGTGTGTTGCCTGATTCTGTGGAAGCAGCTGTTGGAGGCACAGTCATGTTCACCACATCAATTCCTCCAACACAAACACCTTTTTTTAGAATGGAATGGGATTTTGAATATATTGATATAGTCGACACAAAGCGTGATGGCATTTATCCAAAGTATAAAGACAGGGTCACTCTGTTCAACTCTACTGGATCTCTGGAGCTCAGGAACGTGACTTTTGATGACGCTGGACTGTACCAAGTGGCTATTGAACTAACACAATTATCTAAAAGAAAAGGGAAAACAAAACTGAAAGTTTATGGTAATTGTTTTATTATGATGTAAATGTATGCATGTAAAACTACACACATTTTAATCTCATATAAGCACCATATATGAAACATTACAATTGATTTGGATTCAAATGATTTTTTAATTAAATTTAATCTATTTTATTCTGTATATTCATATATATCTGTATATTATTCCTACACCATCTTCAGGTTAATGATGAGGTTAATGATAGTTTTATGAAAAATACAAACGTTATAGAACAGTAATCTATATAAAATCCTTAATCCCAAATCCACCTCCCTGGGGCCCTAATTTAGATGCTGAGCCCTGTAGGTTGGGAGTCACTGCTCAAGGTGAAAGTGGGTTGGCACAGGCTTATATGATCGCCATGGCATTCATTCTCTTATTGTATGTTGATTAAATGACTCTGTCTCTCCTCCCACAGAGCGAGTGTCTGATGCGAGAGTCACAGTCAGCAGCTCAGACTCGGTGGAGTTCATCAGTTCTGTGACTCTGTCGTGCTCTGCCTCTGGCCTCTCTCTGTCTTTCCTCTGGTTAAATGGCAGTGATGAAGTCACAGCCAGTGACAGAGTGAATCTCACTGATGGAGGCGCAACTCTCACTATAGCCACTGTGAGGCGCTCTGACCAGGGACCATTCAGATGTAAAGTGTCTAATCCTGTCAGTAGCAGCACCAGTGATCCTGCAGAACTCTCCATCAGCTGTGAGTGAATGATGTCTACTGTTAATCACATTCACGACTCTCCACATTTAACTTTATTCAATGTTTTCTTCCTTCAGACGGACCTGATGATGTCATTTTGAAGACCTCTCCACAAATCGATGACTTTGAGGAAGGCTCAGACGTCCTTATGTCCTGCTCAGCTGACTCTAGACCTGCAGCTCAGTTTCAATGGCTTTTTAATGGAGAGCTGTTGTCTTTTACTGGAGCACAGTTAGAACTGATGAAGATCCAGATGAACCAGAGTGGAGACTACAGCTGTCAGGCTTTCAACAGCAAAACTCACAGATACACAACTTCTGAGCCTGGACTCATCTCTGTGTTGAGTAAGAGCAGTGTCTTTTATCCATAAGATTTGTCTGTTGAACGTATCTTCATAATTTGCCTTCATGCCATGTCCTTTAAAATGTCAAAAGACAAATATTTATTACGTTTGCAATATTTACTGTAACTAATCTAACATCTTCAGTGAGGAAATCTTTGTGATATTTAGTTTTTCTTCCACAGAGAGAATAATGAATATTTCTGTCGAGTCATCGTCCAATCAGCCGATGGAAGGCTCCTCAGTGAATATAATCTGTGATGCCTCTGGCTCCATCTTCAGCAGAAAGTGGTTGATAAATGGACAGGAGCTAAAGCCTTCTGAAAACATTGTATTTTATGAACAAAAACAAGTGTTGTCTTTTAATGTCCTGAACAGAAAAGACAGTGGGACTTACGTCTGTGAAATTAGTAACTCCATCAACAGTGAGACAGCGTCTTACTCTCTGCATGTGAACTGTAAGTGTCAGTGCTAAACGCTTCATGTTTCATTCATCTACGTCAAGCATTTACTTTAACTCTTCATTATTTTTTTCAGATGGACCAGAAAATGTTCAAATCTCAGGTCCAAAAGAGATTCAAGAGGGCAAAACATTAAAATTAAGATGCTTTTGTGACTCTGTACCAACTGCTAACTACACCTGGATTAAGAATAGGAAGATCCTCGCTCAATCATCTGAATATACTAAAGAGTCTGCTGGATCTTCAGACAGTGGACAATACATCTGTAAAGCAACAAATAAAATCACAAAGAAAACAGTCGAGGCTTCACATACAGTGCTTGTGACAGGTAAAAAAACAGAATCTTTCTTCAGATGACAAACAGGCTAACTATAGATCCTTTAAACCAGCCGTATTGAATGGCTGTTTCCACAGACATGAATTCACTTACTCAGATCTAAATAATCTGCAGTAACTTGTGCAGTGACTAAATGGCACTGTGCTCTCTGCTTAAGTCACTACATCTGAGCAGTTTTGTTTCACTGTATCTCATTCTATGTCGTTAGTACCTCAGGAGGGCCTCTCAACTGGAGCCATCGCTGGAATCATTGTTGTAATATTCGTGATTGTTGCTGGAGCGATTGTAGGAGGTTTACATTTGTATAAATGCCAGTAAGTTATTAGAACAAGATCTACAGTCTTGATTTAATGTACATAGGCCTACTGTATTGATCCTGTTCTGTTTGTTTTTCAGAAAAGGCAAACAATAAGTAATAAGAGAGAATATCTACTCTTATTACTTATTTTTAGTAGAAAAAAAAAATCTGTTGTCATTTGGACTCTGGACTGAATGGAACACTCCTGGCCGAATGAGGATTACACCGACTTATTTTTTATAGTTTATTTTCATGGTTTTAGAATATTTTATAGTTTATAAAATATTCTATAGTCTGCTTGTGAGTGTATTTTTTGGACGCCTCGGAAGAGTGGAAACTACAGCTGTCAGGCTTTCAACAGCAAAACTCTCAGATACACAACTTCTGAGCCTGGACTCATGTGATAAAATGTGAATATATGATTATATTTCTGTAATGTATTTTATCTGCATAATAGTGATATATTATCTGCATCATTAGTCTAAGAGAAAAACAGCATGCGTGTCAGCATTTGTTTGTGAAGGTGTCGTAAAGAGAATGTTTCTCCTAGGGAGGGGTGTAACACCCCAGGGGAGTTAGATAAACATTACCCACGGCTTTATCTCTACAGACTGTTGTAAAAGACAAGTGCTTTGATGTGAAGCTGACCAATGAGAAATGTGCCTATTCCAGAATATCTAATAAAACCAACCTGCATGAGAAAAAACGTCGTGAGACGCAGGAGGGTCACGCGGCCTGCTTACAACAGCCTGCGTGACCGGTCCCGGCGTTTTCTCCATGCATGCCACACAAACGTCTGATATTTCTGTCGTTTCATATTCTAAGTTGAATTGTGTTCTCTGTGTGTTAAGGAATAGCATTGGTGTATGTCTGATTCCATGACAACTCATCTCTCTGTTGAGTAAGAGCAGTGTCTTTTATCCATAAGATTTATCTGTTAAACGTATCTTCATAATTTGCCTTTATGCCATGTCCTTTAAAATGTCAAAAGACAAATATTAAGTTTGCAATATTTACTGTAACTAATCTAATATCTTCAGTGAGGAAATCTTTGTCATATTTAGTTTTTCTGTCGAGTCATCGTCCAATCAGCCGATGGAAGGCTCCTCAGTGAATATAATCTGTGATGCCTCTGGCTCCCATCTTCAGCAGAAAGTGGTTGATAAATGGACAGGAGCTAAAGCCTTCTGAAAACATTGTATTTTATGAACAAAAACTAGTATTGTCTAACCCTAGAACATTTTTATAGTTTATAAAATATTCTATAGTCTGCTCGTGAGTGTATTTCTCGAACGCGCATCTGGAGCCTCGGACGCGCGTCTGCACGTGTGCGTATTTTTCGACTTCTGTAAATATATATTCATATTTAGCCACAACATGATTTTATATTATAATTATAGTCAGTTTATTTTACTCTGTTCAGAGCAATTGTATGGAATTTGATTACTCCTTAGAATTGATGCTTGTGGATTTATTTTGTTTCTGCCGCTCTCCACTTCATCCAACTTGTTCTGGTTTTAAAGTGAATAAGTCTTGTTTGAAATTATAATTATAATTTAATTTTGTTCGTACAACAGCCTGTTCGTTAGTACAACAGCCACTTTACGTGGGATCTAAGCGGACATATGACAGCGGAGAAAGTGACTGACAGCGAAAGTGGGGCATAGGCCACCAGACACACGCAGGAGCGTTACACAAGCGAGACGTTGCAGGGGTGAGGGCCTAGGAGCGACGGCACTAAAGAAGCCAAAGTAGGTTAAGGATTAAATTAAAGGCCGTGGCTGGAGAGCCGCGGCGCGGTCAAATTGCTGCGCAGTTTCAGGGACCGCGGCATTTCCCTTATAGCCCGTTATAGCCTCATGGCTAACCCTTACCTTAACCTTAACCCTAACCCTAACCCTAACCTTAAAACTAAAACGGCGCTAAAACGCGGTCAAATAGCGGCGTTGTTTCAGGAGCCGCTATATATATATATATATATATATATATATATATATATATATATATTTCGCCCTAGGAGGAGTTTGTTAGAGTGTGAAGCGTAAATGTCAACATTTCAATTTGGCGTTTTTCCTATTTCTGACACATATTTGCGGGTCCGCCGCACAGAGACCGTAGCACTTAGAATAAAAATATGGATAGCTTTCGATGCCCCGCTTGACTAGATAACATTCCCCAAATATGAACTTGATCGGGCTATCGCCCTAGGAGGAGTTTGTTAAAGTGTGAAGCGTAAAAATGTGTTTTTTAATGGAGGAATACATTTTATTTGAGACTAAATGTAAGTATCTGAGGGAAAACTTACCAGTATTTGAATGTGGATATGTGCATCACTGAAATAACAAATAATACATTTATTTAAAGGAACACTGTATTACAGGAGTAACACTGACACAACAACATACCTGGAATGGTCTTGTCAGGGGGCAAAGGTCATGTCAAGAGGCTTTGCACATTTTCTTTTGCTTCTGACTCAATGTAAAGGAGATTTTCCCTTGAAATACAAAAAACTGTATTTATCTACTGAGCAGTATAGAATGTTAATTTTATACAGAGGGTAACTGGAGTAAAGCCATGCAGGTACAGGAGGAATAAAGAAACAGTACAAATATTACTTTTTGTACCAATGAAACTACATTTTACCTTGATCTACTTTTTCCAGTCGCTCGTCAGCTTCACCATCTCTGTGGTTGCACATCCAGTTTTTTACATATTTTTCCTCAAAGTTTTTGTCTTTGGTGAATGACTCTGTGGTACCAAAAAGGCAACATACAGAATGAATTATTGTGACTTGTACATAAAATGTAGATTTACCTAATTCCAATAAAAAGTATGAATTCCAGTGCTATAAATGCTAACCACAAGTAATTAAATCCAGACGTCTTCATATGAGGTCCATGCTTGTTAGGCTGCATGTTGTCTTCATATGAGGTCCATGCTTTGTTAGGCTGCATGTTGTCTTCACATGAGGTCCATGCTTTGTTAGGCTGCATGTTGTCTTCATATGAGGTCCATGCTTTGTTAGGCTGCATGTTGTCTTCACATGAGGTCCATGCTTTGTTAGGCTGCATGTTGTCTTCATATGAGGTCCATGCTTGTTAGGCTGCATGTTGTCTTCATATGAGGTCCATGCTTTGTTAGGCTGCATGTTGTCTTCATATGAGGTCCATGCTTTGTTAGGCTGCATGTTGTCTTCATATGAGGTCCATGCTTTGTTAGGCTGCATGTTGTCTTCACATGAGGTCCATGCTTTGTTAGGCTGCATGTTGTCTTCATATGAGGTCCATGCTTGTTAGGCTGCATGTTGTCTTCATATGAGGTCCATGCTTTGTTAGGCTGCATGTTGTCTTCATATGAGGTCCATGCTTTGTTAGGCTGCATGTTGTCTTCATATGAGGTCCATGCTTGTTAGGCTGCATGTTGTCTTCATATGAGGTCCATGCTTTGTTAGGCTGCATGTTGTCTTCATATGAGGTCCATGCTTTGTTAGGCTGCATGTTGTCTTCATATGAGGTCCATGCTTTGTTAGGCTGCATGTTGTCTTCATATGAGGTCCATGCTTTGTTAGGCTGCATGTTGTCTTCATATGAGGTCCATGCTTTGTTAGGCTGCATGTTGTCTTCATATGAGGTCCATGCTTTGTTAGGCTGCATGTTGTCTTCATATGAGGTCCATGCTTTGTTAGGCTGCATGTTGTCTTCATATGAGGTCCATGCTTTGTTAGGCTGCATGTTGTCTTCATATGAGGTCCATGCTTTGTTAGGCTGCATGTTGTCTTCACATGAGGTCCATGCTTTGTTAGGCTGCATGTTGTCTTCATATGAGGTCCATGCTTTGTTAGGCTGCATGTTGTCTTCATATGAGGTCCATGCTTTGTTAGGCTGCATGTTGTCTTCATATGAGGTCCATGCTTTGTTAGGCTGCATGTTGTCTTCATATGAGGTCCATGCTTTGTTAGGCTGCATGTTGTCTTCACATGAGGTCCATGCTTTGTTAGGCTGCATGTTGTCTTCACATGAGGTCCATGCTTTGTTAGGCTGCATGTTGTCTTCATATGAGGTCCATGCTTTGTTAGGCTGCATGTTGTCTTCATATGAGGTCCATGCTTTGTTAGGCTGCATGTTGTCTTCATATGAGGTCCATGCTTTGTTAGGCTGCATGTTGTCTTCACATGAGGTCCATGCTTTGTTAGGCTGCATGTTGTCTTCATATGAGGTCCATGCTTTGTTAGGCTGCATGTTGTCTTCATATGAGGTCCATGCTTTGTTAGGCTGCATGTTGTCTTTGAGGGCTTTTTAATAGTGTACACTTTTGGGTGGCCACATCACATTTTCTGCCTTTTACTCCAATAGGAAATGATAAAGTGGAAGCTGAGGTGGTCATGGTAACTGTACTGTAATTCTATGATTGTCTTTAGTGTGGTAAATGGTCTTTGTCCATATCAGATGCAGCACGGCCTGCAAGTGGAAGAAAGTTAAATTAGTAATGTACATGCAATACTTATTCTGAAACATTTTCAGGTGTAACAAAATGTATTTAATTGATGGTCATCTATAAACAATAAAACATAATTAACCACTAAGTAAACAGAACCATCATAAGTATGGCAGAGTAATGAGGAAATAAAAAGATAAATAAAGCACAAGTGTAACAGCTGCAGAGCTCAAGAAACAAGCCACACAAAAGTTTCACCCAGAAACTTGCATGTCGTTTGTTTGCTGTTGAATGGATTTAAGTGAGAATAGCATAGAAATAAATCATATTGATGAGAAAAATAAAATGTTTGTTTTAAAGCCAAATTAATCATTACATTTCCAATACTTTAGAAAATTCATAGCATAGAGTACTTGTACTTTCAGAGACAATAGTCATGGAAAATAATGGAAAACATTTATTTGGTAACCTGCTCTATGAGCTATTCTCTCCTCCAGACGCATAGACACAGACAGAAGCTCTGCTGCGTCTCGAGGCTCCTGTCCCCACACCGCTCCCAGAGAGGCAGGTCAGCCCCATGGTCGGCCCCTGAGGGCGGGCGCACAACCCAGAGTTTACTCCCGTGTCCACATAACACACATAGATTGGTCCACTCTGTGCCTATTCAACCCATATTTTATCCCAAGAACAGATTATGATTATTTGATGTTGTACTAATGACTTTTTCTAGTAGTTAAGCTAAATGCTTGCAAAATGTTAGCTACTGCAGCTAACAGACGCTAGCTAACAAGACAAACAAGGTTAACAATAAAAACTTGTGGGATTTCTATTCACTTCTCAATAATACAAACATCATGATGACTCACCGTAAGTTGTCTCACTGCTGAGGCTCCGCCTCTGCTCACCAGTATGATCTGTTTCTCCTGTCTCTGCTTGGCATAGAACAGCTGTCTTTTGTCAGTAAAACGTTTGTAGCAGGAGGGATGAGAGTAGTAATCACTGTCCAACATGTGTACGATGTGCAACACGGCGTTGTTCTCTCCCCTTCAGTGAGATCCACTCTTTTGCGATCGTCCTGAATGTGTCCCATCGTGTTCGAGTCATGACGCAGGTATTTTCGTCACAATTTTTGTCTACAATATGCATACAGCACGCAGGATTTTCCTCTGGATTCGGCATTGTGCGCTGCCGCGTTCAACAGGGCGCGCCATCTTTGTTTCTTCTTCTCCTTGGGGTTTTTTGGCGGCCTCAGTACACTCCTCTGTCCACCGGGGGGTCACAGCAGCCTCAGTACACTCCTCTGTCCACCGGGGGGTCACAGCAGCCTCAGTACACTCCTCTGTCCACCGGGGGGGACAGCAGCCTCAGTACACTCCTCTGTCCACCGGGGGGGCAGCAGCCTCAGTACACTCCTCTGACCACCGGGGGGGGACAGCAGCCTCAGTACACTCCTCTGTCCACCGGGGGCAGGTTACGCGGTTGGCGTGATATGTAAAGTTTATGAATGCGTTGGATATCTCCTGCCTCTCCTTGAACCGACACCTTAACGTGGTGGAGGGGTTTGAGTGCCCTAATGATCCCGGGAACTATGTTGTCGGGGGCTTCAAGCCCCTGGTAGGGTCTCCCAAGGCAAACAGGTCCTAGGTGACGGGTCAGACAAAGATCGGTTCAGAAGCCCCCTATGATGAGTAAAAAAACAAGGCCGTTTACGTCGCCCGGATCGGCGTCACCGGGGCCCCATCCTGGAGCCAGGCCTGGGATGGGTGCTCCATGGCGAGCGCCTGGTGGCCGGGTCTTACCCCACGGGGCCCGGCCGGGCACAGCCCGAAAGAGCGACGTGGGGCCGCCCTCCCGTGGGCCCACCACCCGCAGGAGGATCCATAAGGGGCCGGTGCAGAGAGATCTGGGCGGCAGTCGACGGCAGGGGCCTCGGCGACCAGATCTCCAGACACAGAGACTAACTCTGGGGACATGGAATGTCACCTCGCTGGGGGGGAAAGAGCCTGAGCTTGTGCGGGAGGTTGAGCGATACCGACTAGATATAGTCGGCCTCACCTCCACGCACAGTTTGGGCTCTGGAACCCATCTCCTCGAGAGGGGCTGGACGCTCCACTTCTCTGGTGTTGCCCGCTGGGAGAGGCGGCGGGTTCATGGGAGTTTTCCCAACCAGTCCACATGTGCTTAGTGGATCTGGAGAAGGCTTTCGACCGTGTCCCTCGGGGTGTCCTTTGGGAGGTGCTCCGGGAGTACGGGGTCCGGGGCCCTTTGCTCAGGGCTGTCCGGTCCCTGTATGACCGGAGCAGGAGCTGTGTTCGCATTGCCGGCAGTAAGTCAGACCTGTTCCCAGTGCATGTTGGACTCCGCCAGGGCTGCCCTTTGTCACCGGTTCTGTTCATAATTTTTATGGACAGAATTTCTAGGCGCAGTCAGGGGTCGGAGGGTGTCCGGTTTGGGGACCAAAGGATTCCATCTCTGCTGTTTGCAGACGATGTTGTCCTGATGGCTCCATCAAACCCGGACCTGCAACATGCACTGGGACGGTTTGCAGCCGAGTGTGAAGCGGCTGGGATGAGAATCAGCACCTCCAAATGGGGGGTAAGACCCGGCCACCAGGGGGTAAGACCCGGCCACCAGGCGCCCGCCATGGAGCACCCATCCCAGGCCTGGCTCCAGGATGGGGCCCCGGTGACGCCAATCCGGGCGACGTAAACGGCCTTGCTTTTGTCGTCATCATAAGAGGCTTCTGAACCGATCTTTGTCTGACCCGTCACCTAGGACCTGTTTGCCTTGGGAGACCCTACCAGGGGCTTGAAGCCCCCGACAACATAGCTCCCGGGATCATTCGGGCACTCAAACCCCTCCACCACGTTAAGGTGTCGGTTCAAGGAGAGGTGGTGCTGTGATTGTGTATCAACTCGAAAAATCTCAAAGTCTCCCACCCAGTCTCTACGTGTACAGAACCCGCCCTCGACACTTTGGCTGCACAGTAGAAAGACCTGTCGCCGTTCTCGACCAGTTTAATTTCACCAGTAACTCGAATCACATGGAACTGCCCAAGTTTATTGTAATCGACACCGGGTTGCGATAACTACAGCGCAATGTACATTATTGCTCGCAAACTCGTAAGCGACACCGAGCGTGGTAAAATGTTACCCGAGTACGGTAACAGGCTATTCGGAGAAGCTAGCGCGATGGGTCTCTTTGGGCAGCACTCACTCGATGCGGTAACGGTGTTCAACCACCACGAGGTGGCTATTAGGACAGACGCAATGTGTGTCTTGGATTTTTGTTGGCGGGGACTGGGTCCCAAAACGGCCTGCCTGAGCTCGATACCTAAATTGAAAGGACTGAAAGCGATCGTTTGGTCGAATCACAGCCACTGTGTGCAAGACATCGAACGCGGAGTGTTGACCTGGCTCTTTGGTTACACTAACGAGCTTCCGAGAGAGGTGCAGATGATCGATCAAACAAACGAGAAACTCGGGGTCAGGTATATATGTTTGGCCATGGATAAGTTCCACGATGTCCTGCCTAAACCCCCTTGCGCTAAAGCGTCTTTCTTTACGCACATCAATTTTACCGGGGACTTTAGGTTGGCGAGAGCCGCGTTGGGCACCATGGCCGGACCTACAAGTAGAATCGGATCACCTTGTCCAAATGACACATCGGGTTTTTGGTACAAATTACCGACACTCGGGTCTTGTTACCCGACACCATTTAGCTGCGGTCGTAAACACTCGAGCGCTCAAACTACCCCGAGCGATTTTAAGGCGTCTCTAGTAGAATGGACACGCCAGCAAGACGGCTGTGACTATCAGGGACTTTCCGTCCAGTACACCTTATACTACCACTGGGAAATGGGCCACTATAAAATTATGATCACGCACACTGTCAAGGACACAGACCCGACACTCAGTATGTTCAAACTGTGTTTTCACACACACACACACACACACACACACACACGCACACGCACACGCACACGCAGAACACACACACATATATATACGCTTTTCGCTAACGATGTAGCGGATTGCTGCGTACTGTGCATCAACGAGTCAATCAAGTTGATGGCCTCCAGCATGATACCACTGAACCACCAATGCGCACATGGCGCATTTGTATGGCCATCTATTTATTTATTTTTTTCCTTCAACCACATTTACGGACGCATTTTGCCCTCGGACATGGCTATAACAGGAGCTGAAAAGAAAAGAAATATCACAGACCCCCCCATGGCCCATGGACGAGGGTGGGTAGGGGGTGGTTGGGGAGGGTATCACAGACCCCCCATGGACGAGGGTGGGTAGGGTGGTGGGGTATCACAGACCCTCCCATCGCCCATGGACGAGGGTGGGTAGGGGGGGTATCACGGACCCCCCATCGCCCATCGACGAGGGACCCCCCATAGACGGAGGCTGTGTATCGCTGACCCCCCCGTGGACGGAGGCGGGGTCTCGCTGACCCCCGTGGACGGAGGCGGGGTCTCGCTGACCCCCCGTGGACAGAGGCGGGGTCTCGAGGACCCCCCGTGGACGGAGGAGGGGTCTCGCTGACCCCCCGTGGACAGAGGCGGGGTCGGCGAGACAGTTAAAAAATAAAATAAAATAATAAAAATAAAAATAAATACAAATTAAATACAAATAAAAAAAAACTCAGTTCGTCGCCGTAGCCGTAGAAGAGGTCCCCTGCGCGGTCTAGCCCAACGTGAGGACTTGACCGCCCTGCGCTTCGTGTCGACCAGTTCCCGCGGGATCTCGCTCCTGTTGGCACGCAACGTCCCCAGCAGGGTGAGCCCGTCCCTCTCGAAGAATCCAGGTTCTTCTCCGGAGGCACGCGCTTATTGGATTTCCCGGTGTAAACCTGCATCTTCCAGGCCTAACTGGACAGCGAGTCACACGCGACCCACAGCTTGATTCCGTACTTCGCCGGCTTTGAGGGCATGTACTGGCGGAAGGGGCAGCGACCTGTCGAAGAAGAAGAAGAAGAAGAAGAAGAAGAAGAAGAAGGTAAAAAAAATAAAAATAATTATGAAGGAAAAACAAGAACACAAGAACAACAAATATTATTTGATTTTAATTTCCTTTTTTCTTATTTGTTTATTTATTAATTATTATTAAAAAAAATATATATATTATTATTATTTAAAAAAAAATCACCTCTAAACGGAACCAGCCTCTCGTCTACGGTGACCTCGGGTCCCGAATTGTACATGAGCGGCAGTCGCTCGCGCCACAAGTCCCACAGCTCCCTGATGGGCGCCAACTTGTCTACTCCTCCTCCTCCTCCTCCTCCTCGCCTCGCCTCGCCTCTCTAGTCTCGCGATCGTCGAAGCGGAGGACGCTGGAGTAGGAGTGAAACGTCGCGGAATATCGAGCGTCCGGTCTCCGGGTTCCAGAGGCTCTCGCACGCCTCGCCTCTCGACCTGTAAACCCCGGCCAGGATCAGCAGTCCAACGTAGGCGCGCAATTCGGTCCGATCGAGGGGCTTTCAGCTCGTTGGCGTCCGAGGCCGCGGCCGCCGCAGTTGCTGCAGCTGCTGTCTCCTGGCCCCTTCCAGATTGGTCATTTCGATAGCTATGTCCTCTAACTCCGGGTGGAAGTACGCGAGGAACAGGGACAGCGGGTCCCTGGACGCGGCGCGCGCCGCCGCCGTGGGTCGCAGCCTTCTCCTTCGCCTTTGTCTTCTCCTCCTTCTTCTACACGTTCTCTTGCTCCTTCTTCGTCTTAAAACTGAATAGCCCTAGGTCTTTTGTCCCCTTCTCCTTTGGCTAAAAACTGAATAAACCTAGGTCTTTTGCCGCCGCCTTCTCTTCTTCTTCTTCTTCTTCTTCTTCTTCTTCTTCTTCTTCTTCTTCTTCTTCTTCTTCTTCTTCTTCTTCTTCTTCTTCTTCTTCTTCTTCTTCTTCTTCTTCTTCTTCTTCTTCAACAGCTGAAGAAACCTAGGTCTCGTGCGGGACATGATGGTAATTCAGTAGGGCTAATAGCCGTTGACGTGATATCCGTGACAAGGGATCACGTTAGTAAGGAGAGATATCGCTCTCGATCTATCTTTATCTATATCTATCTCTCTGACGCTCGCTTGCTGGGGGGGGTGGGGTATCCTAGAACCCCGCATCAGACACTCGGCTGGGGGTATCTTAGACCCCCCCATCAGACACTCGGCTGGGGGGTATCTTAGACCCCCCCATCAGACGCTCGGCGGGAGGGTATCCTAGACCCCTGCATCAGACACTCCGCTGGGGAGTATTTTGGACCCCCCCGCATCAGACGCTCGGCTGGGGGTACCCTAGACCCCCCCACCCCCTGCATCAGAAGCTCGGCTGGGGGGCCCTAGGCCCCCCTTTATTGATTGTCAGAATGGGACGCACAAGGGTTAAGTAAACAAACATGCGCGACAGGTGTATTATTTGGAGAGTTCATAACTTCTAAATATAAACTTACCAAAGGATGTTCAGGGATGTTCGCTAGAGGTGAGCAGGGTCCATCAAGCTACTATCGTTTTATCAACGTGTAAAATTTTATGTGAAGCCAGTCTTAAGTCTTTTGGGGGGGGAGGGGGTCCAGAGAGAGACGAAAAAATTAAGTCTTTTCAGCTTCAACCCATTTTGAGATGATCCTTTAGCTCATGACCAAAAGTTCTCCACTCGCATCGCACCAGTTTTTTTACGGCGAAAACTTAAATGCGGAAATATATTCTAAGCCTGATAGCGCAATATCCCTACGCCTGAATCATTCCGCCTCTGAATC
Organism: Eucyclogobius newberryi; assembly: GCF_026437365.1. Lineage (NCBI taxonomy): Eukaryota > Metazoa > Chordata > Actinopteri > Gobiiformes > Gobiidae > Eucyclogobius > Eucyclogobius newberryi. The sequence goes on along the minus strand of NW_027316389.1, from coordinate 41,080,143 downwards.
AGCCAATAAGGTGAGACATTACTACAACAACATCAAACATGGCTGCTCTTGTGGAGCGGCATGTTGTCTCTCGAGCCGATAGAAAACGCTATGAAAATATGGATTACACGTGCATCACACACATTTCATCGGTAGAAAAAGAACAAACACAGCCACTGACTGTTGTCCGCTGGAGGAAGCTGGTGACTTGTGCTCGGAAGTGGATAGAAATCGACGGAATAGACAGCGCGTTAGCGGCAGCTGTTTGTGTCACAATGATGACTTCGCCAAACAAAACTGTCCTACGTCTTCTGTTGCTTCTTCAGATGAAAATCTTGCTCATCTTCTGGAGAGTAACAAGCCAGGTTTTCACCCTACATGCTATAGACGTTTCACCCTACATGCTATAGACGTTTCATTGACAAGAAACTAATTACTAGTGCTGAAAAGCAAAACAGTCGGTATGTGGGCAGCATGGAGAGGCTGACGATGACGCTGAATCTACCACATCAACTCTGCCACCTTCTCCCAAACAACTGAGATCTACCACAGATCAAGACAGACAAAATCATCTAAAAAGTCAAGCAATGTACTTCCTGCAGTTTGCATTATTTGCAAGAAGGTTGATCGCTGTATCAAAGAGGCTCACAAGACAAAGAAAGATAAATTGGTCCAAGCTGAAACTTTAACTGCTGGTGAGTAGATTATATACTGATTCTGGCATGTGTGTTTTCTCTTGCTCGTGGTAAATAGGACTAATCACAGTGAAATAAGTTGGCCAAAATATACATATATGTGCCTAGGTTATTACATGTAGGTGTAGATGTAATGTACGTAAGACTGTATGATGATGTGAGTTGAATAAAAGGGCAATACAACTTTTGCGATTGTTTACTGATTGTGCTCACCCTCGATTGAAATTCTTTTACTTATCCTTTACTAGGACGTTTGGTCAAAGCAGCTGAATCAAGAGCAGATGAATCCATCCTGATGTGTACCAGAGGTAAAGATTGTATTGCCATTGAAGGCACCTCTATCACAAGAGGTGTTACAAAGAATACACAAGCTTTCTGACAAAGAAGACAAGTGATGAAAGGTAACATTTTGGTAATCAAATAAAATATATATATTTCCATATATTTAGATAAATTCATAATTTAATTGAAAATAATTGTAATGACAACACAATAATTTTAAAGACGTTTGAATCAAAGCAAATTTCTGTTTGTAGTGAGCTAGTATATTTCTATCACTGACCAATCACTGCATTTCCTTGCTTTATACAGGTGATCTAAAGTCTGGGAGTACGGCGATGCATATACAGTATTCTGTGACACTGTCATCCGGACACGACTGATTGAAAACCAGGAAATCCTCAGAATGAAGAAGCTCTTGTCCCTGTTCCAGAAATTCATCAAAAAATACCCTGGTCATGGAAGTTATCGGTAATTAAATTATTCTTATTGTTTATGAAAGAAAAAAAATGGAAGATCAGATAAACATCACAGCTATGTTTGTTCATGAAATTTCATTCAAGATCAAACCAATCCTGTTAGCTACAGGAGTCTACGTATTATCATTCAATTTATTTATTTATTTATACAGGGAAAACCCAATGAGAAAAGTGGTTACCCTGTTAAAACACAACACAAAATAAACAACAAACATAGGATACTAAAACACAAATAAAATAATAATTTCTATCTAAGAAAAGATAAGATAATCCTTTATTGTCCCACATGGGGAAATTTCATTGGTGCAGCGCAGGAAGATACAGAGGCAGATACAGAAGAAAAGAACAGATCACTTATAGGAAGTCAGAAAAACACTTTCAGTAGAAGATCTCCTATAAACAAAAACTCCCATAGACAAATAAATAAATACATAAATACCATTGCATGTGATCACGAAAGTAATTGCACATGAATATGTGTCACGACAGCACATAGATTGCACATGAATTTCACAGTAATTGCACATGAATCACAACAGTAATTGCACATATGACGGAGTTGCACATGGTTAGGTCAGTATTGCGAGTGTTCAGGACTAACAGTGTTTGTTATAAAGTCTGACAGCAGCAGGAAGGAAACACCTACGAAACCTCTCCCTCCCACAGCGAGGGTGGATCAGTCTCTCACTGAAGCTGCTCTCCAGAGCGGACAGAGTGTCCTGCAGGGGGTGACACTCATGGTCCAGCATAGATGTGAATCTAGCCAGGACCCTTCTGTCCCCCACCTCCTGCACCGAGTCCAGAGCGCAGCCCAGGACGGAGCTGGACTTCTTGATGACTTTGTCCAGTCTCTTCCTCTCCCTCTATGTGATGCTGCTGCTCCAGCAGGCCACACCGTACAGGAGCTGATGCCACCACAGAGTCGTAGAAGGTCTTCAGGAGTGGCCCTGTCACTCCAAAAGACCTGAGTCTCCTCAGGAGGTAGAGCCGACTCTGGCTCTTCCTGTACAGTGCGTCTGTGTTATGAGTCCAGTCCAGTTTGTGGTTCGGATGAACACCCAGGTACTTGTATGAGTCCACTCTCTCAATGTCCCGTCCCTGGATGTTCACTGGTGAGGTGGCAGTGGGGTGGCGTCTGCGGAAATCCACCACCATCTCTTTGGTCTTCCCCGCGTTGATGAGGAGGTGGTTCCGCTGACACCAGTCCACAAAGTCCTGCGCCAGTCCTCTGTACTCCGCATCATCGTCATCCGTGATGAGTCCGATGATGGCAGAGTCATCAGAGAACTTCTGCAGGACACAGCTGTCCGTGTCATGTCTGAAGTCTGCAGTGTAAAGGGTGAAGAGAAAGGGCGCGAGGACAGTGCCCTGGGGCGCCCCCACATTGCAATCCGAGTGTCAGACACACAGTCCCGGGCTCTCACAAACTGGGGTCGGTCCGTGAGGTAGTCCAGGATCCACTCTGCCAGGTCATACTCCACACCAGCTGTCTCCAGCTTGTCTCTCAGGAGCAGCGGCTGGATGGTGTTGAAGGCGCTGGAAAGATCGAAGAACAGGATCCTCACAGAGCTGCCAGGCTTTTCCAGGTGAGAGAGAGAGCGGTGCTGCAGGGAGATGACGGCGTCCTCCACTCCGATGCCAGACCGATATGCAAACTGCAGCGGGTCCATGGCTGAGCTCACGGTGGAGCGGAAGTGGTCCAGGACCAGCCGCTCCAGTGTCTTCATCAGGTGGGACGTGAGAGCCACTGGCCTGAAGCTGTTGAAGTCTTTGGCGCGCGGTGTCTTAGGCACAGGTACCAGACAGGAGGTCTTCCAGACCTGTGGTACCACCCTCAGCTTCAGGCTCATGTTGAAGACATGCTCCATAACTCCACACAGTTCATCTGCGCAGGACTTAAGGAGCCTGGGGCTGATGCCGTCAGGTCCTGGTTAGTCACTTCCTCACTTTAATCCTCTTCAGCTCACTCCTCACCTGTGCTGCTGTGACAGTCAGTGGTTGGCAGGGGGACTGTGTGCTGGGGGGATGGGTGAGTCCAGGCGAAGTGGGGAGCTGATGGTCCGGGGCAGAGAAGCGAAGAGGAACAGATGCAGGCCATTGTCCAGCTGTGGAAGAGGGACCATGCAGCTGTGCAGGGGGAGGGGCGGGTGACCGATCAAATCTCAAGAAGTGAGCATTTAAATCATTCACCCACTGTAGATCCCCCTCTGTCTGGGCAGGGGGGATTTTGAAGCCCGAGATGGTTTTCAGGCTTCTCCACACTCCCTGAATGTTCTTTTTCTGCAGCTGCTCCTCCATCCTCCTCTTGTAGCCGGCCTTAGCCTGCCTGATCTATCAATACTTATGAATTTCTATTCCTTGACTAATTTTTACAGATCCGATCTTCTGAAGAAGAGATTACAGCGAGACTTCCCACAGCTGAATTTCCACCAACCACCAAGAAGAAACCTGAGTGAAATGGTTTCCACAGAGACGACAGGACTTCTCCACCATGGTTCTTCCACTGAAACTGATATGTCAGTTTCTGAGATGTCATGTAGTGATGGAGAAATGGTGCCAGAAAGGGGTAAAGATGCTGCACTGCGAGAGCACTCAAGGACAGTTTATAGTGCGGGTATATTGCTGAAACAAGCGGTCAAGAGTGCCCCTAGTATGGATGTAAATTGGCCTCCTACATCAGAGGATCTAAATGTTTCCTCTGCCAGAAAGATTGTGCAAATTGAACTTTATAACTTACTAGCTTGGTGTGTAGGTGCTAGTGATGAATTGACATTGTCTAACATGGTAAATGTATCCGAGGGGGTTGATCTTTGTTTACTGTCAATTTGCCAAGATATATATTTGTCCTCAAAAGGTAAAAATCAAACCAGTTGTACTTACACATTTTGACATCAATCATACTTATATCATTCCTCTGTTTGTTTGTATATCCTATTCTGCAGAAAGTTTGCCTTATACTAGATCGAACGATACACATGTTAATTAGCCTGTTTATCATGCTGGAAATACTGCTTTTATGATTGTAATTATTTGTTCATATTGTAAATACATTCCATAAAATTATATCCGTTCTATAGAATAAAACTTTTACCAATAGCCTATGTTTTCTTTCTTCAAATGGGCAACTGGTGTTGAAAGGGTTAAAATACTACTTTTAGATTATGTTTTTATAGTGTAGTATGAATCAAGACTAGAGAATTAGTAATTGTTGAAGCATTCAGTTGAATACTAAATGTGGAGTAAGTGCGTAACGATAACAAAATAAAAACTTTTTTTGACTTACATTTGCACATAAACTGAAGCACCCAGAGTCTCACCACTTTACATCCTCCAAGAAAGTAGTTATGTCTCTGAGAATCTGAATTTCTGAAGTAATCAATCAAAGAAAGAAAAAAATAAGAAGGTATGAAGATGGGTGTACACCACAATTTGTCACATATTTGGGTAAACTGGCAACTTCGACACCTATTTTCTCAAATACTGGAAGAAATCATAAGGAGAAATTTTTCCCCCAGCTCAAGTATATCTTTGAGATTGGAAAACCACTTTTGAAAAGTAGTCCTGGTGTGGTGGAGCGAAATTCATTTTCTAGCCACATTCTGAGTTACAGCCTATGGCCTACACATCATATTGGCCAGAATGAACCCCCTCCCTTTCTTTTTGGGCTAAGCTCCGAATGTTTAGGATGTCTGGCTCCGCCTCTGCCTCAACCTCTGGATTAGCATTTACCCCCTGAGCAGGGTTTACTTCATCTTGTGAAACGGTTCTGACATGTTTTTTTTTTTTCTTAATTCATCTGTTGGATGTTAGGTCTAGTAACAAAAAGCCTAACTGTAAAATCTAGCTCGCCCTCAATTGGCGCTAATACACCTTAATTCTGAGGGACCGGCTCATCCATTACATTTGCTGTTTCTATGTTAGAAAAAAACAAAACAGATTCACATCAAACAATAGCAATGGAATCATTCCCCATAGCCACTATATGTAACACTGGTAAAATATATATTTGGCTTATGATCTTATATACCATTGAGGAGGTTCTATATCTATATTTTTAAAGTTCAAATTAAGGTTAGGGCCTGTTTTGTATGACTACAAATTATATTTGAACACTTTTGAAAAACAACAATAATTGCCCCACAAAGTTTCATATACCGCCCCTTTAATATTTCACAGTCTTTAACCTTGCGTATGTCCTCTTAGTGTCTATAATACATATCCAGTGTTCCAAGGTAGGTCCAAAAGTCAAAAGTAACTCCAATTAAAAAATTGTCTTTAAATCCTGCAAAACCCCAAAAATAAGAACGCAAAGCATGCAGCTATGCATGTTCTCGTGCCGTCACCAGCGGAGAAACGGAGAAAATCAAATTAGATCTTGCAGACCTGGGTCCTGTCGGTCCATCTAACTAGGAGCTTGGTACCTGCTACAAACCCGGAGAACATAATCACACGCCATTAACAATACGCATGGCGCATAACAAACATTTGCATACAATTATAATATATGTTGCCTGTGCTACACAGTAATATCAGAAATGATTCATGAGATTGGTCCTTCACTTTTGCAGCCTGAATGAAAAAAGATTCACCTTTCAATTGAAATGATTCTACATCAAATAAGAAGAAAGTACCAAAAGGACAAAAAGGAAAGATGGATTATCTTACCTCTTACTTACACATTTACTATCACTGTAATTTCTCCGATTGGAAATAATTCTGCCCATCATATTTGGTAGTTGAGGACTGTGTTCCGTGTCCTTTGCCTGGTGAGGATTTTACGTGACATCTGCGTTCACATCTGGGCAGACAAACAAGTCCGTACAGCAGTGGTCCCCAAACTTTTTGACTCGAGGGCCACATTGGGTTCTAAAATTTGGCCGAGGGGCCGGGCCAGGAAAATATGGTGTGTTTGTGTGAACTAATGAATTACTATAAATTACACGCAAGATTTGACCTGTAACTTGTAACAAAGCAACAAATGCAAGGCTCAATGTACAAATTGTTTTCTAAATGCATTAAATAATGATTCTTCAGTGTGTCAAACATTTGCGCTTCCTGCTTGATTGGTCCCGGTGGCCGTTTGTGGTGAATTTTATTTTCTGCGCCCCATAGATTTTTTTGTCCGCGCACTAAGTGCGAGCAGTGCACTATGTGCAAGCAGTGCACTAAGTGCGAGCAGTGCACAGCGCACTGTGTGCGAGCAGCGCACTATGTGCGAGCAGTGCGCAGCTGCGCACTCGCGCAGCTTGGAGGAAACAGTGCCATCTCTTGGGGAAATGTGGGCATTACAGGTGAAAGGTAAAATGAATGGCCAGCCACAGTATCGTGAGTTTGAATCCCGACTCCGACATTTGCTGCATGTCCTCCTTTCTCTCTCATCATTCCCTTCCTTTCTTTCTCATTCCATCTACTGTCTAATAAAACCTACAGATTTTTTTTTTTTAATATAACTTGGACAAGTTTGGCTGGCCGGATTGAAAGGCCAAACGGGCCGGATGTGACCACTGCCGTAAAGGTTTATGTAAAGAAAATAAACATGTAAGCAGTCCTAAAACCTACTCCGACTTTAGCAAAGAAGTAACATCCAACAGTAACAATAGGAGAATACAGTGCATTCACGTTTCCTGTGCAAATTACTTCAGCTAACCATTTGTGTAACCACAGTGTGAAGTAATTAGACATAAACCAATTCTATTCCTTAACACACAGAGAACACAATTCAACTTAGAATATTAAACGATACAGAAACGTCAGACTTTTTGTGCAGCTTGCATGCAAGGAAGAAACCGTCGGGCCGGGTCGCCAAGGCTGTTGACCCTTGTATGATTAATTGTGATTCTCACACCTGTTAGTTAAAGGCGCAATGGACGATTTTTCGGCGATTTGAGAACGCAGGCAGAAGTGCGCATGCGCACTCCCCCGTGCGGACTGATACAACACACAGGTGCGTTTGTTTATTAGCGCGACGGATCGCATTGCGTCTCTCGTCTCCGTAGATTTCCGTCTCTTATGATTCGGCTCGAACAGTCTTTCTCCGTCTTCATTTTGTCCCGTACACTGAGGGAACTATATTATGATGGATCCATCCGCTTAGACACGTGGAAAAGTGCTGCTCTCAGAGGACGAGCCGCACGCGGCTGCAGGTGAGCGGTAGGTGTGTTTTATGATGGCAAGACTAATCGGCAGTCCACGCCACGAGGATATAAGACTCAAATTTGGGCCCAAAAAATCGTCCATTCAACCTTTAATCACATTCAGACTTTCTCTCTTACTTACTTCGTTCATAGCGCTTACATTCACTCGTCTTTGTGTCAGTAACAACTCGTACATAAGGCTTCATGACTTTCTTTCGGTGAGCAATTTAACTCCTTTATTTGAGAACTTATCTACATGCATAAAGCCTACCAATATTTTTTCAGTAATATCAAACTTCTGCTTATGTGAGAAACTTATCTCGTGCATAAGCCTACATTATTTCTCAGTAATACCAAACTGGGCATAAAGCCTACAATATTTTTCAGAAATATTAAACTAATGCATAAAGCCAACAAAATTTTTCAGAAATATTAAACTAATGCATAAAACGTTTTATGGCTCACTCTTTTTCACACTCAAAGTTTTTTCTGACCTTCTTTGCCTGTGTTCTCCTGCTGCCTCGAAACAACGCGCTCTCCTCGCGGAGAATGAGGTGCGATGGGCGGCCACGGGGAAAAGTGGACTTCCTTCTGCTGTGCACACAGACTTTCACTGATTCACAGCTCAATCTCCGCGAAGGGCAGCATGTCATCCGGCTCGAAGGACCAGAAAATGTCAAGAAATTAGACAGAAACCAATGTATTCCTTAAGAATACATTGGTTTATTGAATACAATTTGAAGTTGTGAAAAGTTATGCGGTATAACTTTAAATTATTCTAATAATATTTTTTTATCTCTCACAAAATAACATGATACTATCACAAAGTGATAGTATCATGTTAAAACTTGAAACTGAATAAAAACACCTGTGATATAATTTAAAGAACAAGTAATACTGCAGGATTTTATTCAAGTACCATTGGCAGCTCTACGCTTCCATACATAACAAATACAGACAAAGTAAATGAAATGAACATGTAATTAGCAATGCTTACTGACAAGTAATAACAGGTATAAAGTTCAAAATGATTACTGCTTGCTGCATATGTACATAAACTACCAACCATGCACAGATAACATTATTTTCTTCATTATGTACATAAGGACGTTTTTTTTTTTTTTTTTAATTATTTTTTTATTGAAAGAATAAACACAGATCAATCAATACTTGTGTGTAAATAAAGATACAGACCAATAACATTGTGAAAAAAGAAAAAAAGAGAAAGGAGAAAAAAATAAAGAAAAAAAGAGAAAGAAAGAGAGAAGAAATACATAAAATAAAGACAAGAAAGTGCTGAGTGGGCGGAGCCAGAGAAAATACAAAGTGTGTATTGTGAGATTACCGTTTTTAGAATAATGCATCCAAATGAAAATAAAATACATGGTTAGGGCACACCTGATCCATAATGTGAGTCCCATTTCGTCCAGTTTATGTCAAATTTGTCCATTTCCAAGTTAAGTCCATATGTGATTTCTTCCATTTTCCGTATGTCCATTATGATTTCGGTCCAGTCCTTTATTGTTGGTGCAGTCTGTGTCATCCATTTTTTTGTGATGGCCTTTTTCCCGGCCACCTAAAGTATTCTCCAGAGATATCCGTTCCCAATGTCCATGGCAGGGGTCCTGAGACCCAAATACATGGATCTAAAGTCTGATGGGATCGTAGTGTCAAAGATTGTCTGTAGTGCCATATTGATTTCTGTCCAATAAGTCTGTACAACAGGGCAGTCCCAAAATATGTGATAATGACGTGCCTCCTGGCAACCACACTTCCTCCAACATACAGCCCCTCCCTGTGAGTAATGAGAACTTTGATAAGGTGTTATAAAGAAACTTGTCACATTCTTCCAACCGAACTCCCTCCAGTGTCCCACTGTCCACTGTCCCAACTTTCAAATTAACTTTATCTTATATCCATTTGTTGGGAGTTTGCAGACCAGCTCATTGTGTGTGGTATCTAAGAAGTAAACAGATGACACATTGGACATGGCCAATGTTGTGCATAACCAGTGCAAATGAACACAATGCTGACTCAATTCTGAGTCACAGTAGAATGAAAAAATGTATGACTTTTGATGCCCTACTCCTGGAGATGATTGTCACCACATTTAAAGTTGGTTGGGCTAACTCCCAAGGAGGAGTTCGTTCAGAGTACAGAGTGTAAAAATGTGCATATTTCCAAGATTTGCTATTTTCCAATTGGTATAACATGAGATGTTAGTGTCATTGCTACGGCTTTCCCAAACAAAATATGGCATGGGTCCATTTGGCTTTTTTGTTTGGGACGCCAAAATAGAATGTTGTGCAAAATTTCATGTAATTTGGAAAAACTATATTGTTTGTTGGCCATGCTGAAGGCCAAACAACTCCAATTCTTGAAAAATAACTAAAGATGATTCTCACATTTTAGGTTGGTCGGGGGAACATTTGGGGAGGAGTTTGTAAATGTATGAAGTGGAAATGTCAGATTTTCCCATCGGGAAAACATTGGAGTTTTCCGTCATCGCTACAGCATGTTCAGGGGGTCAAATTAGAGCTCAAAGAGCTTCCAATGGCCGCTGGGCTTCGTACTCCGCACTTTCAACTTGATAAAAATGGCGCTGATGCGCCCTCATTTTATCTTATCTAAGAACTAAACAGACAGCGACACATTGGGCATGGCTAATGTTGTGGGATAACATTGGAGGGTTTTGTCATTGGTACGGCTCAGGGTTCACAGGGGGAACAGGGATACCGGGGAATAGCGGCCCCAGGGATGACCGGTACCGGGGAATATAGGGCAGAACCCCCTGGACCACTGTGCTTGACGTTTTTATATGGCACATAATTCTTTTAACTTTCAGCTGGAAACAGCATTGTCCAATCTGCACCTAAAGATGTTGCATTTTTTTTTATTTAATCAACTAGTTTTTAAATATTGTATCCAGAATCGTGAGTATTCAAATGAAATATGTTGATATGAACTTTTTTAAAAATTAAAATTTGTACCGTTACCATAGCAATCCCTTGCTCGATTGGGACAAAGACATTGCTTTCTTCTTCTTTGGTGTTTTATAGCGGTTGGTATCCAAGTGTTACATTACTGCCATCCACTGTTACCAACACCCATTGTCTATTTCTTCTTCTTCTTTGGTGTTTTATATATCCAAGTGTTACATTACCGACATCCTCTGTAGTTATACCGCTTAGATATGAATTAAATAATATGTTTTGTTGTCATATAGGACGTAAAAATGGTCACAGTTGTTATGGCAACAATAACATTTGATGTCAGGATTCAGCATCAAGCCAAGATTCTAGAACGTCACTTTAGACCCTCCTTTAAAGTAACACATTGGCGGTAATGTAAGTGTTACATTACCAGATTTTATTCAGTGTCTGTCGGTATTGCAACACTTGGATGCCAACCGCCATAAAACAACAACAACAACAACAAGTGTTACATTACCAGGCGGTATTCTTCAAAGTCTGAAGAATAAAGTCTGGCGGTAATGCAACACTTGGATACCAACCACCATACAACAACAACAACAACAACAACAACATCGTACAACTACAGTAGGCATAGAGACGTCTCTTAAACTGCATGGGTAAGAACTCAAACAGGTCAGGGAAGTGAGATTCAAGGCTTAGTTGGCGACAACACAATGATCAGTGATAAATGCAAAAAGGTGAATAATCTGCTTCGTTTTCTGTCCGGCCAGGACTGGGGAGACAGGAGAGGGTCGCTCCTGAATATTTATCGGGGTATCATGAGGGCAACTATTGATTATGGCTGTATTGCCTAAATGTCTGCAGCTGAGACTAACTTATCCTTAGGCGGATTTTTGTCCAACTGTCTCTAAAGACACCTCTCCAAATTAAAACCATACTTGTATGTGGATTATATATAAAAACTCGGTAACTGTGTAAAGGTAACATTCTCCATGTTTACTATCAATAGTCAGAACTACTCTAAGTCTGACTGAACAAAAGTTATAAATCTTGGATAAACCACAAAAACGTTTTTTGTTAAAAATGAGGATGTTTGTAGCTGCTGTTTGTATGTGAGGCCTGAAATACATGAAATATCATTACAAAAACTAGTTGGTCATTTAAGTTTCAAATGTGAGATCATTATCTGTAGAAACAAGTATTTTACTTCACTTATTGTAATACTTTATCCAGGCATTGGATAAAAGGACCATTCCCTTGTCCAACTCTATCCAAACCTATCCAAATTGGACACATTTAGAAAACATTTGATCACTTTTGACTTCTTCAAGCTACATACATCAATGAGGGCTCTATTGAAAGCTTACAACTAGGGGAATCCATTTCTTTACACAGAAATACTATAATATCTTATTGAAATGCATATTCCATAAATAACAATAAAAAAAAGACTGGGCGTACCGGCGCTGCTTATTTTGTGCCTGACCTGGTGGTCAAGAAGAGGTTAACAGATTGCCTTTCTGTTTTTACATCGGAACTCATAGCGATATAGTTAGCATTGGAATGGGCTGAATCTACTTTAAAGTGTTGCGGCGTTGTGGTGGCCTCTGACAGCCTTTCTGCATTGCAAAGCATTAAATCTGGGAAGTCGGATTGCAGACAGGATGTTTTCAATAGTATCTTCTGTCTTATACTCTTATACATAGGAAGGATGTGAGGGTTTCCTTCATTTGGGTTCTTGCGCATGTGGGGGTAGATGGTAACAAAGTGGCTGATTCACTGGCTAAAATTTCCCTTAGGCGGCCATCAATTGATGTGACGGCTGAGTTAAGCAAATCTGAAGTCAAGCCAATTATCAAGAGTCAAGTGTATAAGCTTTCGCAGGAATTTTGGAGTCGGTGTGATACTGGACGGCATCTCTATCAAAAATAGGGTGGTGTTGGTCCATGCAGATCCATGGGCAGGAATGCGGTGGAGGAAAGGGCCTTTGCTTGCATGAAGTTGGGCCATACTGGACTCAATTGGTCTCTGAGTAGAATAGGCAAGCATCCGACCGGTCTGTGTAATCACTGTCAAGAGCCAGAGACGCTCGAGCACGTGCTGATTTGGACCGGGTTGGCCTTGTGGTTTCAGAATAATGGGCCGGAATTAAAACTGCGGAATGTTCTTTCATTTCAGTCACAGGGTTTGTGTAAGGCTGTAGTTGCTTACTTATATAACACAGGGTTGGGTTGGGTAGACGTTTATAGAGTTGGGGTGTGTTGGGCTGCTGTGGTGTGTGGCGGTGGTGTGGCGCTTGGGTGCCGGACGTCTTCCATAGGCGCAATGTATTTTGACTTTTGTAGGTAGAGCCGTTTTTAACACACATAAAATTGGCATAGGAAAAAACCTACATTTTTTGCAGATTCTGAATTTTGGGCAAACATTTTTGAGTTTTTGAGCATGTTCAGAGGTCAAATTAGAGCTCAAAGAGCAGAAGAGAAAAGTGGGGGGACATTTTTTTAAATGTATTTTTGTAACACCCAAAATCACAACAACGGTTGCCTCTGAGGGCCACAGTAAGAAACAAATTAAGCAATGTCTGTGATGGCGAGGGACAATGTTCCAGCGTCCTCTGTCCTTAGCCCCTCCTTCTCGGCCAGGAAAAACGACAAAAAACCTGCTTGGGAAAAAGTAGAAACCTGGGGGAGTTCCACAGTGAAGGGTGGATCTGACTCCTACAGACGGACAGACGGATGCGAGGGAGACAGTGGAGCTGGACTCACTCAGGAGGAGAACAAGTTCTTCAGGAGGAGAAACAGCTCTTCAGGCAGATGAAGGACCGTTCATACGGGGTAGAGACCGCTTCACCAGGACAGGAGCATCTGGGTCCACAGGTCATCGGAGTGAGAAAAAGAAGGAATTAAATAATAAATATTGTTTGATAGAATAAGTAGTCAGAAAGAAAGGATAGTGCCCAAGCTGCCATACTTCTCCCAGCATAGTTGCTCCTAGGGCAGCGTAGCTGAAACTGTAGGATATATTTCTGTTCCTAAATGGCTTGACCATAAGCGATTTCAAAGAGGAAACGTTTAAAGCCTGGTCTTAAATGAAGAGACTGTGTCGGCCTCTTTAACATGCACTGGGAGCTGATTCTATAACATAGGAGCTTGGTAGCTAAACGCTCTACCTCCTGCTGTGCTTTTAGAGACTCTTGGGACCTCCAGAAGGCTCTACCTCCTACTGTGCTTTTAGAGACTCTTGGGACCACCAGAAGGCTCTACCTCCTACTGTGCTTTTAGAGACTCTTGGGACCTCCAGAAGGCTCTACCTCCTGCTGTGCTTTTAGAGACTCTTGGGACCTCCAGAAGGCTCTACCTCCTACTGTGCTTTTAGAGACTCTTGGGACCACCAGAAGGTCAGCATTTTGAGAGCGAAGAGCTCTGTCTGGATGATTGGTACTATAGCATTTTTGAGGTAGGATGGGGCCATGTCATTCATAGCTTTGTAGGTCAGGAGTAGAATTCTAAATTTGATTCTAAACTCGACAGGAGCCAGTGAAGAGACATGAGCACCGGCGTAATGTGTTCTCTTCTTTTAGTTCCTGTTAGTAATCTTGCTGCTGCATTTTGAACCAGTTGAATGGTTTTTATGGAGCTTTTAGAACACACTGCGAGCAGGGAGTTACAGTAGTCCAATCTAGATGTTACAAATGCATTAATACGTTTTTCAGCATCACTTTTAGGCAGGATTCTTCTGATTTGGGCTATATTGCACAAATGGAAATAGGCTGTGAAGGCTTGAGTTATATGTACTTTAAATGAGAGCTCCTGGTCAAATAAGACTCCAAGGTTTCTTACATTACGACCATGACCGTTTTTTTCAGGGTTAAGAAGCAGATAGTTAAGTGTCATCTGCATAGCAGTGGAAGTTAATGCCATGTGACCTGATAATGTTGCCTAACAGCATGTAAAGAGTAAACAGAATTGGACCGAGTACTGATCCCTGTGGCACACCGTAAGTTACTTTAGAGCATGGTGAGGAGCTCTGGTTCACATTAACAAATTGGTACCTATCTGGTAATAGGATTTAAACCAGCTGAGGGCTGTTCCTCCGACATCTACATCACATTCTAACCTCTGCAGTAGAATGTTGTGGTCGATGGTGTCAAACGCTGCACTAAGGTCCAACAGAACCAGGATTGTGACCAGTCCATCGTCAGCAGCTAATAACATCATTTGTGACTTTAACTAGTGCAGTTTCAGTGCTGTGGTGGGCTCTGAACCCTGACTGGAAAAATACTATGTAAAATAAGTTATTGTCCTGCAGGTGGCCACAAAGCTGTTTAACTACAACTTTTTCAAGGATTTTAGAGACGAAGGGAAGATTTGAAATAGGTCGGTAGTTTACCAATAGGTCAGGATCGAGGTTAGGCTTTTTCAGAAGAGGTTTAATGACTGCATGTTTGAAGGACTGTGGAACATAGCCACTTTCTAGAGAAGTATTTATCATATTAAGAATAGAGTCTATAATTAGGGGAGAATGTCCTTGGAATTGCGTCTAGGACACAAGTTGAGCTTTTAGAGGACATAATGGCTGAAGTTATCTCTGCTTGATCAACAGCTGTGCCCCTTTCTAAATTTACTGATGGATTTATATGGGACATTAGTTTTACAGCTTGGGCTAGTTCAGGGCTAATAGCGGAAGTAATTTCATCTAATTTATCTCTGATTGTTTTTATTTTTTTGTTAAAAAATAGGAGGAAATCATCAGAGCTGAGAGAAGCTGAGATTGAGGGCTCTACTGCTGTGATAGTTTGTTAGCCTGGCTACAGTGCTGAAAAGAAATTTAGTTTTACTTTTGTTGACTTCTATTAGATTTGAATAGTATCTGGTTTGGGCCTTACGCAGAGCATGCTTATAGGATAGTAGCAGCTTTTCCATGCTTTTAGGGATTTTTCTGTGTGGGAGCGACGGAATGATCCTTCTAACTTTCTAACTCAGGGGTGTCAAACTCGCGGGCCGAATTTCGATGCTCAGGCTGGGTCACGGGCCGAACATAACGTAAAACATAAAACTATTAAAAATATAAGAAATAAATAGCTTTGTAGCGCCTACGCTGTTTTGAAGCAATTACTGGATCGATAAAAAAATTACAAAACGTTTGTTCTCATAAACTGAAATGTATTTCGAAAAACAAGTGTAATTTCAACAATACTGTGCTTCAGTTTATGTGCGTTACAACTTCAGAGTTGACCTACAGTTCTACACAGAGATAAACATTTGACTTTATAACAAAATAAACTTCTCTAAAAAACTTTAAATGTACCAACTAACATTTCCACGTCTGTGTAGTTCTCTGTACACCTGAACTGACACACCACTAAACTTCTGCTCAAAAGTGCTTAAAGTGCACTTCTCCCTCGGCAGCTCACACAGCAGAGCCCCGTGGGGGAGGGGCGGCCACCGGCGGCATTGTGGGACGCGTAGTTTTAGAGATAAAAACGTTTACGGATGTAACTACGGTTCTATGAATCGATTTTTTTTAAAAATTGAAATGTTCGGCGGGTCAGATTAAAACGTCTGGCGGGCCAGATTTGGCGTTTGACAGAGTTTGACACCTATGTTCTAACTCTTTGTTTATGTGAACGCAGAGATCGTAACACTTAGAATAAAAAATTGGATCGGTTTTGATGCCCCGCTCCTGAAGATGATTGTCACCAAATTTAAAGTAGGTTGGTCTTACAAAATATGACATGGGTCCATTTGGCTTTTTTGATCGGGATGCCAAAATATAATTTGTGCAAAGTGTCATGAATTTAAGAATAACTAAAAAATTGTCTCCCATGCATTGGCAATTTTCCCATTGGGATTACATGGGAGTTTTCTGTCTTTGCTATGGCGTACAAAATATGACTCCGACCCTTTCGACTTTTTTGATCGGGACGCCGAAAATCTAATTTTGTGCAAAATGATTTTTTTCTTCGAAAAAGTTAAATTTTCACGGACCATATACAATTTCATTTCACTATGTAAGGTAAGTATGAAATGGAAATGTCAGAGATTGAGATTTTCCCAATGGAGGTTGGAGGTTTATGCAAATTTCAAACATTTTCAACAACGTTACATTTTTACATCCTATATACAATTTGATTTCACTCTGTAGGGGGTGCTATCATGGCCCTTTTCTTAACTATGAGCAGGTCCAGGCTTGAAAGTCTATGAACCAATTTAAATGTGGGCGAAATCGGACTTGGGATGAGCAAATGGGAGTAATTTTGTTAATGATAATTTGTCTTTGTCGGACAAATTTGCACCTGCGCCGCACAAATACATTGTATAATTGAAATTTGGATACCTTTTGATGCCACACTCCTGAAGATGATTTCCCCCAAATTTGAGCTTGATCAGGCAATCGCCCAAAGAAGAGTTTGTTAAAGTGTGAAGCGTAAACATTTGGACATTTCAGAGATTTTGTACAACGGAGTATAAGGGCTATTAAGCCATTAACTTTCGACATTAAAGTCATAATCGTATGAGATGAAAGTCAAAGTCAAAAAGTTGTAATTTAACAAGAATAAAGTCATGAATTTATGAGAACAAAGTTGTAGTTTAGGGGCCGGTTTAGGGGCTCTGAATGTTCTGATTCAAAGTGACATGAGCAGTTCACTTTCAGCACGCCAGGACGCAAATGAACGGGCTTGGATGAGTTGACAGTTTAGAACTACACAAAAGCCTGCAATAGATGTTAAAGTGTTTCCTGGCTTTTAAAACAATGTCTTACGTGTGTGCTGATTACAAGACAAGACACTGCAGTTTATCAGCGCCAGGACAGAAGGAGACGCCTCTGTGTTATATTCACACATTTTCTGCTCCTCTAAGTTGTTTTTCTACCTGGGCACTGTTACGGCAGTTTCCTGTAAACAATGATCAAGTAAAGAGTAACCAGGCAATAACTTGAAGCAGAAACAGAGTCTCTCGGTCTCTCTCAAAAGGTGGAAGTTTATTCACGTGCACAGTGGATAAACACCCTCACTCTCCCTAAGACAAGTTCGTTCTGTCCCTACCTAACTTTACAAGTTACAAAGTACACCTTTTATAGGTGGTAACAAACATGACATAATCACAACCCAAATCAGCTCAAAAAGAGATAGACCAGACTATCACGTTTGTGACGGTTCCAGCTCTCTCTTCAGAGGTTTAATCAAAGACCATTTCCACACTGAATCCGGTCCTGACGCATTAATTGATGATTAAGAGGCGCCGGACAGTAGATATTCCGTATAATCAGGACCTCATATTCTTATCCCATCTGCACACAGGAGAACAACAAAGATATTAATTCCGTGACATGTCATGGCCTAAAACAACATTAGAATGACTTGACATGACCCATTTTCCGCCTTCTTTGCGCACAATCACAATTCTTACTCATTGTGTGCACTTACGTTTTATGCACCGATTCTAACCTTTTTGTCATCCCTTGGACAAACTCAGTAAAAACACACAGAGTACAAAACAGCTGTTTGCTGTCTGCGCTTCCTCTCAGATCCTCCTGTCTAACGCTTGGATCGTGTTTGGCACAGCCAAAAAGCAATATGTTTTACGCACACGCCATCATCCATACAACTCATTCCACCTCCTATAGCCGAGTAAGGCAAGGCAAGTTTATTTGTAGAGCACATTTCATACACAAGGCAATTCAAAGTGCTTCACACAGCAGGAAAAATGCATTCAAATCACAAAGAAATTACATAAACAGAAATACAATAAAATTAACTAAATTAAAAATTATCAATCCAACTGATTGTCAAAACTAATAAAATCACAAACAAAAGAGAAGAGCGCAAAGAAAAAAATCCTTTCAGTCATATGCGCAGCTAAACAAAACAGTTTTTAGCTTAGATTTGAACATTGTCAGAGTAGAAGCCTGTCTCACATCTTCAGGAAGACTGTTCCAGATTTTAGCTGCATTAAACTGAAACGCAGATTCCCCATGTTTTGTCCTGACTCTGGGCACCAGCAGGAGGCCGGTCCCTGAGGTCCTCAGAGTCCGAGATGGTTCATATGGCACTAACATATCCAAGATGTACTTTGGTGCTAGGCCATGGAGAGACTTGTACACAAGCAGAGCTGCTTTAAAGTCTATTCTCTGAGCCACAGGGAGCCAGTGCAGAGACCTGAGAACAGGACTAATGTGATGGTACTTCCTGGTTCTAGTCAGGACCCGAGCAGCAGCGTTCTGGATGTACTGCAGCTGTTTTACAGCTCGTTTGGAGAGGCCAGTGAGCAGGCTGTTACAGTAGTCTAATCTACTGGAGACAAACGCATGGATAAGTCTCTCTAAATCTGGTTTTGACACTATATTTTTGATTTTGACAATGTTTTTTAGATGGTAAAAAGCTGCTGATGTTATTGATTTGACGTGGCTATTAAAGTTCAAGTCTGAGTCCATTATTACCCCCAGATTTCTAATTTGGTTTGTAGGTTTTAGAGCGAGACTCTGGAGGTGACCGCTAACACACTAACCGATTATTTCAGGCTTGTCTGAGTTCAGCTGGAGAAAGTTGTTTTGCATCCACAAACTGATCTGTTGGATGCAGTGACAGAGTGAATCTACTGGTCCATAGTCACCTGCCGACAGTGAAACATAGATCTGAGTGTCGTCTGCATAATTGTGATAGGACACATTTTCACTGCGTATCAACTGACCTAACGGCAGCATGTAGAGGTTGAACAGAAGGGGACCCAGGACTGACCCTTGGGGCACTCCACAGGTCAGGGTCATGTGGTCTGAGACACAGCTACCAATTTCAACAAAGTACTTCCTGTCCTCCAGATAGGACCTTAACCAGTTTAGGGCAGTGCCAGTGATGCCCACCCAGTCCTCTAGTCTCTGTAAGAGGATCCCATGATCGACAGTGTCAAAAGCAGCACTGAGATCTAACAAAATTAAGACTGAGGCTTTGCCCGTGTCAGTGTTCAGGCGGATGTCATTTGTCACCTTGACAAGAGCAGTCTCAGTGCTGTGATGAGGTCTAAAACCTGACTGAAAAACATCAAATGAGTTGTTTATTAAGAGGAAATCTGTGAGCTGTTGGTAAACAACCTTTTCAAGGACTTTGCCCCAAAATGGCAGATTAGAGATGGGCCGGTAATTACTCAGTACTGCGGCATCAAGACTGCTCTTCTTTAGGAGAGGCTTTATGACCGCAGTTTTCAAAGACATTGGGAATGTTCCAGATTGAAGCGACATGTTGACTATGTGAGTGAGTGGTGCTAACAAACTGTTCAGCACATACTTTAGAAATCTGGTGGGTAACACATCGAGGCAGCATGTAGATGAACTCAGACTGGTGATGATCTCATGGACAGTTTTGTCAGTTACTGGTGGAAAGTGAGTTCGCTCTAAGTGTCTTGGTGGTTTTACGGTAATTTTTTGCATTGTGGGATTTATAGCATTTTTAATGCCCTGAACTTTGTCATTAAAGAATAATCCAAACTCATTACACTTGGATAATGAAATGAGTTCTAACGGCGGCTGAGCTGGAGGGTTTGTTAATCTGTTTACTGTGGCAAACAGGACACGCGAGTTGTTACTGCAGCTTCCAATTATTTCAGAAAAATATCTTTCCCTAGTTCTACATAAGATTAGGTTGTACATGTTCAGCTTCTCTTTGTAAATCTCTTTTTGAACCTGGAGCTTTGACTTGCGCCATTTCCGTTCGGCCCTGTGACACTCCCTTTTCTGTGCCCTGACCGAATCATCATTTCTCCACGGCGCCTTCTGCTTATTTTTAACCATTTTAGCCTTCATAGGGGCGATGGTGTACAGAACATTCAAAACACTAGATGTAACAGAGTTCAACAAATCATTTACTTTAGAACATGAGACATTTTCAAAGTTTATTATTTCCATAAACAGTGCACATGTGCCATCACTTATGTGTCTCCTCTGAACAACTGCAGGACCAACCGGAGGTTGGAGAGAAACAGACAGGTCAAGGAAGACACAGAAATGATCAGACAGAGCAACATCGATCACATTAACATTTGAAATATTTACCCCCTTTGTAATTATGAGATCTAGAGTGTGTCCTTTGCTGTGGGTGGGGCCTCTCTGCTGTGGGTGGGGCCTCTCTGGCCTCTCTGCTGTGGGTGGGGCCTCTCACATGCTGAGTAAGACTGAAGGTTTCAAGGACAGC
Source organism: Eucyclogobius newberryi (assembly GCF_026437365.1). Lineage (NCBI taxonomy): Eukaryota > Metazoa > Chordata > Actinopteri > Gobiiformes > Gobiidae > Eucyclogobius > Eucyclogobius newberryi. The sequence goes on along the minus strand of NW_027316389.1, from coordinate 41,059,458 downwards.
ATCAAACTCTTTAGCGTTTCTGTCACAAATATTATCAACATGCACATTGAAATCACCTGTAATGACCAAACCATCAAAGTCTGTGCATATGACTGAAAGCATCTCAGTAAAATCATCAATAAAACTTTGGCAGTGCTGGAGAGGCTTGTATAAAACAATGAAGAGAATGGATGGAGACCGTTTTAGCTCCATTTTAAAGGATACATACTAAAATGATGAAAACACCCCAAAAGACAACCTGCGGGTAATTATTTCATCTCTAAAGACAACACAGACTCCACCCCTTTTTTTTTCTTCTCGTGTTTCAGATTCAAACTTAAAGTTGGGTGGAGCAGATTCTATCAGAACTACATTTCCTGTGTTTTTGTCAAGCCATGTTTCAGTTAAAAACATAAAATCAAGATTATAAGAAGAAATAAAATTATTAATTAAGAGAGATTTGTTACATAAGGATCTGACATTTAGCACAGCAAGTTTCAGACTAGTTTCAGTGAGACTGGGCTTTATCTTTTCACAGGGAATATGAATCACATTTCTCAGGCCTGACTCGCATTTTGTTTTTCCATCTGTGTGCTGATGTGACTACAGAAATAGCACTAGGGGGGGGCTCGTTTTACATAGGGCCCCGGGTTGGTTTTATTTTTAATGTGACAATAAGTCCCGGCAACGTTGAGACCCAGTGCATCCTAGCTATGGGAGATACCAGGTGAAAGGCGAGGTTGGATGGGTGGTGGGGCTTTTGTAGCCAAGGAGAGTTTGGGACCAGGTGAGAGGCGAGGGGGGGGATGGGTGGTGGGGCTTTTGTTGGTGTAGTCGGCTTGGCCAGGAAGAGTTGCTAAGTATTGACATAGCCCTTGATCTTGCTATATTGGGCGTGAGTGGAGCCATCTTAATGCCTGATTTGATCAGACTTTCAAAATGGCTGGGAAGGCCCATGGGTGAGAGTGGAGATGAGAAGGAGAATGATGAATCTTTAGTGGGAGTAGATGTTGCAGGGGGAACCCAGGGCTGGTGTGAAGGCAGGGGCGATGACAGGGATGTTGTTGGGCTTGTCACAGATGGGTCCAAGGCCTTTGAAGATTGTTCCTTTGCTGGAGGCGGTGGAGGTGAATGTGGAGCAGCTGGAGCTGAATCCTTTGCTGGTGGTGGTGGAGCAGCTGCTGATGAATCCTTTGGTGGAGGCTGAGGTTGTGGTGCTTTTGATGTTGAAACATTGGCTCGGTCTCTGGCTGATGGAGCAGGAATTCTTCTCTCATTCCTCTCTTCTCTAACTATCTGCTCAGGACCCTGTCCAGGCCCAGTCCAATGCCTCAGAGCGTGGAGCAGGTTCTCTGTCAGCACCCTCACTCCACCTCTGCATAGGTGGGGGCCATTTCTCTTAAACAGGTCCTCACGTTTCCAGAATAGATAGAAGTTCTCAATGTAGTGTAGTCCTCTAGGGGCACACTCTTTGGACAGCCATGTGTTCAGCTGAAGAAGCCGGCTAAACTTGTTTATCCTCCTGTCGATGTTTGGAAGAGGTCCACTTATGAATGTTTTGATTTCCATTTTATCAAGCACGTCGAATAACTTCAAGAAGTATTTTTTCAAAACTTCAGTCTGTTCCCGCCGCATGTCCACTGCACCCTCGTGCACAATCAGCTGTTTAGCTCCTCCATGCTCAGCCATAATATTTGGAAGGAGTTACGTTATCTCAGAAACAATGGTGCTTGGAAAAGAATGTGTGTTTATCTTTTCATGCGTCACGTGACTTATTGCGCCGTCTCCAACCAAAACAATCTGCGTGACCTTGGCTCCTGGCACAGATCCTCCTCGCTGTATTTTGGCCACGTCATCTTTCCTTTTTTTATTTAATTCCATCTCTGAAAGTGGTAAAAATCTGTTTGTGAGCTGTATTTTAGGTGACTTCACCTTATCTTTGTATCGTTTAGGCTTTGCTCCAAGTTTGTTCCAAGAAACAGCCTGGCCTTTCTGGTTTTTAGACAGTTTTGGAAACGACACAGAGTCACTGCGGTTCAGGTTGAAAGTAGCAGTTTTTCTTGTAAAAAGCGTGCTCTTCTTACCATCGGTTGACACAGGAATGGTATCGTGAAGAACTTTTTCAGATTCCAAAACAAATATCCGTGTTTTCAGCTCATCAATTTCTTGTTGATATTTCCGACAGCGTTCACAGTCTTTCTCCCTTCTTCTCCCGGACATGTCGCTGGCGTCAGATATGTCGTTAAAACTGGAAAAATGTTCTTAAAATCCTTGGTTTACTTGAAAAAGTCTAAAGCAAAAATGTTTGGAAGACAAAAACTGATTAAAAAGCAAAATAAATAAGGAAAGCAGCGATAGCAAGTGGAGCGAGAGAAAAAGCGTGTGCACTCTTCGGAAGCAGGAGTAACACAAGTACAACCTGATATACCCATGTAGCCCAGGCTGATGACTACAATGAAAGGATACTATAAAGCTCCAACAACACAAGTGCACCCAACACCGGAGTATGTCATTTTACACATCAATCCCAAGTTAACTGTGAGGCACTGCAGCTCCACCAGCCGTAGTGCTCTGATATAAAACCTATGCAACAAAAAACTTATATGAACAGTGACTTTGTACAAAGTTTAGGAGGTTGAAGAGGCAGATGTCAAGGGAGCAGATTATTGGTGAAAATGGTCCGAGACTCCCTCGTCTTCTGTGGCTCTGAGTGCGGTCAGTGTCCTACCCAGTGTCCAGGACCTGAGCCATGCGCAGGCAATTAACCAGAAGGACATGGGGACACTGCACCTGGGAAATGATTGTATGTGATGTCTGAAAGGCCAGCATTACAAAGATCAACATCTATTGTGGGCTTTGTGTAAACTTTTAACCAATCCAAGTCCATTTGCGTCCTGGCCGTGGTGCTGAAAGTGAAAGTAAACTTTAATGTCGAAATGTAATTACTTTATTCTCTTAGTGCCCCTTTTTTTGTTTTGGATTTGCCCTTATACTTTGTTGTAATTTTGCGATTTTCACAGTACGATAACATTGGATGTTTCTCTTATTGCTACGGCTACACAGTAAAAAATTGGCATGGGTCCAATTGGCTTTTTTGATTGGGACGCCAACATTGAATTTTGGGCAAAATCTTGAACATTTTTGTAAAAAAAAATATATACATTTAAATGTCACGCTAGGACGCGGGGACGCTATCGCACACATTTAGATTTTTTCACAATACACAAGTCCGAGCTTGAAAGTTGATAACTGATTCAAATTTGGTCCAAATTGCACTCGTTTTGCGCAAATGGGAGCAATTTTTTAATTAGCAAAATTTCAAAATGCGGTGTAGAGCATGTAAGCTGTGAGTCCAGACTACTGCAGAGTGATATTGCCTTTAAACACCTCTCTCATTTACTTCTCACACAGAGTTCAGTTTCCTGAGGCTTTGGATGCAACGCAAACTACAAAAATGGGACTCTTCACATTCTGTGTTGTTGCTATTGCCTTCACAGGTAGGAAAAAGTACATTTTACTTTGGTTAAATGTTGTGATTACGTGTTGGTGGAAAACTAAAGGTATATTAAAAACGAACCAGCAGTTTGTCTTTATATGTTAAAGGAAAAACATTTTTAACCTTGAGTTTATGAATACGATGTCACATGCCTGAATGTTTTTGTGTTTAATTATGATTCCAGGTTTAGTGTCAGGAGATGGTGTGTTGCCTGATTCTGTGGAAGCAGCTGTTGGAGGCACAGTCATGTTCACCACATCAATTCCTCCAACACAAACACCTTTTTTTAGAATGGAATGGGATTTTGAATATATTGATATAGTCGACACAAAGCGTGATGGCATTTATCCAAAGTATAAAGACAGGGTCACTCTGTTCAACTCTACTGGATCTCTGGAGCTCAGGAACGTGACTTTTGATGACGCTGGACTGTACCAAGTGGCTATTGAACTAACACAATTATCTAAAAGAAAAGGGAAAACAAAACTGAAAGTTTATGGTAATTGTTTTATTATGATGTAAATGTATGCATGTAAAACTACACACATTTGAATCTCATATAAGCACCATATATGAAACATTACAATTGATTTGGATTCAAATGATTTTTTAATTAAATTTAATCTATTTTATTCTGTATATTCATATATATCTGTATATTATTCTTACACCATCTTCAGGTTAATGATGAGGTTAATGATAGTTTTATGAAAAATACAAACGTTATAGAACAGTAATCTATATAAAATCCTTAATCCCAAATCCACCTCCCTGGGGCCCTAATTTAGATGCTGAGCCCTGTAGGTTGGGAGTCACTGCTCAAGGTGAAAGTGGGTTGGCACAGGCTTATATGATCGCCATGGCATTCATTCTCTTATTGTATGTTGATTAAATGACTCTGTCTCTCCTCCCACAGAGCGAGTGTCTGATGCGAGAGTCACAGTCAGCAGCTCAGACTCGGTGGAGTTCATCAGTTCTGTGACTCTGTCGTGCTCTGCCTCTGGCCTCTCTCTGTCTTTCCTCTGGTTAAATGGCAGTGATGAAGTCACAGCCAGTGACAGAGTGAATCTCACTGATGGAGGCGCAACTCTCACTATAGCCACTGTGAGGCGCTCTGACCAGGGACCATTCAGATGTAAAGTGTCTAATCCTGTCAGTAGCAGCACCAGTGATCCTGCAGAACTCTCCATCAGCTGTGAGTGAATGATGTCTACTGTTAATCACATTCATGACTCTCCACATTTAACTTTATTCAATGTTTTCTTCCTTCAGACGGACCTGATGATGTCATTTTGAAGACCTCTCCACAAATCGATGACTTTGAGGAAGGCTCAGACGTCCTTATGTCCTGCTCAGCTGACTCTAGACCTGCAGCTCAGTTTCAATGGCTTTTTAATGGAGAGCTGTTGTCTTTTACTGGAGCACAGTTGGAACTGATGAAGATCCAGATGAACCAGAGTGGAGACTACAGCTGTCAGGCTTTCAACAGCAAAACTCACAGATACACAACTTCTGAGCCTGGACTCATCTCTGTGTTGAGTAAGAGCAGTGTCTTTTATCCATAAGATTTGTCTGTTGAACGTATCTTCATAATTTGCCTTCATGCCATGTCCTTTAAAATGTCAAAAGACAAATATTTATTACGTTTGCAATATTTACTGTAACTAATCTAACATCTTCAGTGAGGAAATCTTTGTGATATTTAGTTTTTCTTCCACAGAGAGAATAATGAATATTTCTGTCGAGTCATCGTCCAATCAGCCGATGGAAGGCTCCTCAGTGAATATAATCTGTGATGCCTCTGGCTCCATCTTCAGCAGAAAGTGGTTGATAAATGGACAGGAGCTAAAGCCTTCTGAAAACATTGTATTTTATGAACAAAAACAAGTGTTGTCTTTTAATGTCCTGAACAGAAAAGACAGTGGGACTTACGTCTGTGAAATTAGTAACTCCATCAACAGTGAGACAGCGTCTTACTCTCTGCATGTGAACTGTAAGTGTCAGTGCTAAACGCTTCATGTTTCATTCATCTACGTCAAGCATTTACTTTAACTCTTCATTATTTTTTTCAGATGGACCAGAAAATGTTCAAATCTCAGGTCCAAAAGAGATTCAAGAGGGCAAAACATTAAAATTAAGATGCTTTTGTGACTCTGTACCAACTGCTAACTACACCTGGATTAAGAATAGGAAGATCCTCGCTCAATCATCTGAATATACTAAAGAGTCTGCTGGATCTTCAGACAGTGGACAATACATCTGTAAAGCAACAAATAAAATCACAAAGAAAACAGTCGAGGCTTCACATACAGTGCTTGTGACAGGTAAAAAAACAGAATCTTTCTTCAGATGACAAACAGGCTAACTATAGATCCTTTAAACCAGCCGTATTGAATGGCTGTTTCCACAGACATGAATTCACTTACTCAGATCTAAATAATCTGCAGTAACTTGTGCAGTGACTAAATGGCACTGTGCTCTCTGCTTAAGTCACTACATCTGAGCAGTTTTGTTTCACTGTATCTCATTCTATGTCGTTAGTACCTCAGGAGGGCCTCTCAACTGGAGCCATCGCTGGAATCATTGTTGTAATATTCGTGATTGTTGCTGGAGCGATTGTAGGAGGTTTACATTTGTATAAATGCCAGTAAGTTATTAGAACAAGATCTACAGTCTTGATTTAATGTACATAGGCCTACTGTATTGATCCTGTTCTGTTTGTTTTTCAGAAAAGGCAAACAATAAGTAATAAGAGAGAATATCTACTCTTATTACTTATTTTTAGTAGAAAAAAAAAATCTGTTGTCATTTGGACTCTGGACTGAATGGAACACTCCTGGCCGAATGAGGATTACACCGACTTATTTTTTATAGTTTATTTTCATGGTTTTAGAATATTTTATAGTTTATAAAATATTCTATAGTCTGCTTGTGAGTGTATTTTTTGGACGCCTCGGAAGAGTGGAAACTACAGCTGTCAGGCTTTCAACAGCAAAACTCTCAGATACACAACTTCTGAGCCTGGACTCATGTGATAAAATGTGAATATATGATTATATTTCTGTAATGTATTTTATCTGCATAATAGTGATATATTATCTGCATCATTAGTCTAAGAGAAAAACAGCATGCGTGTCAGCATTTGTTTGTGAAGGTGTCGTAAAGAGAATGTTTCTCCTAGGGAGGGGTGTAACACCCCAGGGGAGTTAGATAAACATTACCCACGGCTTTATCTCTACAGACTGTTGTAAAAGACAAGTGCTTTGATGTGAAGCTGACCAATGAGAAATGTGCCTATTCCAGAATATCTAATAAAACCAACCTGCATGAGAAAAAACGTCGTGAGACGCAGGAGGGTCACGCGGCCTGCTTACAACAGCCTGCGTGACCGGTCCCGGCGTTTTCTCCATGCATGCCACACAAACGTCTGATATTTCTGTCGTTTCATATTCTAAGTTGAATTGTGTTCTCTGTGTGTTAAGGAATAGCATTGGTGTATGTCTGATTCCATGACAACTCATCTCTCTGTTGAGTAAGAGCAGTGTCTTTTATCCATAAGATTTATCTGTTAAACGTATCTTCATAATTTGCCTTTATGCCATGTCCTTTAAAATGTCAAAAGACAAATATTAAGTTTGCAATATTTACTGTAACTAATCTAATATCTTCAGTGAGGAAATCTTTGTCATATTTAGTTTTTCTGTCGAGTCATCGTCCAATCAGCCGATGGAAGGCTCCTCAGTGAATATAATCTGTGATGCCTCTGGCTCCCATCTTCAGCAGAAAGTGGTTGATAAATGGACAGGAGCTAAAGCCTTCTGAAAACATTGTATTTTATGAACAAAAACTAGTATTGTCTAACCCTAGAACATTTTTATAGTTTATAAAATATTCTATAGTCTGCTCGTGAGTGTATTTCTCGAACGCGCATCTGGAGCCTCGGACGCGCGTCTGCACGTGTGCGTATTTTTCGACTTCTGTAAATATATATTCATATTTAGCCACAACATGATTTTATATTATAATTATAGTCAGTTTATTTTACTCTGTTCAGAGCAATTGTATGGAATTTGATTACTCCTTAGAATTGATGCTTGTGGATTTATTTTGTTTCTGCCGCTCTCCACTTCATCCAACTTGTTCTGGTTTTAAAGTGAATAAGTCTTGTTTGAAATTATAATTATAATTTAATTTTGTTCGTACAACAGCCTGTTCGTTAGTACAACAGCCACTTTACGTGGGATCTAAGCGGACATATGACAGCGGAGAAAGTGACTGACAGCGAAAGTGGGGCATAGGCCACCAGACACACGCAGGAGCGTTACACAAGCGAGACGTTGCAGGGGTGAGGGCCTAGGAGCGACGGCACTAAAGAAGCCAAAGTAGGTTAAGGATTAAATTAAAGGCCGTGGCTGGAGAGCCGCGGCGCGGTCAAATTGCTGCGCAGTTTCAGGGACCGCGGCATTTCCCTTATAGCCCGTTATAGCCTCATGGCTAACCCTTACCTTAACCTTAACCCTAACCCTAACCCTAACCTTAAAACTAAAACGGCGCTAAAACGCGGTCAAATAGCGGCGTTGTTTCAGGAGCCGCTATATATATATATATATATATATATATATATATATATTTCGCCCTAGGAGGAGTTTGTTAGAGTGTGAAGCGTAAATGTCAACATTTCAATTTGGCGTTTTTCCTATTTCTGACACATATTTGCGGGTCCGCCGCACAGAGACCGTAGCACTTAGAATAAAAATATGGATAGCTTTCGATGCCCCGCTTGACTAGATAACATTCCCCAAATATGAACTTGATCGGGCTATCGCCCTAGGAGGAGTTTGTTAAAGTGTGAAGCGTAAAAATGTGTTTTTTAATGGAGGAATACATTTTATTTGAGACTAAATGTAAGTATCTGAGGGAAAACTTACCAGTATTTGAATGTGGATATGTGCATCACTGAAATAACAAATAATACATTTATTTAAAGGAACACTGTATTACAGGAGTAACACTGACACAACAACATACCTGGAATGGTCTTGTCAGGGGGCAAAGGTCATGTCAAGAGGCTTTGCACATTTTCTTTTGCTTCTGACTCAATGTAAAGGAGATTTTCCCTTGAAATACAAAAAACTGTATTTATCTACTGAGCAGTATAGAATGTTAATTTTATACAGAGGGTAACTGGAGTAAAGCCATGCAGGTACAGGAGGAATAAAGAAACAGTACAAATATTACTTTTTGTACCAATGAAACTACATTTTACCTTGATCTACTTTTTCCAGTCGCTCGTCAGCTTCACCATCTCTGTGGTTGCACATCCAGTTTTTTACATATTTTTCCTCAAAGTTTTTGTCTTTGGTGAATGACTCTGTGGTACCAAAAAGGCAACATACAGAATGAATTATTGTGACTTGTACATAAAATGTAGATTTACCTAATTCCAATAAAAAGTATGAATTCCAGTGCTATAAATGCTAACCACAAGTAATTAAATCCAGACGTCTTCATATGAGGTCCATGCTTGTTAGGCTGCATGTTGTCTTCATATGAGGTCCATGCTTTGTTAGGCTGCATGTTGTCTTCACATGAGGTCCATGCTTTGTTAGGCTGCATGTTGTCTTCATATGAGGTCCATGCTTGTTAGGCTGCATGTTGTCTTCATATGAGGTCCATGCTTTGTTAGGCTGCATGTTGTCTTCACATGAGGTCCATGCTTTGTTAGGCTGCATGTTGTCTTCATATGAGGTCCATGCTTTGTTAGGCTGCATGTTGTCTTCACATGAGGTCCATGCTTTGTTAGGCTGCATGTTGTCTTCACATGAGGTCCATGCTTTGTTAGGCTGCATGTTGTCTTCACATGAGGTCCATGCTTTGTTAGGCTGCATGTTGTCTTCACATGAGGTCCATGCTTGTTAGGCTGCATGTTGTCTTCATATGAGGTCCATGCTTTGTTAGGCTGCATGTTGTCTTCATATGAGGTCCATGCTTTGTTAGGCTGCATGTTGTCTTCATATGAGGTCCATGCTTTGTTAGGCTGCATGTTGTCTTCACATGAGGTCCATGCTTTGTTAGGCTGCATGTTGTCTTCATATGAGGTCCATGCTTTGTTAGGCTGCATGTTGTCTTCATATGAGGTCCATGCTTGTTAGGCTGCATGTTGTCTTCATATGAGGTCCATGCTTTGTTAGGCTGCATGTTGTCTTCATATGAGGTCCATGCTTTGTTAGGCTGCATGTTGTCTTCATATGAGGTCCATGCTTGTTAGGCTGCATGTTGTCTTCATATGAGATCCATGCTTTGTTAGGCTGCATGTTGTCTTCATATGAGGTCCATGCTTTGTTAGGCTGCATGTTGTCTTCATATGAGGTCCATGCTTTGTTAGGCTGCATGTTGTCTTCATATGAGGTCCATGCTTTGTTAGGCTGCATGTTGTCTTCATATGAGGTCCATGCTTTGTTAGGCTGCATGTTGTCTTCACATGAGGTCCATGCTTTGTTAGGCTGCATGTTGTCTTCATATGATGTCCATGCTTTGTTAGGCTGCATGTTGTCTTCATATGAGGTCCATGCTTTGTTAGGCTGCATGTTGTCTTCATATGAGGTCCATGCTTTGTTAGGCTGCATGTTGTCTTCATATGAGGTCCATGCTTTGTTAGGCTGCATGTTGTCTTCATATGAGGTCCATGCTTTGTTAGGCTGCATGTTGTCTTCATATGAGGTCCATGCTTTGTTAGGCTGCATGTTGTCTTCATATGAGGTCCATGCTTTGTTAGGCTGCATGTTGTCTTTGAGGGCTTTTTAATAGTGTACACTTTTGGGTGGCCACATCACATTTTCTGCCTTTTACTCCAATAGGAAATGATAAAGTGGAAGCTGAGGTGGTCATGGTAACTGTACTGTAATTCTATGATTGTCTTTAGTGTGGTAAATGGTCTTTGTCCATATCAGATGCAGCACGGCCTGCAAGTGGAAGAAAGTTAAATTAGTAATGTACATGCAATACTTATTCTGAAACATTTTCAGGTGTAACAAAATGTATTTAATTGATGGTCATCTATAAACAATAAAACATAATTAACCACTAAGTAAACAGAACCATCATAAGTATGGCAGAGTAATGAGGAAATAAAAAGATAAATAAAGCACAAGTGTAACAGCTGCAGAGCTCAAGAAACAAGCCACACAAAAGTTTCACCCAGAAACTTGCATGTCGTTTGTTTGCTGTTGAATGGATTTAAGTGAGAATAGCATAGAAATAAATCATATTGATGAGAAAAATAAAATGTTTGTTTTAAAGCCAAATTAATCATTACATTTCCAATACTTTAGAAAATTCATAGCATAGAGTACTTGTACTTTCAGAGACAATAGTCATGGAAAATAATGGAAAACATTTATTTGGTAACCTGCTCTATGAGCTATTCTCTCCTCCAGACGCATAGACACAGACAGAAGCTCTGCTGCGTCTCGAGGCTCCTGTCCCCACACCGCTCCCAGAGAGGCAGGTCAGCCCCATGGTCGGCCCCTGAGGGCGGGCGCACAACCCAGAGTTTACTCCCGTGTCCACATAACACACATAGATTGGTCCACTCTGTGCCTATTCAACCCATATTTTATCCCAAGAACAGATTATGATTATTTGATGTTGTACTAATGACTTTTTCTAGTAGTTAAGCTAAATGCTTGCAAAATGTTAGCTACTGCAGCTAACAGACGCTAGCTAACAAGACAAACAAGGTTAACAATAAAAACTTGTGGGATTTCTATTCACTTCTCAATAATACAAACATCATGATGACTCACCGTAAGTTGTCTCACTGCTGAGGCTCCGCCTCTGCTCACCAGTATGATCTGTTTCTCCTGTCTCTGCTTGGCATAGAACAGCTGTCTTTTGTCAGTAAAACGTTTGTAGCAGGAGGGATGAGAGTAGTAATCACTGTCCAACATGTGTACGATGTGCAACACGGCGTTGTTCTCTCCCCTTCAGTGAGATCCACTCTTTTGCGATCGTCCTGAATGTGTCCCATCGTGTTCGAGTCATGACGCAGGTATTTTCGTCACAATTTTTGTCTACAATATGCATACAGCACGCAGGATTTTCCTCTGGATTCGGCATTGTGCGCTGCCGCGTTCAACAGGGCGCGCCATCTTTGTTTCTTCTTCTCCTTGGGGTTTTTTGGCGGCCTCAGTACACTCCTCTGTCCACCGGGGGTCACAGCAGCCTCAGTACACTCCTCTGTCCACCGGGGGGTCACAGCAGCCTCAGTACACTCCTCTGTCCACCGGGGGGGACAGCAGCCTCAGTACACTCCTCTGTCCACCGGGGGGGCAGCAGCCTCAGTACACTCCTCTGACCACCGGGGGGGGACAGCAGCCTCAGTACACTCCTCTGTCCACCGGGGGCAGGTTACGCGGTTGGCGTGATATGTAAAGTTTATGAATGCGTTGGATATCTCCTGCCTCTCCTTGAACCGACACCTTAACGTGGTGGAGGGGTTTGAGTGCCCTAATGATCCCGGGAACTATGTTGTCGGGGGCTTCAAGCCCCTGGTAGGGTCTCCCAAGGCAAACAGGTCCTAGACAAAGATCGGTTCAGAAGCCCCCTATGATGAGTAAAAAAACAAGGCCGTTTACGTCGCCCGGATCGGCGTCACCGGGGCCCCATCCTGGAGCCAGGCCTGGGATGGGTGCTCCATGGCGAGCGCCTGGTGGCCGGGTCTTACCCCACGGGGCCCGGCCGGGCACAGCCCGAAAGAGCGACGTGGGGCCGCCCTCCCGTGGGCCCACCACCCGCAGGAGGATCCATAAGGGGCCGGTGCAGAGAGATCTGGGCGGCAGTCGACGGCAGGGGCCTCGGCGACCAGATCTCCAGACACAGAGACTAACTCTGGGGACATGGAATGTCACCTCGCTGGGGGGGAAAGAGCCTGAGCTTGTGCGGGAGGTTGAGCGATACCGACTAGATATAGTCGGCCTCACCTCCACGCACAGTTTGGGCTCTGGAACCCATCTCCTCGAGAGGGGCTGGACGCTCCACTTCTCTGGTGTTGCCCGCTGGGAGAGGCGGCGGGTTCATGGGAGTTTTCCCAACCAGTCCACATGTGCTTAGTGGATCTGGAGAAGGCTTTCGACCGTGTCCCTCGGGGTGTCCTTTGGGAGGTGCTCCGGGAGTACGGGGTCCGGGGCCCTTTGCTCAGGGCTGTCCGGTCCCTGTATGACCGGAGCAGGAGCTGTGTTCGCATTGCCGGCAGTAAGTCAGACCTGTTCCCAGTGCATGTTGGACTCCGCCAGGGCTGCCCTTTGTCACCGGTTCTGTTCATAATTTTTATGGACAGAATTTCTAGGCGCTGTCAGGGGTCGGAGGGTGTCCGGTTTGGGGACCAAAGGATTCCATCTCTGCTGTTTGCAGACGATGTTGTCCTGATGGCTCCATCAAACCCGGACCTGCAACATGCACTGGGACGGTTTGCAGCCGAGTGTGAAGCGGCTGGGATGAGAATCAGCACCTCCAAATCCGAGGCCATGGTTCTCGACCGGAAAAAGGTGGCTTGCCCTCTCCAGGTGGGTGGGGTGTCCTTGCCCCAAGTGGAGGAGTTCAAGTATCTCGGGGTCTTGTTCACGAGTGAGGGAAGGATGGAGCGTGAGATCGACAGTTGGATCGGTGCAGCGGCTGCAGTGATGCAGTCGCTGCATCGGACCGTTGTGGTAAAGAGGGAGCTGAGCCGAAAGGCAAAGCTCTCTATTTACCGGTCGGTCTACGTTCCTACCCTCACCTATGGTCATGAGCTTTGGGTAGTGACCGAAAGAACAAGATCGCGGATACAAGCGGTCGAAATGAGTTTCCTCCGCCGTGTGGCTGGGCGCTCCCTTAGAGATAAGGTGAGGAGCTCGGCCACACGGGGGGAGCTCGGAGTAGAGCCGCTGCTCCTCCTCGTCGAGAGGAGCCAGCTGAGGTGGCTTGGGCATCTGTTCCGGATGCCTCCTGGGCGCCTCCCTCGGGAGGTGTTCCAGGCATGTCCCATCGGGAAGAGGCCCCGGGGAAGACCCAGGACACGCTGGAGAGACTATGTCTCTCGGCTGGCCTGGGAACGCCTCGGGATCCCCCCGGGGGAGTTAGAGGAAGTGTCTGGGGAGGAGGAAGTCTGGGAGTCCCTGCCCAGACTGCTGCCCCCGCGACCCGGCCCCGGATAAAGCGGCAGAAGATGGATGGATATCTCCTGTGATTTTATATATACATATGTATATATATATATATATACATATATATATACATATATATATATATATATATATTTTTTTTTTAGAAACCGGACCGCTTGGGGCCTCGGAGAAAATAAAGGGCTGGTCCGGGGACGGGAGTCATTTGCTGAGGGTCCAGAATAAACAACCCTAACGGTTGAAATCCTTTATACATAAAATGACTTAATTACTGAATGTATTGGTTATCTTGTGTGAATTTTCAGACACCCGGACAAAAATATAAGGCTGGTCGGTTGGGAGAAATCGGTGAGAGACACCGGGACGTTTTTAAGAGAACATCCGGAGACGCGAGTCCAGGAAAAAAAAGCAAGGTTGGTTGGATTTTTTTTTTGTTGTTGTTGAAATTTTATTATCATTTTTATTTTTAAAAAACGTGTACTGGTTTATAAGAAGAAAAAGGTTTATCAGCTGTGCGTTTTGTAGCTCACTGCCATTTTACCCTACCAACAGATAGTCGAAGCATCCGAATTAAGATCGATGTTCACAGTAAGATTTAGAAAATAACTACTATTGCCAGGGTTGGCTCTATCGTGAACATCCGTAGTATGTTCACCCAATCGTTCAAGTCGCTCGAAGGATCATCAGCCAATGACAGGTGAGATGATCACGCTTCTGTTCTGATCTACAAGTTACAAACTCATCATATCACGCCAACTGTAGTAAAACGTAGGTTTGTAACTTCCGACGGAAACTTGAAAGTTAACAAGACATACTTGGTGTTCGTACATCTGCACTTCTGGGATTCCGATATCTCGGGCTAGTTTTATGTTAAAGTAATACACGGGACCTGTGGGGTGAGGTTCTTAGAGCTCAACATTTGGGTGATGGCAGCTGACTGGTTAAACAGCAAACACAAAATGCAGGAGCACGTGGGGTCACCTAGAGCCTCACCGTACCCCAACCCCCCGTGTTCTGCCCTGGTTGTCACAAAATGTTCGTAGGATCCCGGTGACACCAACGACTTCAGAGGCATCGGTTTACCTCGAGTGTTCAGTAGCATGCCTTTGCAAGAGTCCCCGTTGATACATAAAGGCAAATCGGAATCGTTGAGCATTTTGCTCAACAGGGCTCGATCGTACTCGTGGCGCACCAGAGCTCTATCGGGTATGACTCGTTCGGCCAGCGACGACATGAGGGGTCGAGGGTTTTTAAGTAGTTCCATGACAGTGAGCACCGGTGTGCAGCTGGCGCACAGTGGGTTATGTTGATTATTATTGGTTTCGCACATACAGGGCTGAGGGGTGAAGCAATCGTAAAATAAAGATCTGATGTTGGACATGGACAGATGTCTGCTCTGTGCAATTTTACCGACGAGTCGAGACCTGATCTCTTCCCTGTATCGAGCAACCTTCTCTGCGACATACACATCACCGGTGACATCGGGGCTATCCTCTGTCGACTTAGCCCGAGTCCACAGATTGTGGATTTCGCGACGGGCGGGACTTTCCAGGGTCCGGTGACATTTTGAGCACAACCCGCCAGCACGATCGACAGAGCACCTAGAACACATCCACACGCAACAAACCCTCACCCTGTCGCCTTCGAACAGGGAGCAAATCGAACAGAGGAAGGTTGTACATTGTGTGAAGTGCGGTTCGGTCAAGTACCATTTTGGGTTATTGGCGAAGCATGTCACACATACTCTCACGTTACACTGACAGCGCAGTTTGATGCCTGCCCTTTGTCTACATTTGCTGCTTTTGACCAGTGTGACCAGACAGACCAAGCATTTGGAGCTGCTGGGTTTACTTTGAGCTCTGCTACAGTCGCTAGCGGTGTAATTGACCGCGGATACTCTCTTGTACAAGTGTGTCGCTTTTCGCGTCGAGCTCAGCAACACACTTTTACGCTTCTTGTCACATTCTATTAGCAGATTCCACGGGACCCGAGCGGAGAACCCGGAACCTTCGCATCCGTCGACCTTGACCGAATTGTTGTGCTGCTCCTTGTCGAGAGCACTATCACTCGATCCCGTTCCTGTAATAGGGGGCATGCTTTACGTTCCCGGAGCAGAAGGATTCCAGTTGAGCGACCTGAAGACTGTGTCAGCCTGCCCCGTTCACAAGTTCAGCTTCAAACACTGCGCAGAGATCCTGTTTCGGCACGCTTCGTCCGGCCTGGACTGCTGTTGCAGTCGTCGCCTGAGGATCGGGGTACAGAGCAACAAGTACTGAACGCGTCTACTGCGAATGTTCGACTCAACCCAGCCGGGAGAAAACTGGTTAAGGTACCCAAGTGCGAGTCGAGTAAGAACGTTCTATGGGCCTATGAATTAACCAATATTGTCAACGCCTACAAATGGCTCCTGGACAATCGAACTATCGAACATGCAAAGTGTTGCGACGCTGTGATTGTGTCCATCCATCCATCCATCTTCTGCCGCTTTATCCGGGGCCGGGTCGCGGGGGCAGCAGTCTGAGCAAGGACTCCCATACTTCCTTCTCCCCAGACACTTCCTCTAACTCCTCCGGGGGGATCCCGAGGCGTTCCCAGGCCAGCCGAGAGACAGTCTCTCCAGCGTGTCCTGGGTCTTCCCCGGGGCCTCTTCCCCGTGGGACATGCCTGAAACACCTCGCCCAGGAGGCATCCGGAACAGATGCCCGAGCCACCTCAGCTGGCTCCTCTCGACGTGGAGGAGCAGCGGCTCTACTCCGAGCTCCCCCCGTGTGACCGAGCTCCTCACCTTATCTCTAAGGGAGCGCCCAGCCACACGGCGGAGGAAACTCATTTCGACCGCTTGTATCCGCGATCTTGTTCTTTTGGTCACTACCCAAAGCTCATGACCATAGGTGAGGGTAGGAACGTAGACCGACCGGTAAATAGAGAGCTTTGCCTTTCGGCTCAGCTCCCTCTTTACCACAACAGTCCGATGCAGCGACTGCATCACTGCAGCCGCTGCACTGATCCGCCTGTCGATCTCACGCTCCATCCTTCCCTCACTCGTGAGCAAGACCCCGAGATACTTGAACTCCTCCACTTGGGGCAAGGACTCCCCACCCACCAGAAGAGGGCAAGCCACCTTTTTCCGGTAGAGAACCATGGCCTCGGATTTGGAGGTGCTGATTCTCATCCCAGCAGCTTCACACTCGGCTGCAAACCGTCCCAGTGCATGTTGCAGGTCCGGGTTTGATGGAGCCATCAGGACAACATCGTCTGCAAACAGCAGAGATGAGATCCTGTGGTACCCAAACCGGACACCCTCCGACCCCTGACTGCGCCTAGAAATTCTGTCCATAAAAATTATGAACAGAACCGGTGACAAAGGGCAGCCCTGGCGGAGTCCAACATGCACTGGGAACAGGTCTGACTTACTGCCGGCAATGCGAACACAGCTCCTGCTCCGGTCATACAGGGACCGGACAGCCCTGAGCAAAGGGCCCCGGACCCCATACTCCCGGAGCACCCCCCAAAGGACACCCCGAGGGACACGGTCGAAAGCCTTCTCCAGATCCACTAAGCACATGTGGACTGGTTGGGCAAACTCCCATGAACCCTCGAGCACCCGATGGAGGGTATAGAGCTGGTCCAGTGTTCCACGACCGGGAAGAAAACCACTCTGCTCCTCCTGAATCCGAGGTTCGACTATCGGTCGGATTGTCCTCTCCAGTACCTTGGAATAGACCTTACCCGGGAGGATGAGGAGGGTGATCCCTATGTAGTTGGAACACACCCTCCGGTCCCCCTTCTTGAACAGAGGGACCACCACCCCGGTCTGCCAGTCCAGAGGCACGGTCCCCGACCGCCACGCGATGTTGCAGAGACATGTCAACCAAGACAGTCCTACAACATCCAGATACTTTAGGTACTCAGGGCGGATCTCATCCACCCCCGGAGCCCTGCCACCGAGGAGTTTGCGAACAACCTCAGTGACTTCAGTTTGGGTGATGGATGAGCCAGCCTCCGAGTCCCCGGTCTCTACTTCCTCTTCGGAAGACGTGACTGAGGGATTAAGGAGATCCTCAAAGTATTCCTTCCATTGTCCGACGACATCCCCAGTCGAGGTCAGCAGGCCTCCACCCGCACCGTAAACGGTGTTGGTGAGACACTGCTTCCCCCTCCTGAGGCGCCGGACGGTTTGCCAGAATTTCTTTGGTGCCAACCGATAGTCCTCCTCCATGGCCTCCCCGAACTCCTCCCAGGCCCGGGTTTTTGCCTCTGCGACAGCACGAGCCGCGGCTCGCTTGGCCTGCCGATACCCGTCGATGACCTCAGGAGACCTACAAGCCAGAGTGGCCTGATAGGCCTCCTTCTTCAGTCTGACGGCATCCCTTACTTCCGGTGTCCACCACCGGGTTTGGGGGTTGCCGCCACGACAGGCACCGGAGACCTTGCGACCACAACTCTGAGCAGCCGCATCAACAATGGAGGCGGAGAACATGGTCCACTCGGACTCAATGTCCCCAACCTCCCCCGGGACATGGGAGAAGCTCTCCCGGAGGTGCGAGTTGAATACCCTACTGACAGAGGGCTCCACTAGACGTTCCCAACAGACCCCCACAATGTGCTTGGGTCTGCCAAGTCTGTCCGGCTTCCTCCTCCGCCAGCGGATCCAACTCACCACCAGGTGGTGATCGGTTGAAAACTCTGCCCCTCTCTTCACCCGAGTGTCCAAGACACGCGGCCGGAGGTCAGATGACACAACAACAAACTCCGGCCTAGGGTGTCCTGGTGCCATGTGCACTGATGGACACCCTTGTGCTTGAACATGGTGTTCGTTATGGACAATCCGTGGCTAGCACAGAAGTCCAACAACTGAACACCGCTCGGGTTCAGATCAGGGAAGCCGTTCTTCCCGATCACCCCTCTCCAGGTGTCACTGTCATTGCCCACGTGGGCGTTGAAGTCCCCCAGTAGAACAACGGAGTCCCCGGTCGGTGCACTGTCCAGTACCCCTCCCAAGGACTCCAAGAAGGCCGGGTACTCTGCACTGCTGTTCAGCCCGTAGGCCGCCACAACAGTGAGAGACCTGTCCCCCACCCGAAGGCGGAGGGACGCGACCCTCTCGTTCACTGGGGTAAACTCCAACACGTGGCGGCTGAGCTGAGGGGCTATAAGCCCACACCAGCCCGCCGCCTCTCCCCGCGGGTAACACCAGAGAAGTGGAGCGTCCAGCCCCTCTCGAGGAGATGGGTTCCAGAGCGCAAACTGTGCGTGCAGGTGAGGCCGACTATATCTAGTCGGTATCGCTCAACCTCCCGCACAAGCTCAGGCTCTTTCCCCCCCAGCGAGGTGACATTCCATGTCCCTAGAGTTAGTCTCTGTGTCTGGAGATCTGGTCGCCGAGGCCCCTGCCGTCGACTGCCGCCCAGATCTCTCTGCACCGGCCCCTTATGGATCCTCCTGCGGGTGGTGGGCCCACGGGAGGGCGGCCCCACGTCGCTCTTTCGGGCTGTGCCCGGCCGGGCCCCGTGGGGTAAGACCCGGCCACCAGGCGCCCGCCATGGAGCACCCATCCCAGGCCTGGCTCCAGGATGGGGCCCCGGTGACGCCGATCCGGGCGACGTAAACGGCCTTGTTTTTTTACTCATCATAGGGGGCTTCTGAACCGATCTTTGTCTGACCCGTCACCTAGGACCTGTTTGCCTTGGGAGACCCTACCAGGGGCTTGAAGCCCCCGACAACATAGCTCCCGGGATCATTCGGGCACTCAAACCCCTCCACCACGCTAAGGTGTCGGTTCAAGGAGAGGTGGTGCTGTGATTGTGTATCAACTCGAAAAATCTCAAAGTCTCCCACCCAGTCTCTACGTGTACAGAACCCGCCCTCGACACTTTGGCTGCACAGTAGAAAGACCTGTCGCCGTTCTCGACCAGTTTAATTTCACCAGTAACTCGAATCACATGGAACTGCCCAAGTTTATTGTAATCGACACCGGGTTGCGATAACTACAGCGCAATGTACATTATTGCTCGCAAACTCGTAAGCGACACCGAGCGTGGTAAAATGTTACCCGAGTACGGTAACAGGCTATTCGGAGAAGCTAGCGCGATGGGTCTCTTTGGGCAGCACTCACTCGATGCGGTAACGGTGTTCAACCACCACGAGGTGGCTATTAGGACAGACGCAATGTGTGTCTTGGATTTTTGTTGGCGGGGACTGGGTCCCAAAACGGCCTGCCTGAGCTCGATACCTAAATTGAAAGGACTGAAAGCGATCGTTTGGTCGAATCACAGCCACTGTGTGCAAGACATCGAACGCGGAGTGTTGACCTGGCTCTTTGGTTACACTAACGAGCTTCCGAGAGAGGTGCAGATGATCGATCAAACAAACGAGAAACTCGGGGTCAGGTATATATATTTGGCCATGGATAAGTTCCACGATGTCCTGCCTAAACCCCCTTGCGCTAAAGCGTCTTTCTTTACGCACATCAATTTTACCGGGGACTTTAGAATGGTGAGAGCCGCGTTGGGCACCATGGCCGGACCTACAAGTAGAATCGGATCACCTTGTCCAAATGACACATCGGGTTTTTGGTACAAATTACCGACACTCGGGTCTTGTTACCCGACACCATTTAGCTGCGGTCGTAAACACTCGAGCGCTCAAACAACCCCGAGCGATTTTAAGGCGTCTCTAGTAGAATGGACACGCCAGCAAGACGGCTGTGACTATCAGGGACTTTCCGTCCAGTACACCTTATACTACCACTGGGAAATGGGCCACTATAAAATTATGATCACGCACACTGTCAAGGACACAGACCCGACACTCAGTATGTTCAAACTGTGTTTTCACACACACACACACACGCACACGCACACGCACACGCACAACACACACACATATATATAGTAGGACAGTGTGGTAAACTGTACCATTGTATTTGCAGTGAATCGAAATGGCTCACCAGGGGGAAGTTGCCAAATGGAAAAGAATCGCATCAGCGCTTTATTCCGGCACATTAGACGGGTGTGCTGAGTTCAAGACGACGCAGGAAATTGTCCAGTATTTGTACAGTTACCAAGAGGCTCATGGGGCCCACGAATCGCCACGGGGACACCGCAATTTCTACTATCACCCAGAAAAAGTTGACGGTCCAATTAAAGTGAATACGCTTTTCGCTAACGATGTAGCGGATTGCTGCGTACTGTGCATCAACGAGTCAATCAAGTTGATGGCCTCCAGCATGATACCACTGAACCACCAATGCGCACATGGCGCATTTGTATGGCCATCTATTTATTTATTGTTTTCCTTCAACCACATTTACGGACGCATTTTGCACTCGGACATGGCTATAACAGGAGCTGAAAAGAAAAGAAATATCACAGACCCCCCCATGGCCCATGGACGAGGGTGGGTAGGGGGGTGGTTGGGGAGGGTATCACAGACCCCCCATGGACGAGGGTGGGTAGGGTGGTGGGGTATCACAGACCCTCCCATCGCCCATGGACGAGGGTGGGTAGGGGGGGTATCACGGACCCCCATCGCCCATCGACGAGGGACCCCCCATAGACGGAGGCTGTGTATCGCTGACCCCCCCGTGGACGGAGGCGGGGTCTCGCTGACCCCCGTGGACAGAGGCGGGGTCTCGAGGACCCCCCGTGGACGGAGGAGGGGTCTCGCTGACCCCCCGTGGACAGAGGCGGGGTCGGCGAGACAGTTAAAAAGTAAAATAAAATAATAAAAATAAAAATAAATACAAATTAAATACAAATAAAAAAAAACTCAGTTCGTCGCCGTAGCCGTAGAAGAGGTCCCCTGCGCGGTCTAGCCCAACGTGAGGACTTGACCGCCCTGCGCTTCGTGTCGACCAGTTCCCGCGGGATCTCGCTCCTGTTGGCACGCAACGTCCCCAGCAGGGTGAGCCCGTCCCTCTCGAAGAATCCAGGTTCTTCTCCGGAGGCACGCGCTTATTGAATTTCCCGGTGTAAACCTGCATCTTCCAGGCCTAACTGGACAGCGAGTCGCACGCGACCCACAGCTTGATTCCGTACTTCGCCGGCTTTGAGGGCATGTACTGGCGGAAGGGGCAGCGACCTGTCGAAGAAGAAGAAGAAGAAGAAGAAAAAGAAGAAGGTAAAAAAAATAAAAATAATTATGAAGGAAAAACAAGAACACAAGAACAACAAATATTATTTGATTTTAATTTCCTTTTTTCTTATTTGTTTATTTATTAATTATTATTAAAAAATATATATATATTATTATTATTTAAAAAAAAATCACCTCTAAACGGAACCAGCCTCTCGTCTACGGTGACCTCGGGTCCCGAATTGTACATGAGCGGCAGTCGCTCGCGCCACAAGTCCCACAGCTCCCTGATGGGCGCCAACTTGTCTACTCCTCCTCCTCCTCCTCCTCCTCGCCTCGCCTCGCCTCTCTAGTCTCGCGATCGTCGAAGCGGAGGACGCTGGAGTAGGAGTGAAACGTCGCGGAATATCGAGCGTCCGGTCTCCGGGTTCCAGAGGCTCTCGCACGCCTCGCCTCTCGACCTGTAAACCCCGGCCAGGATCAGCAGTCCAACGTAGGCGCGCAATTCGGTCCGATCGAGGGGCTTTCAGCTCGTTGGCGTCCGAGGCCGCGGCCGCCGTGGGTCGCAGCCTTCTCCTTCGCCTTCGTCTTCTCCTCCTTCTTCTACGCGTTCTCTTGCTCCATCTTCGTCTTAAAACTGAATAGCCCTAGGTCTTTTGTCCCCTTCTCCTTTGGCTAAAAACTGAAGAAACCTAGGTCTCGTGCGGGACATGATGGTAATTCAGTAGGGCTAATAGCCGTTGACGTGATATCCGTGACAAGGGATCACGTTAGTAAGGAGAGATATCGCTCTCGATCTATCTTTATCTATATCTATCTCTCTGACGCTCGCTTGCTGGGGGGGTGGGGTATCCTAGAACCCCGCATCAGACACTCGGCTGGGGGTATCTTAGACCCCCCCATCAGACACTCGGCTGGGGGGTATCTTAGACCCCCCCATCAGACACTCGGCTGGGGGGTATCTTAGACCCCCCCATCAGACGCTCGGCGGGAGGGTATCCTAGACCCCTGCATCAGACACTCCGCTGGGGAGTATTTTGGACCCCCCCGCATCAGACGCTCGGCTGGGGGTACCCTAGACCCCCCCACCCCCTGCATCAGAAGCTCGGCTGGGGGGCCCTAGGCCCCCCTTTATTGATTGTCAGAATGGGACGCACAAGGGTTAAGTAAACAAACATGCGCGACAGGTGTATTATTTGGAGAGTTCATAACTTCTAAATATAAACTTACCAAAGGATGTTCAGGGATGTTCGCTAGAGGTGAGCAGGGTCCATCAAGCTACTATTGTTTTATCAACGTGTAAAATTTTATGTGAAGCCAGTCTTAAGTCTTTTGGGGGGGGAGGGGGTCCAGAGAGAGACGAAAAAATTAAGTCTTTTCAGCTTCAACCCATTTTGAGATGATCCTTTAGCTCATGACCAAAAGTTCTCCACTCGCATCGCACCAGTTTTTTTACGGCGAAAACTTAAATGCGGAAATATATTCTCAGCCTGATAGCGCAATATCCCTACGCCTGAATCATTCCGCCTCTGAATCAGCCAATCAGGTGAGAGATTACTACAACAACATCAAACATGGCTGCTCTTGTGGAGCGGCATGTTGTCTCTCGAGCCGATAGAAAACGCTATGAAAATATGGATTACACGTGCATCACACACATTTCATCGGTAGAAAAAGAACAAACACAGCCACTGACTGTTGTCCGCTGGAGGAAGCTGGTGACTTGTGCTCGGAAGTGGATAGAAATCGACGGAATAGACAGCGCGTTAGCGGCAGCTGTTTGTGTCACAATGATGACTTCGCCAAACAAAACTGTCCTACGTCTTCTGTTGCTTCTTCAGATGAAAATCTTGCTCATCTTCTGGAGAGTAACAAGCCAGGTTTTCACCCTACATGCTATAGACGTTTCACCCTACATGCTATAGACGTTTCATTGACAAGAAACTAATTACTAGTGCTGAAAAGCAAAACAGTCGGTATGTGGGCAGCATGGAGAGGCTGACGATGACGCTGAATCTACCACATCAACTCTGCCACCTTCTCCCAAACAACTGAGATCTACCACAGATCAAGACAGACAAAATCATCTAAAAAGTCAAGCAATGTACTTCCTGCAGTTTGCATTATTTGCAAGAAGGTTGATCGCTGTATCAAAGAGGCTCACAAGACAAAGAAAGATAAATTGGTCCAAACTGAAACTTTAACTGCTGGTGAGTAGATTATATACTGATTCTGGCATGTGTGTTTTCTCTTGCTCGTGGTAAATAGGACTAATCACAGTGAAATAAGTTGGCCAAAATATACATATATGTGCCTAGGTTATTACATGTAGGTGTAGATGTAATGTACGTAAGACTGTATGATGATGTGAGTTGAATAAAAGGGCAATACAACTTTTGCGATTGTTTACTGATTGTGCTCACCCTCGATTGAAATTCTTTTACTTATCCTTTACTAGGACGTTTGGTCAAAGCAGCTGAATCAAGAGCAGATGAATCCATCCTGATGTGTACCAGAGGTAAAGATTGTATTGCCATTGAAGGCACCTCTATCACAAGAGGTGTTACAAAGAATACACAAGCTTTCTGACAAAGAAGACAAGTGATGATAGGTAACATTTTGGTAATCAAATAAAATATATATATTTCCATATATTTAGATAAATTCATAATTTAATTGAAAATAATTGTAATGACAACACAATAATTTTAAAGACGTTTGAATCAAAGCAAATTTCTGTTTGTAGTGAGCTAGTATATTTCTATCACTGACCAATCACTGCATTTCCTTGCTTTATACAGGTGATCTAAAGTCTGGGAGTACGGCGATGCATATACAGTATTCTGTGACACTGTCATCCGGACACGACTGATTGAAAACCAGGAAATCCTCAGAATGAAGAAGCTCTTGTCCCTGTTCCAGAAATTCATCAAAAAATACCCTGGTCATGGAAATAGTAGAAAAAGCTTCAGTTGTAGTCATCTGGACTCAGTTTGCAAAAATAGACGTTTCGACTCTCATCCAAGAGTCATTGTCAATAACAGAATTTAGGTCGAGAACTCCGATATTAATACTGTTCTGTGGTAAGACCCGCCCATTGGGAGGAGACTTCCTGAAGTAGAAAGAGTTGTTTGTTTCAACAGAAACTCCCCCCTTGTATCTACCGAGCTAGCCTATTCAGAATCTTAATGGGCTATTAGAAACCTCTTTGTCTTTGTGAGACCCTGGCTCAACCACCCTGAGTACCTGATTAGCATCTGAATGTCCTCTACCTTTCCAGGGGTTCAATAACCCATTATAAATAACAGGAAGATTAAACCTTAGCCCTCCATTTCTGTTTAAAGAAGGTCTTTCTTTTTTAACAAAAAAGCTTCCTTGACTCCTCTTTCAAACCATCTTTTCTCCCTGCTTAAAACCTTCACATCACCGTCTTCAAACGAGTGATTAGAGGCTTCAAGGTGGAGATGCACGGCGCTCTGTGGTCCTGAACTAGTATTTCTTCTGTTCTGTGTCTTACCACAGAACAGTATTAATATCGGAGTTCTCGACCTAAATTCTGTTATTGACAATGACTCTTGGATGAGAGTCGAAACGTCTATTTTTGCAAACTGAGTCCAGATGACTACAACTGAAGCTTTTTCTACTATGGAACACGCCTGGACGAATGAGGGATTACACCGACATATTTCCAAGAATTTTGGTCCTGGTCATGGAAGTTATCGGTAATTAAATTATTCTTATTGTTTATGAAAGAAAAAAATGGAAGATCAGATAAACATCACAGCTATGTTTATTCATGAAATTTCATTCAAGATCAAACCAATCCTGTTAGCTACAGGAGTCTACGTATTATCATTCAATTTATTTATTTATTTATACAGGGAAAACCCAATGAGAAAAGTGGTTACCCTGTTAAAACACAACACAAAATAAACAACAAACATAGGATACTAAAACACAAATAAAATAATAATTTCTATCCAAGAAAAGATAAGATAATCCTTTATTGTCCCACATGGGGAAATTTCATTGGTGCAGCGCAGGAAGATACAGAGGCAGATACAGAAGAAAAGAACAGATCACTTATAGGAAGTCTGAAAAAAACTTTCAGTAGAAGATCTCCTATAAATAAATAAAAACTCCCATAGACAAATAAATAAATACATAAATACCATTGCATGTGATCACGAAAGTAATTGCACATGAAAATGTGTCACGACAGCACATAGATTACACATGAATTTCACAGTAATTGCACATGAATCACAACAGTAATTGCACATATGACAGAATTGCACATCAGTATTAGGTTAGGTCAGTATTGCGAGTGTTCAGGACTAACAGTGTTTGTTATAAAGTCTGACAGCAGCAGGAAGGAAACACCTACGAAACCTCTCCCTCCCACAGCGAGGGTGGACCAGTCTCTCACTGAAGCTGCTCTCCAGAGCGGACAGAGTGTCCTGCAGGGGGTGACACTCATGGTCCAGCATAGATGTGAATCTAGCCAGGACCCTTCTGTCCCCCACCTCCTGCACCGAGTCCAGAGCGCAGCCCAGGACGGAGCTGGACTTCTTGATGACTTTGTCCAGTCTCTTCCTCTCCCTCTCTGTGATGCTGCTGCTCCAGCAGCCCACACCGTACAGGAGCTGATGCCACCACAGAGTCGTAGAAGGTCTTCAGGAGTGGCCCTGTCACTCCAAAAGACCTGAGTCTCCTCAGGAGGTAGAGCCGACTCTGGCTCTTCCTGTACAGTGCGTCTGTGTTATGAGTCCAGTCCAGTTTGTGGTTCGGATGAACACCCAGGTACTTGTATGAGTCCACTCTCTCAATGTCCCGTCCCTGGATGTTCACTGGTGAGGGGGCAGTGGGGTGGCGTCTGCAGAAGTCCACCACCATCTCTTTGGTCTTCCCCGCGTTGATGAGGAGGTGGTTCCGCTGACACCAGTCCACAAAGTCCTGCGCCAGTCCCCTGTACTCCGCATCATCGTCGTCCGTGATGAGTCCGATGATTGCAGAGTCATCAGAGAACTTCTGCAGGACACAGCTGTCCGTGTCATGTCTGAAGTCTGCAGTGTAAAGGGTGAAGAGAAAGGGCGCGAGGACAGTGCCCTGGGGCGCCCCCACATTGCAATCCGAGTGTCAGACACACAGTCCCGGGCTCTCACAAACTGGGGTCGGTCCGTGAGGTAGTCCAGGATCCACTCTGCCAGGTCATACTCCACACCAGCTGTCTCCAGCATGTCTCTCAGGAGCAGCGGCTGGATGGTGTTGAAGGCGCTGGAAAGATCGAAGAACAGGATCCTCACAGAGCTGCCAGGCTTTTCCAGGTGAGAGAGAGAGCGGTGCTGCAGGGAGATGACGGCGTCCTCCACTCCAATGACAGGCCGGTATGCAAACTGCAGCGGTTCCATGGCTGAGCTCACGGTGGAGCGGAAGTAGTCCAGGACCAGCTGCTCCAGTGTCTTCATCAGGTGGGACGTGAGAGCCACTGGCCTGAAGCTGTTGAAGTCTTTGGCGCGCGGTGTCTTAGGCACAGGTACCAGACAGGAGGTCTTCCAGACCTGTGGTACCACCCTCAGCTTCAGGCTCATGTTGAAGACATGCTCCATAACTCCACACAGTTCATCTGCGCAGGACTTAAGGAGCCTGGGGCTGATGCCGTCAGGTCCTGGTTAGTCACTTCCTCACTTTAATCCTCTTCAGCTCACTCCTCACCTGTGCTGCTGTGACAGTCAGTGGTTGGCAGGGGGACTGTGTGCTGGGGGGATGGGTGAGTCCAGGCGAAGTGGGGAGCTGATGGTCCGGGGCAGAGAAGCGAAGAGGAACAGATGTAGGCCATTGTCCAGCTGTGGAAGAGGGACCATGCAGCTGTGCAGGGGGAGGGGCGGGTGACCGATCAAATCTCAAGAAGTGAGCATTTAAATCATTCACCCACTGTAGATCCCCCTCTGTCTGGGCAGGGGGGATTTTGAAGCCCGAGATGGTTTTCAGGCTTCTCCACACTCCCTGAATGTTCTTTTGCTGCAGCTGCTCCTCCATCCTCCTCTTGTAGCCGGCCTCAGCCTGCCTGATCTATCAATACTTATGAATTTCTATTCCTTGACTAATTTTTACAGATCCGATCTTCTGAAGAAGAGATTACAGCGAGACTTCCCACAGCTGAATTTCCACCAACCACCAAGAAGAAACCTGAGTGAAATGGTTTCCACAGAGACGACAGGACTTCTCCACCATGGTTCTTCCACTGAAACTGATATGTCAGTTTCTGAGATGTCATGTAGTGATGGAGAAATGGTGCCAGAAAGGGGTAAAGATGCTGCACTGCGAGAGCACTCAAGGACAGTTTACAGTGCGGGTATATTGCTGAAACAAGCGGTCAAGAGTGCCCCTAGTATGGATGTAAATTGGCCTCCTACATCAGAGGATCTAAATGTTTCCTCTGCCAGAAAGATTGTGCAAATTGAACTTTATAACTTACTAGCTTGGTGTGTAGGTGCTAGTGATGAATTGACATTGTCTAACATGGTAAATGTATCCGAGGGGGTTGATCTTTGTTTACTGTCAATTTGCCAAGATATATATTTGTCCTCAAAAGGTAAAAATCAAACCAGTGTTGTACTTACACATTTTGACATCAATCATACTTATATCTTTCCTCTGTTTGTATGTATATCCTATTCTGCAGAAAGTTTGCCTTATACTAGATCGAACGATACACATGTTAATTAGCCTGTTTATCACGCTGGAAATACTGCTTTTATGATTGTAATTATTTGTTCATATTGTAAATACATTCCATAAAATTATATCCGTTCTATAGAATAAAACTTTTACCAATAGCCTATGTTTTCTTTCTTCAAATGGGCAACTGGTGTTGAAAGGGTTAAAATACTACTTTTAGATTATGTTTTTATAGTGTAGTATGAATCAAGACTAGAGAATTAGTAATTGTTGAAGCATTCAGTTGAATACTAAATGTGGAGTAAGTGCGTAACGATAACAAAATAAAAACTTTTTTTGACTTACATTTGCACATAAACTGAAGCACCCAGAGTCTCACCACTTTACATCCTCCAAGAAAGTAGTTATGTCTCTGAGAATCTGAATTTCTGAAGTAATCAATCAAAGAATGAAAAAAATAAGAAGGTATGAAGATGGGTGTACACCACAATTTGTCACATATTTGGGTAAACTGGCAACTTCGACACCTATTTTCTCAAATACTGGAAGAAATCATGCGGAGAACTTTTTCCCCCAGCTCAAATATATCTTTGAGATTGGAAAACCACTTTTGAAAAGTAGTCCTGGTGTGGTGGAGCGAAATTCATTTTCTAGCCACATTCTGAGTTACAGCCTATGGCCTACACATCATATTGGCCAGAATGAACCCCCTCCCTTTCTTTTTGGGCTAAGCTCCGAATGTTTAGGATGTCTGGCTCCGCCTCTGCCTCAACCTCTGGATTAGCATTTACCCCCTGAGCAGGGTTTACTTCATCTTGTGAAACGGTTCTGACATGTTTTTTTTTTTTTTCTTAATTCATCTGTTGGATGTTAGGTCTAGTAACAAAAAGCCTAACTGTAAAATCTAGCTCGCCCTCAATTGGCGCTAATACACCTTAATTCTGAGGGACCGGCTCATCCATTACATTTGCTGTTTCTATGTTAGAAAAAAACAAAACAGATTCACATCAAACAATAGCAATGGAATCATTCCCCATAGCCACTATATGTAACACTGGTAAAATATATATTTGGCTTATGATCTTATATACCATTGAGGAGGTTCTATATCTATATTTTTAAAGTTCAAATTAAGGTTAGGGCCTGTTTTGTATGACTACAAATTATATTTGAACACTTTTGAAAAACAACAATAATTGCCCCACAAAGTTTCATATACCGCCCCTTTAATATTTCACAGTCTTTAACCTTGCGTATGTCCTCTTAGTGTCTATAATACATATCCAGTGTTCCAAGGTAGGTCCAAAAGTCAAAAGTAACTCCAATTAAAAAATTGTCTTTAAATCCTGCAAAACCCCCAAAATAAGAACGCAAAGCATGCAGCTATGCATGTTCTCGTGCCGTCACCAGCGGAGAAACGGAGAAAATCAAATTAGATCTTGCAGACCTGGGTCCTGTCGGTCCATCTAACTAGGAGCTTGGTACCTGCTACAAACCCGGAGAACATAATCACACGCCATTAACAATACGCATGGCGCATAACAAACATTTGCATACAATTATAATATATGTTGCCTGTGCTACACAGTAATATCAGAAATGATTCATGAGATTGGTCCTTCACTTTTGCAGCCTGAATGAAAAAAGATTCACCTTTCAATTGAAATGATTCTACATCAAATAAGAAGAAAGTACCAAAAGGACAAAAAGGAAAGATGGATTATCTTACCTCTTACTTACACATTTACTATCACTGTAATTTCTCCGATTGGAAATAATTCTGCCCATCATATTTGGTAGTTGAGGACTGTGTTCCGTGTCCTTTGCCTGGTGAGGATTTTACGTGACATCTGCGTTCACATCTGGGCAGACAAACAAGTCCGTACAGCAGTGGTCCCCAAACTTTTTGACTCGAGGGCCACATTGGGTTCTAAAATTTGGCCGAGGGGCCGGGCCAGGAAAATATGGTGTGTTTGTGTGAACTAATGAATTACTATAAATTACACGCAAGATTTGACCTGTAACTTGTAACAAAGCAACAAATGCAAGGCTCAATGTACAAATTGTTTTCCAAATGCATTAAATAATGATTCTTCAGTGTGTCAAACATTTGCGCTTCCTGCTTGATTGGTCCCGGTGGCCGTTTGTGGTGAATTTTATTTTCTGCGCCCCATAGATTTTTTTGTCCGCGCACTAAGTGCGAGCAGTGCACTATGTGCAAGCAGTGCACTAAGTGCGAGCAGTGCACAGCGCACTGTGTGCGAGCAGCGCACTATGTGCGAGCAGTGCGCAGCTGCGCAGGCACGCAGCTTGGAGGAAACAGTGCCATCTCTTGGGGAAATGTGGGCATTACAGGTGAAAGGTAAAATGAATGGCCAGCCACAGTATCGTGAGTTTGAATCCCGACTCCGACATTTGCTGCATGTCCTCCTTTCTCTCTCATCATTCCCTTCCTTTCTTTCTCATTCCATCTACTGTCTAATAAAACCTACAGATTTTTTTTTTTAATATAACTTGGACAAGTTTGGCTGGCCGGATTGAAAGGCCAAACGGGCCGGATGTGACCACTGCCGTAAAGGTTTATGTAAAGAAAATAAACATGTAAGCAGTCCTAAAACCTACTCCGACTTTAGCAAAGAAGTAACATCCAACAGTAACAATAGGAGAATACAGTGCATTCACGTTTCCTGTGCAAATTACTTCAGCTAACCATTTGTGTAACCACAGTGTGAAGTAATTAGACATAAACCAATTCTATTCCTTAACACACACAGAACACAATTCAACTTAGAATATTAAACGATACAGAAACGTCAGACTTTTTGTGCAGCTTGCATGCAAGGAAGAAACCGTCGGGCCGGGTCGCCAAGGCTGTTGACCCTTGTATGATTAATTGTGATTCTCACACCTGTTAGTTAAAGGCGCAATGGACGATTTTTCGGCGATTTGAGAACGCAGGCAGAAGTGCGCATGCGCACTCCCCCGTGCGGACTGATACAACACACAGGTGCGTTTGTTTATTAGCGCGACGGATCGCGGATCGCAAATCCGTAGATTTCCGTCTCTTATGATTCAGCTCGAACAGTCTTTCTCCGTCTTCATTTTGTCCCGTACACTGAGGGAACTATATTATGATGGATCCATCCGCTTAGACACGTGGAAAAGTGCTGCTCTCAGAGGACGAGCCGCACGCGGCTGCAGGTGAGCGGTAGGTGTGTTTTATGATGGCAAGACTAATCGGCAGTCCACGCCACGAGGATATAAGACTCAAATTTGGGCCCAAAAAATCGTCCATTCAACCTTTAATCACATTCAGACTTTCTCTCTTACTTACTTCGTTCATAGCGCTTACATTCACTCGTCTTTATGTCAGTAACAACTCGTACATAAGGCTTCATGACTTTCTTTCGGTGAGCAATTTAACTCCTTTATTTGAGAACTTATCTACATGCATAAAGCCTACCAATATTTTTTCAGTAATATCAAACTTCTGCTTATGTGAGAAACTTATCTCGTGCATAAGCCTACATTATTTCTCAGTAATACCAAACTGGGCATAAAGCCTACAATATTTTTCAGAAATATTAAACTAATGCATAAAGCCAACAAATTTTTTCAGAAATATTAAACTACTGCATAAAACGTTTTATGGCTCACTCTTTTTCACACACAAAGTTTTTTCTGACCTTCTTTGCCTGTGTTCTCCTGCTGCCTCGTAACAACGCGCTCTCCTCGCGAAGAATGAGGTGCGATGGGCGGCCACGGGGAAAAGTGGACTTCCTTCTGCTGTGCACACAGACTTTCACTGATTCACAGCTCAATCTCCGCGAAGGGCAGCTTGTCATCCGGCTCGAAGGACCAGAAAATGTCAAGAAATTAAACAGAAACCAATGTATTCCTTAAGAATACATTGGTTTATTGAATACAATTTGAAGTTGTGAAAAGTTATGCGGTATAACTTTAAATTATTCTAATAATATTTTTTTATCTCTCACAAAATAACATGATACTATCACAAAGTGATAGTATCATGTTAAAACTTGAAACTGAATAAAAACACCTGTGATATAATTTAAAGAACAAGTAATACTGCATGATTTTATTCAAGTACCATTGGCAGCTCTACGCTTCCGTACATAACAAATACAGACAAAGTAAATGAAATGAACATGTAATTAGCAATGCTTACTGACAAGTAATAACAGGTATAAAGTTCAAAATTATTACTGCTTGCTGCATATGTACATAAACAACCAACCATGCACAGATAACATTATTTTCTTCATTATGTACATAAGGACGTTTTTTTGTTTTTTTTTTTAATTATTTTTTTATTGAAAGAATAAACACAGATCAATCAATACTTGTGTGTAAATAAAGATACAGACCAATAACATTGTGAAAAAAGAAAAAAAGAGAAAGGAGAAAAAAAATAAAGAAAAAAAGAGAAAGAAAGAGAGAAGAAATAAATAAAATAAAGACAAGAAAGTGCTGAGTGGGCGGAGCCAGAGAAAATACAATGTGTGTATTGTAAGATTACCGTTTTTAGAATAATGCATCCAAATGAAAATAAAATACATGGTTAGGGCACACCTGATCCATAATGTGAGTCCCATTTCGTCCAGTTTATGTCAAATTTGTCCATTTCCAAGTTAAGTCCATATGTGATTTCTTCCATTTTCCGTATGTCCATTATGATTTCGGTCCAGTCCTTTATTGTTGGTGCAGTCTGTGTCATCCATTTTTTTGTGATGGCCTTTTTCCCGGCCACCTAAAGTATTCTCCAGAGATATCCGTTCCCAATGTCCATGGCAGGGGTTCTGAGACCCAAATACATGGATCTAAAGTCTGATGGGATCGTAGTGTCAAAGATTGTCTGTAGTGCCATATTGATTTCTGTCCAATAAGTCTGTACAACAGGGCAGTCCCAAAATATGTGATAATGACGTGCCTCCTGGCAACCACACTTCCTCCAACATACAGCCCCTCCCTGTGAGTAATGAGAACTTTGATAAGGTGTTATAAAGAAACGTGTCACATTCTTCCAACCGAACTCCCTCCAGTGTCCCACTGTCCACTGTCCCAACTTTCAAATTAACTTTATCTTATATCCATTTGTTGGGAGTTTGCAGACCAGCTCATTGTGTGTGGTATCTAAGAAGTAAACAGATGACACATTGGACATGGCCAATGTTGTGCATAACCAGTGCAAATGAACACAATGCTGACTCAATTCTGAGTCACAGTAGAATGAAAAAATGTATGACTTTTGATGCCCTACTCCTGGAGATGATTGTCACCACATTTAAAGTTGGTTGGGCTAACTCCCAAGGAGGAGTTCGTTCAGAGTACAGAGTGTAAAAATGTGCATATTTCCAAGATTTGCTATTTTCCAATTGGTATAACATGAGATGTTAGTGTCATTGCTACGGCTTTCCCAAACAAAATATGGCATGGGTCCATTTGGCTTTTTTGTTTGGGACGCCAAAATAGAATGTTGTGCAAAATTTCATGTAATTTGGAAAAACTATATTGTTTGTTGGCCATGCTGAAGGCCAAACAACTCCAATTCTTGAAAAATAACTTTTTGTTATCTAAAGATGATTCTCACATTTTAGGTTGGTCGGGGGAACATTTGGGGAGGAGTTTGTAAATGTATGAAGTGGAAATGTCAGATTTTCCCATCGGGAAAACATTGGAGTTTTCCGTCATCGCTACAGCATGTTCAGGGGGTCAAATTAGAGCTCAAAGAGCTTCCAATGGCCGCTGGGCTTCGTACTCCGCACTTTCAACTTGATAAAAATGGCGCTGATGCGCTAATGTTGTGGGATAACATTGGAGGGTTTTGTCATTGGTACGGCTCAGGGTTCACAGGGGGAACAGGGATACCAGGGAATAGCGGCCCCAGGGATGACCGGTACCAGGGAATATAGGGCAGAACCCCCTGGACCACTGTGCTTGACGTTTTTATATGGTACATAATTCTTTTAACTTTCAGCTGGAAACAGCATTGTCCAATCTGCACCTAAAGATGTTGTATTTTTTTTATTTAATCAACTAGTTTTTAAATATTGTATCCAGAATCGTGAGTATTCAAATTAAATATGTTGATATGAACTTTTTTAAAAATTAAAATTTGTACCGTTACCATAGCAATCCCTTCTCGATTGGGACAAAGACATTGCTTTCTTCTTCTTTGGTGTTTTATAGCGGTTGGTATCCAAGTGTTACATTACTGCCATCCACTGTTACCAACACCCATTGTCTATTTCTTCTTCTTCTTTGGTGTTTTATATATCCAAGTGTTACATTACCGACATCCTCTGTAGTTATACCGCTTAGATATGAATTAAATAATATGTTTTGTTGTCATATAGGACGTAAAAATGGTCACAGTTGTTATGGCAACAATAACATTTGATGTCAGGATTCAGCATCAAGCCAAGATTCTAGAACGTCACTTTAGACCCTCCTTTAAAGTGACACATTGGCGGTAATGTAAGTGTTACATTACCAGATTTTATTCAGTGTCTGTCGGTATTGCAACACTTGGATGCCAACCGCCATAAAACAACAACAACAACAACAACAACAAGTGTTACATTACCAGGCGGTATTCTTCAAAGTCTGAAGAATAAAGTCTGGCGGTAATGCAACACTTGGATACCAACCACCATACAACAACAACAACAACAACAACAACAACAACAACAACATCGTACAACTACAGTAGGCATAGAGACGTCTCTTAAACTGCATGGGTAAGAACTCAAACAGGTCAGGGAAGTGAGATTCAAGGCTTAGTTGGCGACAACACAATGATCAGTGATAAATGCAAAAAGGTGAATAATCTGCTTCGTTGTCTGTCCGGCCAGGACTGGGGAGACAGGAGAGGGTCGCTCCTGAATATTTATCGGGGTATCATGAGGGCAACTATTGATTATGGCTGTATTGCCTACATGTCTGCAGCTGAGACTAACTTATCCTTAGGCGGATTTTTGTCCAACTGTCTCTAAAGACACCTCTCCAAATTAAAACCATACTTGTATGTGGATTATATATAAAAACTCGGTAACTGTGTAAAGGTAACATTCTCTATGTTTACCATCAATAGTCAGAACTACTCTAAGTCTGACTGAACAAAAGTTATAAATCTTGGAAAAACCACAAAAACGTTTTTTGTTAAAAATGAGGATGTTTGTAGCTGCTGTTTGTATGTGAGGCCTGAAATACATGAAATATCATTACAAAAACTAGTTGGTCATTTAAGTTTCAAATGTGAGATCATTATCTGTAGAAACAAGTATTTTACTTCACTTATTGTAATACTTTATCCAGGCATTGGATAAAAGGACCATTCCCTTGTCCAACTCTATCCAAACCTATCCAAATTGGACACATTTAGAAAACATTTGATCACTTTTGACTTCTTCAAGCTACATACATCAATGAGGGCTCTATTGAAAGCTTACAACTAGGGGAATCCATTTCTTTACACAGAAATACTATAATATCTTATTGAAATACATATTCCATAAATAACAATAAAAAAAGACTGGGCGTACCGGCGCTGCTTATTTTGTGCCTGACCTGGTGGTCAAGAAGAGGTTAACAGATTGCCTTTCTGTTTTTACATCGGAACTCATAGCGATATAGTTAGCATTGGAATGGGCTGAATCTACTTTAAAGTGTTGCGGCGTTGTGGTGGCCTCTGACAGCCTTTCTGCATTGCAAAGCATTAAATCTGGGAAGTCGGATTGCAGACAGGATGTTTTCAATAGTATCTTCTGTCTTATACTCTTATACATAGGAAGGATGTGAGGGTTTCCTTCATTTGGGTTCTTGCGCATGTGGGGGTAGATGGTAACAAAGTGGCTGATTCACTGGCTAAAATTTCCCTTAGGCGGCCATCAATTGATGTGACGGCTGAGTTAAGCAAATCTGAAGTCAAGCCAATTATCAAGAGTCAAGTGTATAAGCTTTCGCAGGAATTTTGGAGTCGGTGTGATACTGGACGGCATCTCTATCAAAAATAGGGTGGTGTTGGTCCATGCAGATCCATGGGCAGGAATGCGGTGGAGGAAAGGGCCTTTGCTTGCATGAAGTTGGGCCATACTGGACTCAATTGGTCTCTGAGTAGAATAGGCAAGCATCCGACCGGTCTGTGTAATCACTGTCAAGAGCCAGAGACGCTCGAGCACGTGCTGATTTGGACCGGGTTGGCCTTGTGGTTTCAGAATAATGGGCCGGAATTAAAACTGCGGAATGTTCTTTCATTTCAGTCACAGGGTTTGTGTAAGGCTGTAGTTGCTTACTTATATAACACAGGGTTGGGTTGGGTAGACGTTTATAGAGTTGGGGTGTGTTGGGCTGCTGTGGTGTGTGGCGGTGGTGTGGCGCTTGGGTGCCGGACGTCTTCCATAGGCGCAATGTATTTTGACTTTTGTAGGTAGAGCCGTTTTTAACACACATAAAATTGGCATAGGAAAAAACCTACATTTTTTGCAGATTCTGAATTTTGGGCAAACATTTTTGAGTTTTTGAGCATGTTCAGAGGTCAAATTAGAGCTCAAAGAGCAGAAGAGAAAAGTGGGGGGACATTTTTTTAAATGTATTTTTGTAACACCCAAAATCACAACAACGGTTGCCTCTGAGGGCCACAGTAAGAAACGAATTAAGCAATGTCTGTGATGGCGAGGGACAATGTTCCAGCGTCCTCTGTCCTTAGCCCCTCCTTCTCGGCCAGGAAAAACGACAAAAAACCTGCTTGGGAAAAAGTAGAAACCTGGGGGAGTTCCACAGTGAAGGGTGGATCTGACTCCTACAGACGGACAGACGGATGCGAGGGAGACAGTGGAGCTGGACTCACTCAGGAGGAGAACAAGTTCTTCAGGAGGAGAAACAGCTCTTCAGGCAGATGAAGGACCGTTCATACGGGGTAGAGACCGCTTCACCAGGACAGGAGCATCTGGGTCCACAGGTCATCGGAGTGAGAAAAAGAAGGAATTAAATAATAAATATTGTTTGATAGAATAAGTAGTCAGAAAGAAAGGATAGTGCCCAAGCTGCCATACTTCTCCCAGCATAGATGCTCCTAGGGCAGCGTAGCTGAAACTGTAGGATATATTTCTGTTCCTAAATGGCTTGACCATAAGCGATTTCAAAGAGGAAACGTTTAAAGCCTGGTCTTAAATGAAGAGACTGTGTCGGCCTCTTTAACATGCACTGGGAGCTGATTCCATAACATAGGAGCTTGGTAGCTAAACGCTCTACCTCCTGCTGTGCTTTTAGAGACTCTTGGGACCTCCAGAAGGCTCTACCTCCTACTGTGCTTTTAGAGACTCTTGGGACCACCAGAAGGCCAGCATTTTGAGAGCGAAGAGCTCTGTCTGGATGATTGGTACTATAGCATTTTTGAGGTAGGATGGGGCCATGTCATTCATAGCTTTGTAGGTCAGGAGTAGAATTCTAAATTTGATTCTAAACTCGACAGGAGCCAGTGAAGAGACATGAGCACCGGCGTAATGTGTTCTCTTCTTTTTGTTCCTGTTAGTAATCTTGCTGCTGCATTTTGAACCAGTTGAATGGTTTTTATGGAGCTTTTAGAACACACTGCGAGCAGGGAGTTACAGTAGTCCAATCTATATGTTACAAATGCATTAATACGTTTTTCAGCATCACTTTTAGGCAGGATTCTTCTGATTTGGGCTATATTGCACAAATGGAAATAGGCTGTGAAGGCTTGAGTTATATGTGCTTTAAATGAGAGCTCCTGGTCAAATAAGACTCCAAGGTTTCTTACATTACGACCATGACCGTTTTTTTCAGGGTTAAGAAGCAGATAGTTAAGTGTCATCTGCATAGCAGTGGAAGTTAATGCCATGTGACCTGATAATGTTGCCTAACAGCATGTAAAGAGTAAACAGAATTGGACCGAGTACTGATCCCTGTGGCACACCGTAAGTTACTTTAGAGCATGGTGAGGAGCTCTGGTTCACATTAATAAATTGGTACCTATCTGATAAATAGGATTTAAACCAGCTGAGGGCTGTTCCTCCGACATCTACATCACATTCTAACCTCTGCAGTAGAATGTTGTGGTCGATGGTGTCAAACGCTGCACTAAGGTCCAACAGAACCAGGATTGTGACCAGTCCATCGTCAGCAGCTAATAACATCATTTGTGACTTTAACTAGTGCAGTTTCAGTGCTGTGGTGGGCTCTGAACCCTGACTGGAAAAATACTATGTAAAATAAGTTATTGTCCTGCAGGTGGCCACAAAGCTGTTTAACTACAACTTTTTCAAGGATTTTAGAGACAAAGGGAAGATTTGAAATAGGTCGGTAGTTTACCAATAGGTCAGGATCGAGGTTAGGCTTTTTCAGAAGAGGTTTAATGACTGCATGTTTGAAGGACTGTGGAACATAGCCACTTTCTAGAGAAGTATTTATCATATTAAGAATAGAGTCTATAATTAGGGGAGAATGTCCTTGGAATTGCGTCTAGGACACAAGTTGAGCTTTTAGAGGACATAATGGCTGAAGTTATGTCTGCTTGATCAACAGCTGTGCCCCTTTCTAAATTTACTGATGGATTTATATGGGACATTAGTTTTACAGCTTGGGCTAGTTCAGGGCTAATAGCGGAAGTAATTTCATCTAATTTATCTCTGATTGTTTTTATTTTATTGTTAAAAAATAGGAGGAAATCATCAGAGCTAAGTGTAGCTGGGATTGAGGGCTCTACTGCTGTGACAGTTTGTTAGCCTGGCTACAGTGCTGAAAAGAAATTTAGTGTTACTTTTGTTGACTTCTATTAGATTTGAATAATATCTGGTTTGGGCCTTACGCAGAGCCTGCTTATAGGACAGTAGCAGCTTTTCCATGCTTTTAGGGATTTTTCTGTGTGGGAGCGACGGAATGATCCTTCTAACTTTCTAACTCAGGGGTGTCAAACTCGCGGGCCGAATTTCGATGCTCAGGCTGGGTCACGGGCCGAACATAACGTAAAACATAAAACTATTAAAAATATAAGAAATAAATAGCTTTGTAGCGCCTACGCTGTTTTGAAGCAATTACTGGATCGATAAAAAAATTACAAAACGTTTGTTCTCATAAACTGAAATGTATTTCGAAAAACAAGTGTAATTTCAACAATACTGTGCTTCAGTTTATGTGCGTTACAACTTCAGAGTTGACCTACAGTTCTACACAGAGATAAACATTTGACTTTATAACAAAATAAACTTCTCTAAAAAACTTTAAATGTACCAACTAACATTTCCACGTCTGTGTAGTTCTCTGTACACCTGAACTGACACACCACTAAACTTCTGCTCAAAAGTGCTTAAAGTGCACTTCTCCCTCGGCAGCTCACACAGCAGAGCCCCGTGGGGGAGGGGCGGCCACCGGCGGCATTGTGGGACGCGTAGTTTTAGAGATAAAAACGTTTACGGATGTAACTACAGTTCTATGAATCGATTTTTTTTAAAAATTGAAATGTTCGGCGGGTCAGATTAAAACGTCTGGCGGGCCAGATTTGGCGTTTGACAGAGTTTGACACCTATGTTCTAACTCTTTGTTTATGTGAACGCAGAGATCGTAACACTTAGAATAAAAAATTGGATCGGTTTTGATGCCCCGCTCCTGAAGATGATTGTCACCAAATTTAAAGTAGGTTGGTCTTACAAAATATGACATGGGTCCATTTGGCTTTTTTGATCGGGATGCCAAAATATAATTTGTGCAAAGTGTCATGAATTTAAGAATAACTAAAAAATTGTCTCCCATGCATTGGCAATTTTCCCATTGGGATTACATGGGAGTTTTCTGTCTTTGCTATGGCGTACAAAATATGACTCCGACCCTTTCGACTTTTTTGATCAGGACGCCGAAAATCTAATTTTGTGCAAAATAATTTTTTTCTTTGAAAAAGTTAAATTTCCACGGACCATATACAATTTCATTTCACTATGTAAGGTAAGTATGAAATGGAAATGTCAGAGATTGAGATTTTCCCAATGGAGGTTGGAGGTTTATGCAAATTTCAAACATTTTCAACAACGTTACATTTTTACATCCTATATACAATTTGATTTCACTCTGTAGGGAGTGCTATCATGGCCATTTTCTTAACAATGAGCAGGTCCAGGCTTGAAAGTCTATGAACCAATTTAAATGTGGGCGAAATCGGACTTGGGATGAGAAAATGGGAGCAATTTTGTTAATGATAATTTGTCTTTGTCGGACAAATTTGCACCTGCGCCGCACAAATACCGTACATTGTATAATTGAAATTTGGATACCTTTTGATGCCACACTCCTGAAGATGATTTCCCCCAAATTTGAGCTTGATCAGGCAATCGCCCAAAGAAGAGTTTGTTAAAGTGTGAAGCGTAAACATTTGGACATTTCAGAGATTTTGTACAACGGAGTATAAGGGCTATTAAGCCATTAACTTTCGACATTAAAGTCATAATCGTATGAGATGAAAGTCAAAGTCAAAAAGTTGTAATTTAACAAGAATAAAGTCATGAATTTATGAGAACAAAGTTGTGGTTTAGGGGCCGGTTTAGGGGCTCTGAATGTTCTGATTCAAAGTGACATGAGCAGTTCACTTTCAGCACGCCAGGACGCAAATGAACGGGCTTGGATGAGTTGACAGTTTAGAACTACACAAAAGCCTGCAATAGATGTTAAAGCGTTTCCTGGCTTTTAAAACAATGCCTTACGTGTGTGCTGATTACAAGACAAGACACTGCAGTTTATCAGCGCCAGGACAGAAGGAGACGCCTCTGTGTTATATTCACACATGTTCTGCTCCTCTAAGTTGTTTTTCTACCTGGGCACTTTGCGCACAATCACAATTCTTACTCATTGTGTGCACTTACGTTTTATGCACCGATTCTAACCTTTTTGTCATCCCTTGGACAAACTCAGTAAAAACACACAGAGTACAAAACAGCTGTTTGCTGTCTGCGCTTCCTCTCAGATCCTCTTGTCTAACGCTTGGATCGTGTTTGGCACAGCCAAAAAGCAATATGTTTTACGCACACGCCATCATCCATACAACTCATTCCACCTCCTATAGCTGAGTAAGGCAAGGCAAGGCAAGGCAAGGCAAGGCAAGGCAAGTTTATTTGTAGAGCAC
Source organism: Eucyclogobius newberryi (assembly GCF_026437365.1). Taxonomy (NCBI): domain Eukaryota; kingdom Metazoa; phylum Chordata; class Actinopteri; order Gobiiformes; family Gobiidae; genus Eucyclogobius; species Eucyclogobius newberryi. Next base: position 41,017,916 of record NW_027316389.1, on the reverse strand, counting down.
ATTTCATACACAAGGCAATTCAAAGTGCTTCACACAGCAGGAAAAATGCATTCAAATCACAAAGAAATTACATAAACAGAAATACAATAAAATTAACTAAATTAAAAATTATCAATCCAACTGATTGTCAAAACTAATAAAATCACAAACAAAAGAGAAGAGCGCAAAGAAAAAAATCCTTTCAGTCATATGCGCAGCTAAACAAAACAGTTTTTAGCTTAGATTTGAACATTGTCAGAGTAGAAGCCTGTCTCACATCTTCAGGAAGACTGTTCCAGATTTTAGCTGCATTAAACTGAAACGCAGATTCCCCATGTTTTGTCCTGACTCTGGGCACCAGCAGGAGGCCGGTCCCTGAGGTCCTCAGAGTCCGAGATGGTTCATATGGCACTAACATATCCAAGATGTACTTTGGTGCTAGGCCATGGAGAGACTTGTACACAAGCAGAGCTGCTTTAAAGTCTATTATCTGAGCCACAGGGAGCCAGTGCAGAGACCTGAGAACAGGACTAATGTGATGGTACTTCCTGGTTCTAGTCAGGACCCGAGCAGCAGCGTTCTGGATGTACTGCAGCTGTTTTACAGCTCGTTTGGAGAGGCCAGTGAGCAGGCTGTTACAGTAGTCTAATCTACTGGAGACAAACGCATGGATAAGTCTCTCTAAATCTGGTTTTGACACTATATTTTTGATTTTGACAATGTTTTTTAGATGGTAAAAAGCTGCTGATGTTATTGATTTGACGTGGCTATTAAAGTTCAAGTCTGAGTCCATTATTACCCCCAGATTTCTAATTTGGTTTGTAGGTTTTAGAGCGAGACTCTGGAGGTGACCGCTAACACACTAACCGATTATTTCAGGCTTGTCTGAGTTCAGCTGGAGAAAGTTGTTTTGCATCCACAAACTGATCTGTTGGATGCAGTGACAGAGTGAATCTACTGGTCCATAGTCACCTGCCGATAGTGAAAAATAGATCTGAGTGTCGTCTGCATAATTGTGATAGGACACATTTTCACTGCGTATCAACTGTCCCAACGGCAGCATGTAGAGGTTGAACAGAAGGGGACCCAGGACTGACCCTTGGGGCACTCCACAGGTCAGGGTCATGTGGTCTGAGACACAGCTACCAATTTCAACAAAGTACTTCCTGTCTTCCAGATAGGACCTTAACCAGTTTAGGGCAGTGCCAGTGATGCCCACCCAGTCCTCTAGTCTCTGTAAGAGGATCCCATGATCGACAGTGTCAAAAGCAGCACTCAGATCTAACAGAATTAAGACTGAGGCTTTGCCCGTGTCAGTGTTCAGGCGGATGTCATTTGTCACCTTGACAAGAGCAGTCTCAGTGCTGTGATGAGGTCTAAAACCTGACTGAAAAACATCAAATGAGTTGTTTATTAAGAGGAAATCTGTGAGCTGTTGGTAAACAACCTTTTCAAGGACTTTGCCCAAAAATGGCAGATTAGAGATGGGCCGGTAATGACTCAGTACTGCGGCATCAAGACTGCTCTTCTTTAGGAGAGGCTTTATGACCGCAGTTTTCAAAGACATTGGGAATGTTCCAGATTGAAGCGACATGTTAATTATGTGAGTGAATGGTGCTAACAAACTGTTCAGCACAGACTTTAGAAATCTGGTGGGTAACACATCGAGGTAGCATGTAGATGAACTCAGACTGGTGATGATCTCATGGACAGTTTTGTCAGTTACTGGTGGAAAGTGAGTTCGCTCTAAGTGTCTTGGTGGTTTTAGGGTAATTTTTTGCATTGTGGGATTTATAGCATTTTTAATGCCCTGAACTTTGTCATTAAAGAATAATCCAAACTCATTACACTTGGATGTGGAAATGAGTTCTAACGGCGGCTGAGCTGGAGGGTTTGTTAATCTGTTTACTGTGGCAAACAGGACACGCGAGTTGTTACTGCAGCTTCCAATTATTTCAGAAAAATATCTTTCCCTAGTTCTACATAAGATTAGGTTGTACATGTTCAGCTTCTCTCTCTAAATCTCTTTTTGAACCTGGAGCTTTGACTTGCGCCATTTCCGTTTGGCCCTGTGACACTCCCTTTTCTGTGCCCTGACCGAATCATCATTTCTCCACGGCGCCTTCTGCTTATTTTTAACCATTTTAGCCTTCATAGGGGCGATGGTGTACAGAACATTCAAAACACTAGATGTAACAGAGTTCAACAAATCATTTACTTTAGAACATGAGACATTTTCAAAGTTTATTATTTCCATAAACAGTGCACCTGTGCCATCACTTATGTGTCTCCTCTGAACAACTGCAGGACCAACCAGTGGTTTGGGAGAAACAGACAGGTCAAAGAAGACACAGAAATGATCAGACAGAGCAACATCGATCACATTAACATTTGAAATATTTACCCCCTTTGTAATTATGAGATCTAGAGTGTGTCCTTTGCTGTGGGTGGGGCCTCTCTGCTGTGGGTGGGGCCTCTCGGGCCTCTCTGCTGTGGGTGGGGCCTCTCACATGCTGAGTAAGACTGAAGGTTTCAAGGACAGCATCAAACTCTTTAGCGTTTCTGTCACAAATATTATCAACATGCACATTGAAATCACCTGTAATGACCAAACCATCAAAGTCTGTGCATACGACTGAAAGCATCTCAGTAAAATCATCAATAAAACTTTGGCAGTGCTGGAGAGGCTTGTATAAAACAATGAAGAGAATGGATGGAGACCGTTTTAGCTCCATTTTAAAGGATACATACTAAAATGATGAAAACACCCCAAAAGACAACCTGCGGGTAATTATTTCATCTCTAAAGACAACACAGACTCCACCCCTTTTTTTGTTTTCTCGTGTTTCAGATTCAAACTTAAAGTTGGGTGGAGCAGATTCTATCAGAACTACATTTCCTGTGTTTTTGTCAAGCCATGTTTCAGTTAAAAACATAAAATCAAGATTATAAGAAGAAATAAAATTATTAATTAAGAGAGATTTGTTACATAAGGATCTGACATTTAGCACAGCAAGTTTCAGACTAGTTTCAGTGAGACTGGGCTTTATCTTTTCACAGGGAATATGAATCACATTTCTCAGATTGGGCCTGACTCGCATTTTGTTTTTCCATCTGTGTGCTGATGTGACTACAGAAATAGCACTAGGGGGGGCTCTTTTTACATAGGGCCCCGGGTTGGTTTGATTTTCAATATGACAATAAGTCCCGGCAACGCTGAGACCCAGTGCATCCTAGCTATGGGAGATACCAGGTGAAAGGCGAGGTTGGATGGGTGGTGGGGCTTTTGTAGCCAAGGAGAGTTTGGGACCAGGTGAGAGGCGAGGGGGGGATGGGTGGTGGGGCTTTTGTTGGTTTAGTCGGCTTGGCCAGGAAGAGTTGCTAAGTATTGACATAGCCCTTGATCTTGCTATATTGGGCGTGAGTGGAGCCATCTTAATGCCTGATTTGATCAGACTTTCAAAATGGCTGGGAAGGCCCATGGGTGAGAGTGGAGATGAGAAGGAGAATGATGAATCTTTAGTGGGAGTAGATGTTGCAGGGGGAACCCAGGGCTGGTGTGAAGGCAGGGGCGATGACAGGGATGTTGTTGGGCTTGTCACAGATGGGTCCAAGGCCTTTGAAGATTGTTCCTTTGCTGGAGGCGGTGGAGGTGAATGTGGAGCAGCTGGAGCTGAATCCTTTGCTGGTGGTGGTGGAGCAGCTGCTGATGAATCCTTTGGTGGAGGCTGAGGTTGTGGTGCTTTTGATGTTGAAACATTGGCTCGGTCTTTGGCTGATGGAGCAGGAATTCTTCTCTCATTCCTCTCTTCTCTAACTATCTGCTCAGGACCCTGTCCAGGCCCAGTCCAATGCCTCAGAGCGTGGAGCAGGTTCTCTGTCAGCACCCTCACTCCACCTCTGCATAGGTGGGGGCCATTTCTCTTAAACAGGTCCTCTCGTTTCCAGAATAGATAGAAGTTCTCAATATAGTGTAGTCCTCTCGGGGGACACTCTTTGGACAGCCATGTGTTCAGCTGAAGAAGCCGGCTAAACTTGTTTATCCTCCTGTCGATGTTTGGAAGAGGTCCACTTATGAATGTTTTGATTTCCATTTTATCAAGCACGTCGAATAACTTCAAGAAGTCTTTTTTCAAAACTTCAGTCTGTTCCCGCCGCATGTCCACTGCACCCACGTGCACAATCAGCTGTTTAGCTCCTCCATGCTTAGCCATAATATTTGGAAGGAGTGACGTTATCTCAGAAACAGTGGCGCTTGGAAAAGAATGTGTGTTTATCTTTTCATGCGTCACGTGACTTATCGCCCCGTCTCCTATCAAAACAATCCGTGTGACCTTGGCTTTTGGCACAGTTCCTCCTCGCTGTATTTTGGCCACGTCATCGTTCCTTTTTTCATTTAATTCCATCTCTGAAAGTGGTAAAAATCTGTTTGTGAGCTGTATTTTAGGTGACTTCACGTTATCTTTGTATCGTTTAGGCTTTGCTCCAAGTTTGTTCCAAGAAACAGCCTGGCCTTTCTGGTTTTTAGACAGTTTTGGAAACGACACAGAGTCACTGCGGTTCAGGTTGAAAGTAGCAGTTTTTCTTGTAAAAAGTGTGCTCTTCTTACCATCGGTTGACACAGGAATGGTATCGTGAAGAACTTTTTCAGATTCCAAAACAAATATCCGTGTTTTCAGCTCATCAATTTCTTGTTGATATTTCCGACAGCGTTCACAGTCTTTCTCCCTTCTTCTCCCGGACATGTCGCTGGCGTCAGATATGTCGTTAAAACTGGAAAAATGTTCTTAAAATCCTTGGTTTACTTGAAAAAGTCTAAAGCAAAAATATTTGGAAGACAAAAACTGATTAAAAAGTAAAATAAATAAGGAAAGCAGCGATAGCAAGTGGAGCGAGAGAAAAAGCGTGTGCACTCTTCGGAAGCAGGAGTAACACAAGTACAACCTGATATACCCATGTAGCCCAGGCTGATGACTACAATGAAAGGATACTATAAAGCTCCAACAACACAAGTGCACCCAACACCGGAGTATGTCATTTTACACATCAATCCCAAGTTAACTGTGAGGCACTGCAGCTCCACCAGCCGTAGTGCTCTGATATAAAACCTATGCAACAAAAAACTTATATGAACAGTGACTTTGTACAAAGTTTAGGAGGTTGAAGAGGCAGATGTCAAGGGAGCAGATTATTGGTGAAAATGGTCCGAGACTCCCTCGTCTTCTGTGGCTCTGAGTGCGGTCAGTGTCCTACCCAGTGTCCAGGACCTGAGCCATGCGCAGGCCATTAACCAGAAGGACATGGGGACACTGCACCTGGGAAATGATTGTATGTGATGTCTGAAAGGCCAGCATTATAAAGATCAACATCTATTGTGGGCTTTGTGTAAACTTTTAACCAATCCAAGTCTATTTGCGTCCTGGCCGTGGTGCTGAAAGTGAAAGTAAACTTTAATGTCGAAATGTAATTACTTTATTCTCTTAGTGCCCTTTTTTTTGTTTTGGATTTGCCCTTATACTTTGTTGTAATTTTGCGATTTTCACAGTACGATAACATTGGATGTTTCTCTTATTGCTACGGCTACACAGTAAAAAATATGGCATGGGTCCAATTGGCTTTTTTGATTGGGACGCCAACATTGAATTTTGGGCAAAATCTTGAACATTTTTGTAAAAAAAAATATATACATTTAAATGTCACGCTAGGACGCGGGGACGCTATCGCACACATTTAGATTTTTTTTCACAATACACAAGTCCGAGCTTGAAAGTTGATAACTGATTCAAATTTGGTCCAAATTGCACTCGTTTTGCGCAAATGGGAGCAATTTTTTAATTAGCAAAATTTCAAAATGCGGTGTAGAGCATGTAAGCTGTGAGTCCAGACTACTGCAGAGTGATATTGCCTTTAAACACCTCTCTCATTTACTTCTCACACAGAGTTCAGTTTCCTGAGGCTTTGGATGCAACGCAAACTACAAAAATGGGACTCTTCACATTCTGTGTTGTTGCTATTGCCTTCACAGGTAGGAAAAAGTACATTTTACTTTGGTGTTGGTGGAAAACTAAAGGTATATTAAAAACGAACCAGCAGTTTGTCTTTATATGTTAGAGGAAAAACATTTTTAACCTTGAGTTTATGAATACGATGTTGAGTTTATGAATACGATGTCACATGCCTGAATGTTTTTGTGTTTAATTATGATTCCAGGTTTAGTGTCAGGAGGTGGTGTGTTGCCTGATTCTGTGGAAGCAGCTGTTGGAGGCACAGTCATGTTCACCACATCAATTCCTCCAACACAAACACCTTTTTTTAGAACGGAATGGGATTTTGAACATATTGATATAGTCGACACAAAGCGTGATGGCATTTATCCAAAGTATAAAGACAGGGTCACTCTGTTCAACTCTACTGGATCTCTGGAGCTCAGGAACGTGACTTTTGATGACGCTGGACTGTACCAAGTGGTTATTGAACTAACACAATTATCTAAAAGAAAAGGGAAAACAAAACTGAAAGTTTATGGTAATTGTTTTATTATGATGTAAATGTATGCATGTAAAACTACACACATTTTAATCTCATATAAGCACCATATATGAAACATTACAATTGATTTGGATTCAAATGATTTTTTAATTAAATTTAATCTATTTTATTCTGTATATTCATATATATCTGTATATTATTCCTACACCATCTTCAGGTTAATGATGAGGTTAATGATAGTTTTATGAAAAATACAAACGTTATAGAACAGTAATCTATATAAAATCCTTAATCCCAAATCCACCTCCCTGGGGCCCTAATTTAGATGCTGAGCCCTGTAGGTTGGGAGTCACTGCTCAAGGTGAAAGTGGGTTGGCACAGGCTTATATGATCGCCATGGCATTCATTCTCTTATTGTATGTTGATTAAATGACTCTGTCTCTCCTCCCACAGAGCGAGTGTCTGATGCGAGAGTCACAGTCAGCAGCTCAGACTCGGTGGAGTTCATCAGTTCTGTGACTCTGTCGTGCTCTGCCTCTGGCCTCTCTCTGTCTTTCCTCTGGTTAAATGGCAGTGATGAAGTCACAGCCAGTGACAGAGTGAATCTCACTGATGGAGGCGCAACTCTCACTATAGCCACTGTGAGGCGCTCTGACCAGGGACCATTCAGATGTAAAGTGTCTAATCCTGTCAGTAGCAGCACCAGTGATCCTGCAGAACTCTCCATCAGCTGTGAGTGAATGATGTCTACTGTTAATCACATTCACGACTCTCCACATTTAACTTTATTCAATGTTTTCTTCCTTCAGACGGACCTGATGATGTCATTTTGAAGACCTCTCCACAAATCAATGACTTTGAGGAAGGCTCAGACGTCCTTATGTCCTGCTCAGCTGACTCTAGACCTGCAGCTCAGTTTCAATGGCTTTTTAATGGAGAGCTGTTGTCTTTTACTGGAGCACAGTTAGAACTGATGAAGATCCAGATGAACCAGAGTGGAGACTACAGCTGTCAGGCTTTCAACAGCAAAACTCACAGATACACAACTTCTGAGCCTGGACTCATCTCTGTGTTGAGTAAGAGCAGTGTCTTTTATCCATAAGATTTGTCTGTTGAACGTATCTTCATAATTTGCCTTCATGCCATGTCCTTTAAAATGTCAAAAGACAAATATTTATTACGTTTGCAATATTTACTGTAACTAATCTAACATCTTCAGTGAGGAAATCTTTGTGATATTTAGTTTTTCTTCCACAGAGAGAATAATGAATATTTCTTTCGAGTCATCGTCCAATCAGCCGATGGAAGGCTCCTCAGTGAATATAATCTGTGATGCCTCTGGCTCCATCTTCAGCAGAAAGTGTTTGATAAATGGACAGGAGCTAAAGCCTTCTGAAAACATTGTATTTTATGTGATGTAGGTGTTGGAGGAACAGCCCTCAGCTGGTTTAAATCCTATTTATCTGATAGGTACCAATTTGTAAACCAGAGCTCCTCACCTTGCTCTAAAGTAATTTACGGTGTGCCACAGGGTTCGGTACTCGGTCCAATTCTGTTTACTCTTTATATGCTGCCATTAGGCAACATTATCAGAAAGCATGGCATTAACTTCCACTGCTATGCAGACGACACTCAGCTGTATTTATCAATAAAACCTGATCAGAGCGATCAAGTAGACAGACTTAGTACTTGTGTGAAGGAGATAAAAACCTGGATGACACTTAACTACCGGCTTCTTAACCTTGAAAAAACCGAGGTCATTGTGCTTGGCCCTAAGCATCTACGAGACGCTCTATCTGAGCAGATAGTCACACTGGACAATGTCAGTGTAGCCTCCAGTTCTACTGTAAGAAACCTTGGAGTCTTATTTGACCAGGAGCTCTCATTTAAAGCTCATATAAATCAAGCTTGTAAAACAGCCTATTTCCATTTGCGCAACATCGCCAAAATCAGAAGAATCCTGCCTAAAAGTGATGCCGAAAAACTTATCCATGCATTTGTAACGACTAGATTAGACTACTGTAACTCCCTGCTTGCAGCGTGTCCTAAAAGCTCCATAAAAAGCTTTCAACTGGTTCAAAATGCAGCAGCAAGATTACTAACAGGAACAAAAAGAAGAGAGCACATTACGCCGGTGCTGGAGTCTCTTCGCTGGCTCCTGTCGAGTCTAGAATCAAATTTAAAATTCTACTCCTGACCTACAAAGCCATAAATGACATGGCCCCATCCTACCTCAAAGATGCTATAGAACCAATCATCCAAACAGAGCTCTTCGCTCTCAGAATGCTGGCCTTCTGGTGGTCCTAAGAGTCTCTAAAAGTACTGTAGGAGGTAGAGCGTTCAGCTCCCAAGCTCCTGTGTTATGGAATCAGCTCCCGACCCATGTTAAATATGCTGACACAGTCTCTTCATTTAAGTCCAGGCTTAAAACGTTCCTCTTCGAAATCGCTTATGGTCGGACCAGTCAGGAACAGAAATATAAACCCACAGCTTCAGCTATGCTGCCCTAGGAGTAACTATGCTGGGGGAAGTATGACAGCTTGAGCACTATCCTCTTCTTCTGACTACTTATGCTATCAAACAATATTTATTTTTTAATTCCACTTGCAAACTGTTCACCGCCTTCTTTTTCTTTCTCTCACTCCTGAGGACCTGTGGACCCAGATGCCCCTCCCCTGGTGAAGTGGTCCCTGCCCTGTGTGGACGGTCCCTCATCTGCCTGAAGAGTGGGTCCAGCTCGACTCCGACGGTCCCTCATCTGCCTGAAGAGTGGGTCCAGCTCGACTCAGACGGTCCCTCATCTGCCTGAAGAGTGGGTCCAGCTCGACTCAGTCGGTCCCTCATCTGCCTGAAGAGTGGGTCCAGCTCCAGTCTCCCTCGTGTCCGTCTGTCCGTCTGTGAGAGTCGGATCTCTCCTTCACTGGAACTCCTCCAGGTTTCTACGCTTTTTTCCCAAAGAGGTTTTTTTGTAGTTTTTCCTGGCCGAGAAGGAGAGTCTAAGGACAGAGGACCCTGGGACATCGTCCCTCGCCACCACAGACATTGTCTGACTTCATCGCCACCACAGACATTGTTGATTCATTTCTCCCTGTGGCCCTCAGAGGCAACTGTTGTTGTGATTTTGGGCCTTACAAAAATAAATTGATTTGATTTGATTGATCTATCATAATATAGTTCCCTCAGTGTACGGGACAAAATTAAGACGTAGGCCATTTGCCGAAGACAGAAAAGTGGCTAGAAAATCAATTCCGTAGCAACATTATGGGGGATACTTTCTTTTGGTGTTTTCTTAAAGGTAAATACTTGAGGTAACATGAAAAAAGTTCCACAAACCAAATCCCTGCAGTTTTTGAGAAATAGCACGTTGAGGTTCAATAAATAGCAAAAATTATGCCATTTTGGCACTTGAGGCATTTTTACTGGCATTAAAACTCCAGATGCAGGCACGATAGATATACAAATTTTAGTTTACACATCAAGGGGCAACTAAAGTTTGGACATATAAAACCTCAGACTGATCGGATTAATATTAAGCTTACACCAGTAAGTGTAAAAAGTGAAAAATCTGTAATTTAGAAACGATTTTAGATTTGGACAATTTTCATCAAATCTGAATAACTTTTCACAAATCCATTAACAATACCAACACCAACAATACAAGTGAAAAACTAATAATGAATTAAAGATATAAAACTTTTAAATGAAATATAATGACTTGATAAGATTATACACAGGTCTGAGGTCAACATTCAGTTTAGAGCAATAATGTATTTACATGAATCTGTTTCATTATCTTCTGACATGACATCATTATCCTGAGGTTCGTTAGAACAGTTCTTACATTGACAAAGGTCAGTGCAGACAAGTTGAGACGACCTATAAGAACACCCATTTGACTTGCATTTGTTTGTGCGACACTTGCAGTTTATGACCTTCAGAACATCTCTTGGGGCTGGACTGCCAGACATCCAATATATGGACAGTTCATTGTCCTTTATGTTCCAACCATTTAATGATGGTGACGATGCAGATATGTGTTGATGTAGTGCCCTACGATGAATTGCAGCTTGGTAGTTTGCTCGTAGTATGTGCTGCTTTAGAGCATCTCTAGTTGCTCAAATACATCACCAGCCTGAAGAGTTTCCACTTACACAAAGTCGCTCGCATTTTGTTGACTTGGTCGACGAAATTATATCTGAGGAAAATCAGCTTGTAGTCTTCTCTTCAATTGATAGCTCCTGGAAAATAGTCACTGTAGTGATTACAGATAATCAGTTGATACAATTTTAAATGAGGTAGTCATAAATACATACCCGTATGATGATGCATCCAAAGCTTCGTGTGTTTCAACCATTTTTTTTAAATATCCTCAATAACTTGGTCATATGCATGACTTCTTGCTCTTCCAGGATATTCTTAGTTATCACACAAAAGAGCTTGTACGTATGTCCAAAGGGAAGTCTGGTTTCACTGGGAAAAATAAGAGACATTTTTCATTACAAATTATATGGTAAATGAAAATCATTTCTAGAGTAACTTTATTGTTTCAACAATTTCTAGGCCTAAAAAGAGATATATTTTCTATAAATATCATATCTTAATATGCCTTGTGCTCTAATCTTGTTTGTTCTTTGTGAACAGGAACTTTGTGTACTTGTTAAGAGCAGCTGTGATGGTATCTTGTGTACTTTTTATTATCTTGTGTACTTGTTAGAGCAGCTGTGACGGTATCTTGTGTACTTGTTAGAGCAGCTGTGATGGTATCTTGTGTACTTGTTAGAGCAGCTGTGACGGTATCTTGTGTACTTGTTAGAGCAGCTGTGATGGTATCTTGTGTACTTGTTAGAGCAGCTGTGATGGCATCTTGTGTACTTTTTATTATCTTGTGTACTTGTTAGAGCAGCTGTGATGGTATCTTGTGTACTTGTTAGAGCAGCTGTGATGGTATCTTGTGTACTTGTTAGAGCAGCTCTGGTGGTATCTTGTGTACTTGTTAGGGCAGCTGTGATGGTATCGTGTGTACTTGTTAGAGCAGCTGTGACAGTATCTTGTGTACTTGTTAGGGCAGCTGTGACAGTATCTTGTGTACTTGTTAGGGCAGCTGTGACAGTATCTTGTGTACTTGTTAGGGCAGCTGTGACGGTATCTTGTGTACTTGTTAGAGCAGCTGTGATGGTGTCTTGTGTACTTGTTAGAGCAGCTGTGATGGTATCTTGTGTACTTGTTAGAGCAGCTGTGATGGTGTCTTGTGTACTTGTTAGAGCAGCTGTGATGGTATCTTGCCTCTATTGCCACACGGTCCTTATCCCGGATGTGCCTCACGAAGTCGTCATGAAGGAAAATCAGAATCATAAACAATTAGCAGACAAATTATAGATATGTGAGGTGCATTTTTATTCATCCATCCATCTTCTTCCGCTTTATCCGGGGCCGGGTCGCGTGGGCAGCAGTCTGAGCAGGGACTCCCAGACTTCCCTCTCCCCAGACACTTCCTCCCGGGAGGCGCCCAGGAGGTTTCCGGAACAGATGCCCGAGCCACCTCAGCTGGCTCCTCTCGACGTGGAGGAGCAGCGGCTCTACTCCGAGCTCCCCCCGTGTGGCCGAGCTCCTCACCTTATCTCTAAGGGAGCGCCCAGCCACCCGGCGGAGGAAACTCATTTCGACCACTTGTATCCACGATCTTGTTCTTTCGGTCATTACCCAAAGCTCATGACCATAGGTGAGGGTAGGAACGTAGACCGACCGGTAAATCGAGAGCTTTGCCTTTCGACTCAGCTCTTTCTTCACCACAACGGTCCGATGCAGCGACTGCATCACTGCAGCCGCTGCACCGATCCGCCTGTCGATCTCACGCTCCATCCTTCCCTCACTCGTGAACAAGACCCCGAGATACTTGAACTCCTCCACTTGGGGCAAGGACACCCCACCCACCTGGAGAGGGCAAGCCACCTTTTTCCGGTCGAGAACCATGGCCTCGGATTTGGAGGTGCTGATTCTCATCCCAGCCGCTTCACACTCGGCTGCAAACCGTCCCAGTGCAGCTGCAGGTCCGGGTTTGATGGAGCCATCGGGACAACATCGTCTGCAAACAGCAGAGATGAGATCCTGTGGTCCCCAAACCGGGCACCCTCCGACCCCTGACCACACCCTCCGACCCCTGACCACACCCTCCGACCCCTGACTGCGCCTAGAAATTCTGTCCATAAAAATTATGAACAGAACCGGTGACAAAGCGCAGCCCTGGAGGAGTCCAACATGCACTGGGAACAGGTCTGAGTTACTGCAGTGAACACAGCTCCTGCTCCGGTCATACAGGGACCGGACAGCCCTGAGCAAAGGGCCCCGGACCCCGTACTCCCGGAGCACCCCCCAAAGGACACCCCGAGGGACACGGTCGAAAGCCTTCTCCAGATCCACAAAGCACATGTGGACTGGTTGGGCAAACTCCCATGAACCCTCGAGCACCCGATGGAGGGTCTAGAGCTGGTCCAGTGTTCCACGACCGGGACGAAAACCACTCTGCTCCTCCTGAATCCGAGGTTCGACTATCGGTCGGATTCTCCTCTCCAGTACCTTGGAATAGACCTTACACGGGAGGCTGAGGAGTGTGATCCCTCTGTAGTTGGAACACACCGTCCGGTCCCCCTTCTTGAACAGAGGGACCACCACCCCAGTCTGCCAGTCCAGAGGCACGGTCCCCGACCGCCACGCGATGTTGCACAGACGTGTCAGCCAAGACAGTCCTACAACATCCAGAGAATTTAGGTACTCAGGGCGGATCTCATCCACCCCCGGAGCCCTGCCACCGAGGAGTTTGTGAACAACCTCAGTGACTTCAGCTTGGGTGATGGATGAGCCAGCCTCCGAGTCCCCGGTCTCTACTTCCTCTTCGGAAGACATGACTGAGGGATTAAGGAGGTCCTCAAAGTATTCCTTCCACCGTCCGACGACATCCCCAGTCGAGGTCAGTGGGTCTCCACCCGCACCATAAACATTGTTGGTGAGGCACTGCTTCCCCCTCCTGAGGCGCCGGACGGTTTGCCAGAATTTCTTTGGGGCCGACCGATAGTCCTCCTCCATGGCCTCCCAAACTCCTCCCAGGCCCGGGTTTTTGCCTCTGCGACAGCACGAGCCACGGCTCGCTTGGCCTGCCGATACCCGTCGATGACCTCAGGAGACCTACAAGCCAGAGTGGCCTGACTTCCAGTGTCCACCACCAGGTTCGGAGGTTGCCGCCACGACAGGCACCGGAGACCTTGCGACCACAGCTCCGAGCAGCCGCATCAACAATGGAGGCGGAGAACATGGTCCACTCGGACTCAATGTCCCCAGCCTCCCACGGGACATGGGAGAAGCTCTCCCGGAGGTGCGAGTTGAATGCTCTACTGACAGAGGGCTCCACTAGACGTTCCCAACAGACCCTCACAATGCGTTTGGGTCTGCCAAGTCTGTCCGGCTTCCTCCTCCGCCAGCGGATCCAACTCACCACCAAGTGGTGATCAGTTGACAACTCTGCCCCTCTCTTCACCCGAGTGTCCAAGACACACGGCAGGAAGTCAGATGACACGACAACAAAGTCTATCTTTGACCTCTGGCCTAGGGTGTCCTGGTGCCATGTGCACTGATGGACACCCTTGTGCTTGAACATGGTGTTCGTTATGGACAATCCGTGGCTAGCACAGAAGTCCAATAACTGAACACTGCTCGGGTTCAGATCGGGGAAGCCGTTCTTCCCGATCACCCCTCTCCAGGTGTCACTGTCATTGCCCACGTGAGCGTTGAAGTCCCCCAGTAGAACAACGGAGTCCCCGGTTGGTGCACTGTCCAGTACCCCTCCCAAGGACTCCAAGAAGGCCGGGTACTCTGCACTGCTGTTCGGCCCGTAGGCCGCCACAACAGTGAGAGACCTGTCCCCCACCCGAAGGCGGAGGGACGCGACCCTCTCGTTCACTGGGGTGAACTCCAACACGTGGCGGCTGAGCTGAGGGGCTATAAGCCCACACCAGCCCCGCCCACACCAGCCCGCCGCCTCTCCCCGCGGGCAACACCAGAGAAGTGGAGCGTCCAGCCCCTCTCGAGGAGATGGGTTCCAGAGCCGAAACTGTGCGTGGAGGTTAGGCCGACATATCTAGCCGATATTGCTCAACCTCCCGCACAAGATCAGGCTCTTTCCCCCCCAGCGAGGTGACATTCCATGTCCCCAGAGTTAGTCTCTGTGTCTGGAGATCTGGTCGCCGAGGCCCCTGCCGTCGACTGCCGCCCAGATCTCTCTGCACCGGCCCCTTATGGATCCTCCTGCGGGTGGTGGGCCCACGGGAGGGCGGCCCCACGTCGCTCTTTCGGGCTGTGCCCGGCCGGGCCCGGTGGGGTAAGACCCGGCCACCAGGCGCTCGCCATCGAGCACCCATCCCAGGCCTGGCTCCAGGATGGGGCCCCGGTGACGCCGATCCGGGCGACGTAAACGGCCTTGTTCTATTTGTCATCATAATGGGCTTCTGAGGTGCATTTTTATTATACAGAAAGAGTGAAATTGAATGATTATACCAAAGGCTGTTCTACATGTATGTGGTATTAAAGGGGGATTGTGAACTATGATTCAAGCCTGTACATACCACATGATTCTGTTTCAGCCTTTGCCAATTTATCCTTGACTCGACCTGAGTCTTTTCCTGGATGGCACATCTCCAATTTCAGTGGATTCTAGGGAAACAAGACAAATGAGCATCAGCATAATACAACAGCTGAGCATAGGAACATTATACAAAAGGTATGAACCCGGTCTAAACCCGGTCTACACCGGGATTAAACCCGGTCTACACCAGGACTAAACCAGGACTAAACTCGGACTAAACCCGGTCTACACCAGGACTACACCAGGACTACACCAGGACTAAACTCAGACTAAATCCGGTCTACACCAGGACTACACCAGGTCTACACCAGGACTACACCAGGACTACACCAGGACTACACCAGGACTACACCAGGACTACACCAGGACTACACCAGGACAAAACCCGGTCCAAACACAGACTAAACCAGGACTAAACCCGGTCTAAACACAGACTAAACCAGGACTAAACCTGAAGTGAGAATTATTTATCAAAAAACAATTATTCCAAAAAAATGATCAAAGTTTCTTACCTTCAAGATTTTCGAGTGACTTTTTCTGGCGTTCTTTGTCGTTTGTCTGTAAATCTTTTGTAACACGATGAGTGGAAACTCGGCAAACTATCGAGCTCTGTGTATCGCAGATCCAAACACTTCAGCACGGGTTGTACAGCGCGCGCTTCTCTCCTGTCGAGCGATAAACACTCTTTCACAATCAGCCGAAACGTGTCCCATCTGACCTTTGTCATAACGCATGTCTGTTTGGTGCAATTTTCTACAATGTGCATACAACAGGCAGGTTTATCTGCAGATCCATGGCGCCGCTTTCGCGGATTCGACGCCATGTTTGTTGATAAACAGACCGGATCACTGACTTTATCGCCAAGAAGCGCTGTTCTGATTGGTTCAGACTAGGTCAGCGCCTCGTCACTTGTCCGCGACAAACAAAAAATAGTTCCACCTTTGATTAGAAAGTACGCAAAAACAGCAGGAATTTTCCGCGTGAAAACTCTAGGTTAGATTTATTAGTTCATAACGTTTTTTATAGTTAGATAGAGGCATTTTTTATCCCCCATCCCGTTGTAGCGGTGATTCACTCTACAGAGTCTGGCATATGGCCTAAAGGGAGAAAGACAGTTCAAGCTGTCTCATTAGAGACGGAAATCTACGGGAGACGAGAGATGCGATCCGTCGTGCTAATAAACAAATGCATGTGTGTGTTGTATCAGTCCGCACGGGGGAGTGGCACACTTCTGCCTAAGTTCTCAAATCGCCGAAAAATCGTCCATTACGCCTTTAAGAGTAAAAGTACCTCAGTTCCGTTGCAATGCAATGCAGGGGTCCAGGGCTGCAGATCTCACAGTGCTCAACAGTGCAGGGCTTTAGCTTAGCTTAGCTGAGCTCCGCCCGGCTCCGGTCAGAACAACAACAACAACAAGCCGAACTCAGTGGCTAGCGCAGGAACAAACGCCATAAGGACCGGGGGCACTTTCGTCTTAGGCATTTGATAGATGTAGTAGTGGTAGAATCACAAGCTCTGGAGAAATGAATGAAATGTCTCCGAGGAACACGTAGCTGCTGCTGAATAAGTTAGCCATGTGCTTCCAGCTGATTGGTCGAAAAATAACAACAATGCGCTGGCTAGAAATAGGTGACACCCCCGAGTGGAGCACTGGAAAAAGACACAAAAACTACCCATTTTTAACAGCTTAATGTATACTTTTAAGACAACCAATAGTGTTATCTGAAGCACGGAGGGGGAGGGGCTCCTTCATAACTTCAACTTGCACATTCTGCAAAAAAACGAAACTTACACATTTGAAAAAAAAAAACTTAATTTGTCTTTTTCTCCGTTTTGTCGGGGCCGACTTGTGGCGGTTTTTAGGGTGGCAAGTCACATTTGCTTCTGACATCCATCAGGCCACTGTGGCAGCACATGTGTTGACATGACATATTTAAGTCAATGCCTCTTTCAGACCTGCTTTAGACCTGCTTTAGTCCTGCTTTAGTCCTGCTTTAGACCTGCTTTAGTCCTGCTTTAGACCTGCTTTAGTCCTGCTTTAGTCCTGCTTTACTCCTGCTTTAGTCCTGCTTTAGTCCTGCTTTAGACCTGCTTTAGTCCTGCTTTAGACCTGCTTTAGTCCTGCTTTACTCCTGCTTTAGACCTGCTTTAGTCCTGCTTTAGACCTGCTTTAGTCCTGCTTTAGACCTGCTTTAGTCCTGCTTTAGTCCTGCTTTAGACCTGCTTTAGTCCCGCTTTAGTCCTGCTTTAGACCTGCTTTAGTCCTGCTTTAGTCCTGCTTTAGTCCTGCTTTAGACCTGCTTTAGTCCTGCTTTAGTCCTGCTTTAGACCTGCTTTAGTCCTGCTTTAGACCTGCTTTAGTCCTGCTTTAGTCCTGCTTTACTCCTGCTTTAGTCCTGCTTTAGTCCTGCTTTAGACCTGCTTTAGTCCTGCTTTAGACCTGCTTTAGTCCTGCTTTACTCCTGCTTTAGACCTGCTTTAGTCCTGCTTTAGACCTGCTTTAGTCCTGCTTTAGACCCGCTTTAGTCCCGCTTTAGTCCTGCTTTAGACCTGCTTTAGTCCTGCTTTAGTCCTGCTTTAGACCTGCTTTAGTCCTGCTTTAGACCTGCTTTAGTCCTGCTTTAGTCCTGCTTTACTCCTGCTTTAGTCCTGCTTTAGTCCTGCTTTAGACCTGCTTTAGTCCTGCTTTAGACCTGCTTTAGTCCTGCTTTAGTCCTGCTTTAGACCTGCTTTACTCCTGCTTTAGTCCTGCTTTAGTCCTGCTTTAGACCTGCTTTAGTCCTGCTTTAGTCCTGCTTTACTCCTGCTTTAGTCCTGCTTTAGTCCTGCTTTAGACCTGCTTTAGTCCTGCTTTAGTCCTGCTTTAGTCCTGCTTTAGTCCTGCTTTAGACCTGCTTTAGTCCTGCTTTACTCCTGCTTTAGACCTGCTTTAGTCCTGTTTTAGTCCTGCTTTAGACCTGCTTTAGTCCTTCTTTAGTCCTGTTTTAGACCTGCTTTAGTCCTGTTTTAGTCCTGCTTTAGTCCTGCTTTAGACCTGCTTTAGTATTGCTTTAGTCCTGCTTTAGTCCTGTTTTAGTCCTGCTTTAGACCTGCTTTAGACCTGCTCTAGTCCTGCTTTAGTATTGCTTTAGTCCTGCTTTAGTCCTGCTTTAGTCCTGTTTTAGTCCTGCTTTAGACCTGCTTTAGTCCTGCTTTAGTCCTGCTTTAGACCTGCTTTAGTCCTGCTTTAGTCCTGCTTTAGACCTGCTTTAGTCCTGCTTTAGTCCTGCTTTAGACCTGCTTTAGTCCTGCTTTAGACCTGCTTTAGTCCTGCTTTACTCCTGCTTTAGACCTGCTTTAGTCCTGCTTTAGACCTGCTTTAGTCCTGTTTTAGTCCTGCTTTAGACCTGCTTTAGTCCCGCTTTAGTCCCGCTTTAGTCCCGCTTTAGACCTGCTTTAGTCCTGCTTTAGACCTGCTTTAGTCCTGTTTTAGTCCTGCTTTAGACCTGCTTTAGTCCTTCTTTAGTCCTGTTTTAGACCTGCTTTAGTCCTGTTTTAGTCCTGCTTTAGACCTGCTCTAGTCCTGCTTTAGTATTGCTTTAGTCCTGCTTTAGTCCTGCTTTAGACCTGCTTTAGTCCTGTTTTAGTCCTGCTTTAGACCTGCTCTAGTCCTGCTTTAGTATTGCTTTAGACCTGCTTTAGTCCTGCTTTAGACCTGCTTTAGTCCTGTTTTAGTCCTGCTTTAGACCTGCTTTAGTCCTTCTTTAGTCCTGTTTTAGACCTGCTTTAGTCCTGTTTTAGTCCTGCTTTAGTCTTGCTTTAGTCCTGCTTTAGACCTGCTTTAGTCCTGTTTTAGTCCTGCTTTAGACCTGCTTTAGTCCTGCTTTAGTCCTGCTTTAGACCTGCTTTAGTCCTGTTTTAGTCCTGCTTTAGACCTGCTTTAGTCCTGCTTTAGTCCTGCTTTAGTCCTGCTTTAGTCCTGCTTTAGACCTGCTTTAGTCCTGCTTTAGTCCTGCTTTAGTCCTGCTTTAGTCCTGCTTTAGTCCTGCTTTAGACCTGCTTTAGTCCTGCTTTAGACCTGCTTTAGTCCTGCTTTAGTCCTGCTTTAGACCTGCTTTAGTCCTGCTTTAGTCCTGCTTTAGACCTGCTTTAGTCCTGCTTTAGTCCTGCTTTAGTCCTGCTTTAGTCCTGATTTAGACCTGCTTTAGTCCTGCTTTAGTCCTGCTTTAGTCCCGCTTTAGTCCTGCTTTAGTCCTGCTTTAGACCTGCTTTAGTCCTGCTTTAGTCCTGCTTTAGACCTGCTTTAGTCCTGCTTTAGACCTGCTTTAGTCCTGCTTTAGTCCTGCTTTACTCCTGCTTTAGTCCTGCTTTAGTCCTGCTTTAGACCTGCTTTAGTCCTGCTTTAGACCTGCTTTAGTCCTGCTTTACTCCTGCTTTAGACCTGCTTTAGTCCTGCTTTAGACCTGCTTTAGTCCCGCTTTAGTCCCGCTTTAGTCCTGCTTTAGACCTGCTTTAGTCCTGCTTTAGACCTGCTTTAGTCCTGTTTTAGTCCTGCTTTAGACCTGCTTTAGTCCTTCTTTAGTCCTGTTTTAGACCTGCTTTAGTCCTGTTTTAGTCCTGCTTTAGTCCTGCTTTAGACCTGCTTTAGTCCTGCTTTAGACCTGCTTTAGTCCTGCTTTAGACCTGCTTTAGTATTGCTTTAGTCCTGCTTTAGTCCTGCTTTAGTCCTGTTTTAGTCCTGCTTTAGACCTGCTTTAGACCTGCTCTAGTCCTGCTTTAGTATTGCTTTAGTCCTGCTTTAGTCCTGCTTTAGACCTGCTTTAGTCCTGCTTTAGTCCTGCTTTAGACCTGCTTTAGTCCTGCTTTAGACCTGCTTTAGTCCTGCTTTACTCCTGCTTTAGACCTGCTTTAGTCCTGCTTTAGACCTGCTTTAGTCCTGTTTTAGTCCTGCTTTAGACCTGCTTTAGTCCCGCTTTAGTCCCGCTTTAGTCCCGCTTTAGACCTGCTTTAGTCCTGCTTTAGACCTGCTTTAGTCCTGTTTTAGTCCTGCTTTAGACCTGCTTTAGTCCTTCTTTAGTCCTGTTTTAGACCTGCTTTAGTCCTGTTTTAGTCCTGCTTTAGACCTGCTCTAGTCCTGCTTTAGTATTGCTTTAGTCCTGCTTTAGACCTGCTTTAGTCCTGTTTTAGTCCTGCTTTAGTCTTGCTTTAGTCCTGCTTTAGACCTGCTTTAGTCCTGTTTTAGTCCTGCTTTAGACCTGCTTTAGTCCTGCTTTAGTCCTGCTTTAGACCTGCTTTAGTCCTGTTTTAGTCCTGCTTTAGACCTGCTTTAGTCCTGCTTTAGTCCTGCTTTA
The DNA here is from genome assembly GCF_026437365.1 of Eucyclogobius newberryi. Taxonomy (NCBI): domain Eukaryota; kingdom Metazoa; phylum Chordata; class Actinopteri; order Gobiiformes; family Gobiidae; genus Eucyclogobius; species Eucyclogobius newberryi. The sequence goes on along the minus strand of NW_027316389.1, from coordinate 40,997,486 downwards.
GTCCTGCTTTAGTCCTGCTTTAGACCTGCTTTAGTCCTGCTTTAGTCCTGCTTTAGTCCTGCTTTAGACCTGCTTTAGTCCTGCTTTAGTCCTGCTTTAGACCTGCTTTAGTCCTGCTTTAGTCCTGCTTTAGTCCCGCTTTAGTCCCGCTTTAGTCCCGCTTTAGACCTGCTTTAGTCCTGCTTTAGTCCTGCTTTAGTCCTGCTTTAGTCCTGCTTTAGTCCTGCTTTAGTCCTGCTTTAGACCTGCTTTAGTCCTGCTTTAGTCCTGCTTTAGACCTGCTTTAGTCCTGCTTTAGACCTGCTTTAGTCCTGCTTTAGACCTGCTTTAGTCCTGCTTTAGTCCTGCTTTAGACCTGCTTTAGACCTGCTTTAGACCTGCTTTAGACCTGCTTTAGTCCTGCTTTAGTCCTGCTTTAGACCTGCTTTAGTCCTGCTTTAGACCTGCTTTAGTCCTGCTTTAGACCTGCTTTAGTCCTGCTTTAGACCTGCTTTAGTCCTGCTTTAGTCCTGCTTTAGACCTGCTTTAGTCCTGCTTTAGTCCTGCTTTAGTCCTGCTTTAGACCTGCTTTAGTCCTGCTTTAGTCCTGCTTTAGACCTGCTTTAGTCCTGCTTTAGTCCTGCTTTAGTCCCGCTTTAGTCCCGCTTTAGTCCCGCTTTAGACCCGCTTTAGTCCTGCTTTAGTCCTGCTTTAGTCCTGCTTTAGTCCTGCTTTAGTCCTGCTTTAGTCCTGCTTTAGACCTGCTTTAGTCCTGCTTTAGTCCTGCTTTAGACCTGCTTTAGTCCTGCTTTAGACCTGCTTTAGTCCTGCTTTAGACCTGCTTTAGTCCTGCTTTAGTCCTGCTTTAGACCTGCTTTAGACCTGCTTTAGACCTGCTTTAGACCTGCTTTAGTCCTGCTTTAGTCCTGCTTTAGACCTGCTTTAGTCCTGCTTTAGTCCTGCTTTAGTCCTGCTTTAGACCTGCTTTAGTCCTGCTTTAGTCCTGCTTTAGACCTGCTTTAGTCCTGCTTTAGACCTGCTTTAGTCCTGCTTTAGTCCTGCTTTAGTCCTGCTTTAGACCTGCTTTAGTCCTGCTTTAGTCCTGCTTTAGTCCTGCTTTAGTCCTGCTTTAGACCTGCTTTAGACCTGCTTTAGACCTGCTTTAGTCCTGCTTTAGTCCTGCTTTAGTCCTGCTTTAGTCCTGCTTTAGTCCTGCTTTAGACCTGCTTTAGTCCTGCTTTAGTCCTGCTTTAGTCCTGCTTTAGTCCTGCTTTAGACCTGCTTTAGACCTGCTTTAGACCTGCTTTAGTCCTGCTTTAGTCCTGCTTTAGTCCTGCTTTAGTCCTGCTTTAGACCTGCTTTAGTCCTGCTTTAGTCCTGCTTTAGTCCTGCTTTAGACCTGCTTTAGTCCTGCTTTAGTCCTGCTTTAGTCCTGCTTTAGTCCTGCTTTAGTCCTGCTTTAGACCTGCTTTAGACCTGCTTTAGACCTGCTTTAGTCCTGCTTTAGTCCTGCTTTAGTCCTGCTTTAGTCCTGCTTTAGTCCTGCTTTAGTCCTGCTTTAGTCCTGCTTTAGTCCTGCTTTAGACCTGCTTTAGTCCTGCTTTAGTCCTGCTTTAGTCCTGCTTTAGTCCTGGTTTAGAACTGATTTAGTCCTGCTTTAGTCCTGCTTTAGTCCTGCTTTAGTCCTACTTTAGTCCTGCTTTAGACCTGCTTTAGTCCTGCTTTAGTCCTGCTTTAGTCCTGCTTTAGTCCTGCTTTAGTCCTGGTTTAGAACTGATTTAGTCCTGCTTTAGTCCTGCTTTAGACCTGCTTTAGTCCTGCTTTAGTCCTGCTTTAGTCCTGCTTTAGTCCTGCTTTAGTCCTGCTTTAGACCTGCTTTAGTCCTGCTTTAGTCCTGCTTTAGTCCTGCTTTAGTCCTGGTTTAGAACTGATTTAGTCCTGCTTTAGACCTGGTTTAGACCTGCTTTATAGTTTATCCATGTTTTTCTGGTAGATATGGTTATAGTCTTGGTTTAGCCCTGGTCTTGTCTTAGTTCTGCTTTGCATCAGTCGAGTTTGTGGTAAACACTGGGATTTAATGCTTTTGTCCTGTTTTGAATCATTTTATATTGTTCTGATCTTCTGACTTCTCTGTTGATTTCTGATGTTGAATTGTGCCATTGTGAGTTGTTTGTGGATCTTATAGAGATAAAGCATTTTGCAGTCCGGCCCCTGGACCTTAGCCCCCCGAAAAATATGACCCCCTGGAAACTATAATTTGAGACCCCTGTTATACCAGAATGTACCCCTAACTCGTTCTGTTTACCTGTCAAAGGCTGTGAAATATATGAGATTTTGGTCAAAATTAAAGAATCGCCAGAGACGCGCTTAAATGCTTTGGATTTCTGAACTTCTTGGGAGTTCTTAAGTGTTCCTGTTTCTTTCGTTTTAATGCACGACTGGGAAAACAAACACTTTTACGACAGAGGGACAACAGCGACTGTGGCCGTGGTTTGCTTGTTGGCCACCAGATGGCAGTATAGACGAGTACTAGTCCAACTTCCACAATATCACTTTAGTCAACTTAAGATTTTGAATGTATCACGGTTGATGGAAGGTGTATTTTAATATGAATTAGCACTCAAAATCAGTTTGAATTAATATAATTGTTAACGACATGAACTTTTAAGAAATAAATCAATCAAATATAAATATGAAACCAAAATTAATCAAATCAAAATAGGCAATGAAATGCCAGCAGCGAACTAAGCAGTCGCTTAGGGGCCCGAGGGCTTAAAAGGGCCCCCAATCTGACAACTTGACTTATGGAAAGTGCAAGCGCTGATTGGTCAACTTACACGAGATCGAGACATAAACAAAACACAACACAACATGGGCTCCGTCAACAACACTCTCAAGGTAATTAACTCAATTTACAAATATACTTTTAGTGCTGCTGATTTGTCAGGTTAGTGCTCCGATAGCGCCAAAGTGTCTGAGGCTGGCAGTGAGACGAGCTGTGGGCGGGGCCCCGCTCATACCTGTGCTAGCGAGCACCGCGCCACTAATACGTTTGAATGAAGGTTATTAAGCATAAACTTCACACCAGCGTGAAAGTGCTCATGCACAATAATCGCAATGGGCTCTTTTCACGATGGCGCCTGGCCAGTTCCAGATCTTCTTGTTCCGTTCTCTCTGTGGAAATTAGCCGAGTCTTGCTCAAATTAAGTAAAATAAAAAGCAGTGACAGAGAGGGATTTCCAGATAGAGAAGGTTCAGACTTTTACGTCCCATGTAAATATGTCACAGTCAGAAGAAACCTCTGTGTTTATAGTGTTTTTGCCTTAAAGACTAACATACATTCACTTGAATATAACACAGACAAACTTGATTAAGATACATCAAATTCTAACACAAATGTTATTTAAACAGGCTATTTCAGTTTGTGGTGTTATTTTAACACAATTTACATTTATTTGATTAGCTTAGAGACAAACCACTTTATAACAGATTTTTACCAGATGTCCCCAGGACCCAGGTGAAGTATTTACATGGTAAATGTCTAGTTATCCATCTGTGACTCTGCCCTGTGCTAATTGTTAATATATTTACTGAGATATAAAACACACAAACCTGATAAAAGTACGTTGAATGTTGTTGTAAACAGGTTAGTTCATTTTTTGCTGGTACTTGAACATGCAGCAAAAGCTATAACTTTTCTAAACACATAAATGTCTTCAGGGGAAGTAACCCTAACCCTACATGGGACGTAAAGGTCTGAACATGCTGCTGTGATCATCATCTGGAACTCACTCTTTGTTTTCATTCATTATTCTTTTTTTTGTGTGAGACTTGGCTAATTCCCTATAAGGAACGAATAGAGCAGGAAGTTCTGTGTTTTTAAGGTGTAAAAAGGGCTTATTGGGATGGAAAAATACACAATATCATGTAAAAACATGAATAACCAAATGTTTTGTTATTAAGCCTATGGCTAATAATTATAAGGGAATTTGTATTTACATTTCTACTACCTACTATATGTGTGTTTTATATCTTTTGCTGCAAAAGAGCTATAGAGAAGTACTTCGGCTTTGGAAGTGCAACACCGTCCACATCCCAGTCCTCCTGGTGAAGACTATGACAGTGAGGTGGTTGGTAAGTAAAGCAATGTGTCAGTTGATTATATTCCAATCTGCTATTATCAATGTATAATTAGTAAAAAAAAAATCTGATAGCTGCAGAATATATTCCTTTTTCCCCATCTTCAGTTGACGGCAATAACAGTGTCGTGATCACATGCAATGGTATTTATGTATTTATTTATTTGTCTATGGGAGTTTTGTTTATAGGAGATCTTCTACTGAAAGTGTTTTTCAGACTTCCTATAAGTGATCTGTTCTTCTGGATCTACCTCTGTATCTACCTGCATTGCACCAATGAAATTTCCCCATGTGGGACAATAAAGGAATATCTTATCTTAAATCATTTAAAGCCTTATGCAGGCAGTCAAGTATATCTTTTTTTATATAGATTAGTGTGTATAAAGTAACTTCATTTTTCTTTTGAAGAGATGTCTGCTCCTGTTCAAGAAGATGGCAGATTTGTTCCAGGTAGGTGTTCGATTTGTATTAAGAATAATACAATGATTATTTTATATATTTATTTTATTGTTGTTTTATTGTCATTTTCAGCTCCATGCCAAAGTGCTGTGCCCATCTCTTTACTACTTGCTGCTTCCAGTGACATTTCTACTGGTAACCAAGTGTGCAACTGTTTCAAATTGTAATGTTTGCTATTGCTAAACATATGTTTTTTGTTTCAGAAGCCCAAAGTTGGACACAGCAGAGGAGCAGCCTTCAAGTTCAACAGTTCCACCATCCAATCCAGTTGATCCAGCATTGTGGCCAATCATACTCTCTGACCAAGTACGAACAGATTTAGTGCGGAGAGGTCCTCTTCAGATGGACAGACACTTTGACTTTGCCAAATTACCCTCAAACCGAAGTTTTAATCATTATTACACATTTCGGCAACTTGCAAATAAGGAGAAAATAAAAAGCACATGGCTGGTGTATTCTCCACAAAATGATGCAATGATACTGCTTTTGCTGTAAACTGTTCTCAAAAAAATCATCAAGACTCAACAAAGAAGGCCAGAATGATTGGGTGAATATTGGGGCAATTTTGAAATCCCATGAGATGAGCCAAGACCATTACCAAAATGTAATGTTATGGAAAGACTTGGAATTGAGACTGAATACTGGGAAAACCATTGACAAAACAGAAATGGCATTGCTACAAGCAGAACAAAACAGGTGGAGAGAGATACTGACACGCTTAGTGGCTACATTCAACATTAGCAGAACGAAACCTTGCTTTAAGGGGCTCTTTAGACAAACTGAATGTCCCACAGAACGGGAATTTTTTTGAAAGAGGTTGAGCTTCTTGCCAAGTTTGACCCTGTTCTACAGGACCATGTTAGGCATATTGCTGCTGGAGAAAACCACACAACTTACCTGGGGAAAACAATACAGAATGAACTTATTGGCTGTATCAGCAAAAGAATCCTCAACAAGATTGTCAGCAAAATATAGGATTCTAAATATTTTTCAATCATCTTGGACTGTACACCTGATGTGAGTCACCAGGAACAAATGTCAGTAATTGCAAGGACAATCAGCTTGACACCTACTCCAGAAGTAAAAGAGCACTTTCTTGGGTTTTTGCCTTCACTTGACACTACTGGACTTGGTCTGTCTACCCTGATTTTAAATAACCTTGAAGACCGTGGCATCAGTTTTGATGACTGCAGGGGCCAGTCGTATGATAATGGCTCAAATATGAAGGGAAAGAACAAAGGTGTCCAAGAAAGATTCTTGGGGGAAAAAACGCAGGGCCCTTTATGTTCCTTGGAGCCCAAACCCTCAATCTCGTAGTTGCAGATGCGGAAAAACAATCTATTGAAGCTTTGAGTTTTTTTGGTATTGTTCAAAAGTTGTATAATCTTTTTTCTGCTGCCACACAAAGATGGGCTATTCTCAAGAAGCATGTCAAGATTTCTTTGAAGTCCTGGTCAGAAACAAGGTGGGAGAGTAGACTTAACAGCTTGGAGCCTCTAATTCTTTACCCAGATAAAGTGAGACAGGCTTTGATTGAGGTCAGGGAAAAAACAAATGATGCCATAGCCAGAGTTGAGGCCCAGTCATTAGCTGAAGAAGTAGGATCTTTCAGGTTTAAGATTTGCACTATTGTGTGGTACTACATCTTGTCCAATACAAACAAAACTAGCAAACTTTTACACTCCTCAACTATGCTGCTTGATGTTGGAAAACAGGGTTTGCTGAAGCCCAGTCTCAGGCAAAGGAACGATGTGAAAAGATGAATGTTGAGGCAGTGTTAAAGCAAAAACATCTGCGAAACATCAAGAGGCACTTTAATTATGAAGCCCCAGACGAAGCTGTAACTGATGCTCTGAAAAGGCTGGAGGTGTCATTCTTTGATACTGTTGTTGTTGTGCCATTCAGTCAGTTGAAGACCGCTTTGAAACAGTTGTAGGCGTCATGGACAAGTTCAGTGTGCTGCAACAAGGCAACACGAGCGACCTGGACAGGAGAGAATTGGCCAATGAAATAAAAAGCTTACCAAATCTTCCGAAAGAGGGGATGGACAGCTTTGAGCTTCTCAGTTATCTCCATGAAAAGCAGCTTACTGACCTATACCCAAACTTTTGGGTTGGGCTCAGAACAGCCTGCACATTACCAGTGACAGTGGCGAAAGCAGAAAGGAGTTTCTCCAAACTGAAGTTGATAAAAACATACTTGAGGTCAATTATGGCACAGGAGCGTCTCTCAGGACTGGCCATGATCAGTATTAACCACGAGGTAGGAAAGGAGATGAACTATAGTGATGTAATAAATGAGGCAAATAAAGTTCTAATCCAGGATCAATCATTGAGAACACTTTATAAAAGAATTGTCTTGTGTGTGGTTTAGTTTTGCACTCTTCGTTTTTTTAGTTATTTGTTGACTTTGAAAAGTTAAACTCTGGTTGCCAACATATTTGCACTGTGAAGTTTTAATTGTTAATGTAAGTTCTTATGACATTTGTTTTATCTAATTTAACTTAAAGTTTTGGCACTTTAAGAAGAAATACATTTTCTGTTAAAGAGAGTGTAATTTTAAATTTTAAGTAAAAAAAAGTAATTTTAATTTGCTGTTTTGTCAGTTGACCTTCCTTGTGTTGTATAATGATGAGTGCACTCTATTGCATAAAGAAATAAATGGAAGGCTGTATCTATCCATGTGAACTGATGATTGTTTTAATTTTCTAATAACAGCACATAGTTTATTACATTAGTATTAATAAATACAATGTGAACTTTATTTAATTTAGTTCTGGACATGAACACAATTCGACCCTAATTAGTGCACTAATGTATAAACTGGATGGCTTTTGTCACTTTATAGCATTACAACCTCAACATTTTAATCTTACTTTAGCTGACTGGACCGCATTAAAATGCACCAAAGTACAGGAAAAAGGTATGAAATGTTAAAAAAAATGTCAGTAAATAAATGTGTAAATACATGTGGTGTGTATTTATGTAGGGAGTAGAGATGATGTCAGCGGAATACCAAGTTGCGTTGAGGGATTTGTGGGGGGGGCCCCAAAGCAAATTTCGTCCTGAAGGCTAGGGCCGGCCCTGAATGTCAGAATATGCCCAAAAAATGGTTACCTCCCACGAGTCCGAAGGTTCGCTAGTCCGAAAGTTTGCAAGTCCGAAGGTTCGCTAGTCCAAAGGTTCGCTTGCACGGTGTGGGGAGCTGCGCGCTGAAGTGTCGCTTTGTGCACCAGTTAGGGACCGTCTCTATATGGCAGGATAGCCAGCAGGCGGGCCCCTGCCACTGCTTAGACACTCCTGATTGGCGAATCAATCTAGACGTAGCTCCATAAATTGCCGTCTGGTAACGTCATTCGCCCTCTGACCTCACACACTTCCTGATTGCTGGTTGCTGCACATCGCTCCTCAGTCCAGGTATTTTAGCTTTAGTAACATTTGAAAGAGATAACCCTGTATGAAATGTAACTAGTGTCTATATTTAGTGTGCCGTGGCGCTACCATGGGCCTGCGTGGTGTGCGACCTCCGGGATGTACGGCATGCACGTAAGAGAGTTCACAGAAAGGCAAGACAGGGTCTTCTCCGGGGCACCTACAGAAGAAGAAATGTATAACCACTCTGACAGAACTTCACTAAGGTCTTATCTAAAGCAGGCCGAACCTGAAACAAGCTGGGTGTTACACGGCTCAGCTAGCGCTTGGACAGCGAGGCTTTACGCCACGGTAGCCGCCTGGCAAACAGCTTGCCGTACATCCCGGAGGTCGCACACCACGCAGGCCCATGGTAGCACCGCGGCACACTAAATATTGACACTAGTTACATTTCATACAGGGTTATCTCATTCAAATGGTACTAAAGCTAAAATACCTGGACTGAGGAGCGATGTGCAGCAACCAGCAATCAGAAAGTGTGTGAGGTCAGAGGGCGAATGACGTCACCAGACAGCAATTTATGGAGCTACGTCTAGATCGATTCGCCTATCAGGGGTGTCTAAGCAGTGGCAGGGGCCCGCCTGCTGGTTATCCTGCCACATCTAAATTACGATTGTACAAGTGTTTGTTTAAAATGTGTCTTAAAAAATATCAAACATATTTATACCTCTCCTTGAACCGACACCTTAACGTGGTGGAGGGGTTTGAGTGCCCGAATGATCCCGGGAGCTGTGTTGTCGGGGGCTTCAAGCCCCTGGTAGGGTCTCCCAAGGCAAACAGGTCCTAGGTGTCAGACAAAGATCGGTTCAGAAGCCCTCTATGATGACAACACGAACCCGGATCGGCGTCACCGGGGCCCCATCCTGGAGCCAGGCCTGGGATGGGTGCTCCATGGCGAGCGCCTGGTGGCCGGGTCTTACCCCACGGGGCCCGGCCGGGCACAGCCCGAAAGAGCGACGTGGGGCCGCCCTCCCGTGGGCCCACCACCCGCAGGAGGATCCATTAGGGGCCGGTGCAGAGAGATCTGGGCGGCAGTCGACGGCAGGGGCCTCGGCGACCAGATCTCCAGACACAGAGACTAACTCTGGGGACATGGAATGTCACCTCGCTGGGGGGGAAAGAGCCTGAGCTTGTGCGGGAGGTTGAGCGATACCGACTAGATATAGTCGGCCTCACCTGCACGCACAGTTTGCGCTCTGGAACCCATCTCCTCGAGAGGGGCTGGACGCTCCACTTCTCTGGTGTTGCCCGCGGGGAGAGGCGGCGGGCTGGTGTGGGCTTGCTGATAGCCCCTTAGCTCAGCCGCCACGTGTTGGAGTTTACCCCGGTGAAAGAGAGTGTCGCGTTCCTCCGCCTTCGGGTGGGGGACAGGTCTCTCACTGTTGTGGCGGCCTACGGGCCGAACAGCAGTGCAGAGTACCCGGCCTTCTTGGAGTCCTTGGGAGCGGTACTGGACAGTGCATTGACCGGGGACTCCGTTGTTCGACTGGGGGACTTCAACGCCCACGTGGGCAATGACAGTGACACCTGGAGAGGGGTGATCGGGAAGAACTGCTTCCCCGATCTGAACCCGAGCGGTGTTCAGTTATTGGACTTGTGTGCTAGCCACGGATTGTCCATAACAAACACCATGTTCAAGCACAAGGGTGTCCATCAGTGCACATGGCACCAGGACACCCTAGGCCGGAGGTCAATGATTGACTTTGTTGTCGTCTCATCAGACCTCCGGCCGCGTGTCTTGGACACTCAAATCAAATCAAATCAAATCAATTTATTTTTGTAAGGCCCAAAATCACAACAACAGTTGCCTCTGAGGGCCACAGGGAGAAATGAATCGGGTGAAGAGAGGGGCAGAGTTGTCAACCGATCACCACCTGGTGGTGAGTTGGATCCGCTGGCGGAGGAGGAAGCCGGACAGACTTGGCAGACCCAAGCGCATTGTGAGGGTCTGTTGGGAACGTCTAGTGGAGCCCTCTGTCAGTAGGGTATTCAACTCGCACCTCCGGGAGAGCTTCTCCCATGTCCCGGGGGAGGTTGGGGACATTGAGTCCGAGCGAGTGGACCATGTTCTCCGCCTCCATTGTTGATGCGGCTGCTCGGAGTTGTGGTCGCAAGGTCTCCGGTGCCTGTTGTGGCGGCAACCCCCGAACGCGGTGGTGGACACCGGAAGTAAGGGATGCCGTCAGACTGAAGAAGGAGGCCTATCAGGCCACTCTGGCTTGTAGGTCTCCGGAGGTCATCGACGGGTATCGGCAGGCCAAGCGAGCCGCGGCTCGTGCTGTCGCAGAGGCGAAAACCTGGGCCTGGGAGGAGTTTGGGAGACCATGGAGGAGGACTATCGGTCGGCACCAAAGAAATTCTGGCAAACCGTCCGGCGCCTCAGGAGGGGGAAGCAGTGTCTCACCAACACCGTTTACGGTGCGGGTGGAGGCCTGCTGACCTCGACTGGGGATGTCGTCGGACGGTGGAAGGAATACTTTGAGGATCTCCTTAATCCCTCAGTCACGTCTTCCGAAGAGGAAGTAGAGACCGGGGACTCGGAGGCTGGCTCATCCATCACCCAAGCTGAAGTCACTGAGGTTGTTCGCAAACTCCTCGGTGGCAGGGCTCCGGGGGTGGATGAGATCCGCCCTGAGTACCTAAAGTATCTGGATGTTGTAGGACTGTCTTGGTTGACACGTCTCTGCAATATCGGGTGGCGTTCGGGGACCGTGCCTCTGGACTGGCAGACCGGGTGGTTGTCCCTCTGTTCAATAAGGGGGACCGGAGGGTGTGTTCCAACTACAGAGGGATCACACTCCTCAGCCTCCCGGGTAAGGTCTATTCCAAGGTACTGGAGAGGAGAATCCGACCGATAGTCGAACCTCGGATTCAGGAGGAGCAGAGTGGTTTTCGTCCCGGTCGTGGAACACTGGACCAGCTCTATACCCTCCATCGGGTGCTCGAGGGCTCATGGGAGTTTGCCCAACCAGTCCACATGTGCTTTGTGGATCTGGAGAAGGCTTTTGACCGTGTCCCTCGGGGTGTCCTTTGGGGGGTGCTCCGGGAGTACAGGGTCCGGGGCCCTTTGCTCAGGGCTGTCCGGTCCCTGTATGACAGGAGCAGGAGCTGTGTTCGCATTGCCGGCAGTAAGTCAGACCTGTTCCCAGTGCATGTTGGACCCCGCCAGGGCTGCCCTTTGTCACCGGTTCTGTTCATAATTGTTTTGGACAGAATTTCTAGGCGCAGTCAGGGGTCGGAGGGTGTCCGGTTTGGGGACCACAGGATCTCATCTCTGCTGTTTGCAGACGATGTTGTCCTGATGGCTCCATCAAACCCGGACCTGCAAAATGCACTTGGACGGTTTGCAGCCGAGTGTGAAGCGGCTGGGATGAGAATCAGCTCCAAATCCGAGGCCATGGTTCTCGACCGGAAAAAGGTGGCTTGCCCTCTCCAGGTGGATGGGGTGTCCTTGCCCCAAGTGGAGGAGTTCAAGTATCTCGGGGTCTTGTTCACGAGTGAGGGAAGGATGGAGCGTGAGATCGACAGGCGGATCGGTGCAGCGGCTGCAGTGATGCAGTCGCTGCATCGGACCGTTGTGGTAAAGAGGGAGCTGAGCCGAAAGGCAAAGCTCTCTATTTACCGGTCGGTCTACGCTCCTACCCTCACCTATGGTCATGAGCTTTGGGTAGTGACCAAAAGAACAAGATCGCAGATACAAGCAGTCGAAATGAGTTTCCTCCGCCGAGTGGCTGGGCGCTCCCTTAGAGATAAGGTGAGGAGCTCGGCCACACGGGGGGAGCTCGGAGTAGAGCCGCTGCTCCTCCACGTCGAGAGGAGCCAGCTGAGGTGGCTCGGGAATCTGTTCCGGATGCCTCCTGGGCGCCTCCCTCGGGAGGTGTTTCAGGCATGTCCCACCGGGAAGAGGCCCCAGGGAAGACCCAGGACACGCTGGAGAGACTATGTCTCTCGGCTGGCCTGGGAACGCCTCGGGATCCCCCCGGAGGAGTTAGAGGAAGTGTCTGGGGAGAAGGAAGTCCCTGCTCAGACTGCTGCCCCTGCGACCCGGCCCCGGATAAAGCGGCAGAAGATGGATGGATGGATGGATATTTATACTAAAAAAACAACAACATTGAGCATGAATCCAAATAGTTAATCCTAGGTGCTTTTGGGTTAAAAAGTTTAACCCTTTGTAGATTTTGAAAGAATATTTTTCTTAAAAAATCAAGGATTCTTTTCAATAGCTCCTGTTGGCGTGGGTTTGTATAATGTCAGATGCATTCTGCACTGGAAAGATGATATTTTTGATCTTGACACAAGTGTTACACATCGATAAACAGGAAATAGCTATTGCTAACATGTTCTAGCTTTATGTTTCTAAGAATGTGGTCAGGGCCGCCTTACAAATGTGGTCAGGGCCCCCTTACGGTATTAGTTGACCTTTAGGCTGAGAGATCATGATGGAGGCCCCCCTCACACTATTTACACTTATTAATCTATATCTGTGCTAAGTTATAACATTACAACATTTGTAAGTTCATTCAATACAGGCCTATTATGACAAATATATGTATGTATAAATCAAAATGTTTTAACACAAATTTCAGCAGCACCTCCCAAAACCAGCCTGGGCCTGGCATTTCAGATACAACAGACTATAACACTAATGATTGAGTGCTGAGTACTAGGCATGGGCTCACCCCAGCATAAGCCAAGAGGTGTCATTCAAAGCACTAAACACAGCTCCAGGTTTAGTCTAAAAAGCTCAGCAAAGCACAGAATGCGTTAAGAGAAAGTGCCTTTGTGGTGTGATTTCACATTATTCAGTGGATTCCCAAAATGTTAAAAATAAAATAAATAAATAAAGTAAAATAAAATAAAATATTGAAATGCATCCTTGGAGCATTGTTTCTTGATTTAATTAACCTTTATTTGTTTTGCGCAAAGCGGAGAGCTTGCCGTCATCACCGGGGTGCCTGGACTAAACCCAGACTAAACCAGGTCCAGAACATGCAGGCGCTGAGCACAAAATGCTCCAAAGTCCACACACACATCTCTGACCTGGACTTGTGATCCATGAACAAGGACAGGCAGCAGCAGAGCCATAGGAGCGGTTGATCCTAAAGCTACATGCCAGACTGCTGCAATGACCCGCATTAGTAATCCCGGTGCCCGGTCTTTAAGCCCGCGGTGATGGTTGTCACACAGTGTGGAGCGTTTAAAGGCATAGATGTGTGAGCAAACTTCTTGCACGTAACCGTGTTGCACTTGCCCTGCCGAGAGCTCAGTCCCAGTTTCCCCGGTGCTTGGAGCGTATGTCCTTAAGATGTACGGAGGGCGCAAGAACGGAGCACACACTGTGGTCAGCTCAATCGGATCTTATGTGCAGATCTCGTGTTGTGCCAGTTTTACGCCGACTGGGACAAGGATTTTGGGTGAGATTGATGTGAAAGTGGGGATTTCTCTAACCTGAGTATTTAAGCCTACACGGCTCACTAACAAGTGTCCAATGCAGCGCAAAGAGCTTTGAAGGCCAATTCATACTTCATAAGAAGGAACAAGTTTGTTCGTTTACCAAGTGCTGCGAGAACAATAACACAGTTGGTTTTGGCTCTGGAGCTTGTTGTAAATAATGACTTTATTATCTAATGCTAAACAGGTCAAAACAGAGACGCATGTGCAGATGCTGAAACACATCACACCCTGGCTCAATCTGCTCTATCTACATGTTGTTCTTTAATGTCACCCAAAGGTCAGTCAACACCAAGGATGTAACTAGCAGACAGTTGGGTAATGTCTAGTTTCAAGATGCAGAGCTCTTCCTGTTTTTGAAAGCATCTGCAGGAAGCCCACGCCTTTGCCAAATAAACGTAATGTCTGATAAAGTGTTTGCAGAAAGCTGTATCCTGTCTGAGAGAACAAACAACACCATATAACCTGGCTCCACCCTGGACAATGGTCCTTGGGTGGAGCCAGGGGCATGACCAGACTCAACCTTCATGAATATTCATAATGTCTTTTTATATTGTCATGCGCAAGGGGAGAGTTCCAGTTCTTGTTCCTCTTAAGAGATGGACTCCGTGCACGTCAGGGACAGAATGCGCTGCATTAATTTGCATTAGTTTTTAATGTCAGGGAATAACTTATTTTGATCTATACGACTACATCCTGTCTTGTTTTCTCAGATATATTTTGAACCCAATAAGCCAAACTCCTCTAGTCCTCTAGACCCCGTCCCCTGTGATCCTCAACAACTGTTTCCACGCTGTTGCTTTGAACATTATTATCAAGAATGTGGAGAGAGAAAACAGTGGGGACATCGCAGACGTGTAATCTGTATGTTACGCTACAAAATGTCCACATATTCACAGAGAAACGAGCCAAACGTGGAACTGAATTTAGATGCAGCGTAACACAATGATACAGGTGGAACGTGGAGATACAAGACATGGTCAGCATTTTATAGCCTGTCCCAACCTGTCCCGCAATGAAATGAGAATTTTATGTCCCGGCCCAACCTGACCTGGGGAAGTTTCCCCTTATCGGCATGGGTCTCTCCTGGAATATAAAACTCACACAGGTTAATAATGGTGATTTACAACTAATCTGAAACTAACGCTGATGCAAAAGCATCACTTCAACCTAGGGATGCAGACCTAAACCCACGTTCAGGTTCAGGTCCGGATTCGAATCCAGAGGTTTAGGTTCAGGTCCAGACCTAATGAGTCCGCACCTAAACCCATGCCATATTTACATAATGTTATAACAGCATAACACAAGCTACTTGGCTAAATTAAGTTGAAGACACTTGAAGAAGGACCACTATCAAACACAAGGCTTAACTGCAGATTGAAATAAACTCAACTTGTCTGATTTATTCACTGTTTTTAACAGAAGTTACAACTTACAAATCACAAGCTACGAGCTACAAGCAACGAGCTAGCAGCTAAACTATAGCTTAACAGTTAACACACATTCATGTGTTTTACTTGAGGAACAACTTCTGAACAAGAGCATGTTGAGTATTGACAGAGTCAGTCTGGGTCAAGTGGTCAAGAGCATGTTGAGTATTGGTATTGGAGCAGCTGTTTCAGCTGATACAATGTTTGTCAAGTGTATTACTGGTTTGACTGCGCTGGCCCCCACACTTGAAGTGTAATGCTGAATTTACTCAGTTTACTCAATGTACTCAGGCCTTTAGATACATTTCCACTCTTTAATTTTGCATTGTCATTGGCATCAAAGGTCAGGTAAAAACCTTCAAAAACTAGCATAAAAGTCAACTAGAATTACTATAAATCAATCAACTTAGTAGTATCAAAAATAGAATATGAAAATATTTTACCCAACACATCAAAATAATACATGATATTAGCAGCATTAAACACCAGACCATATTTAACAACTGTAGAATACAAATACAAAATATAAACTCCAATTAATGAATGCAGCAATTAAGCAATATTACTTTGACTTAGTATTTACTTAGATGTATAAATATGTATATTGCACATTAACCCACTGAAATAAATGCCAAATACATCACACCACAACATAGAGTTATTTCATTAATATTGTAGCGACCCTGATGTTAAGCATTATCTGGTTAAATGTTCCTTTCACACTGTTGATGCATTGTTATTGTGTGGAGTTCAGGTCATCACATATTGGTTCCAAGTTTTGGGGGGGCGGGGCCTGTGTTTGAGATGGGAGCGACTTGTTTTGTTGTGTGTGCGGTATCTGGGGCGGAGCTAAGAGCGGGCTCTGGAGACGAGGTGATTGATTTTCCTGTTCTATTGGCGTGGTTACGGCCAACAGTAACCAACTCTGTTCAAGAAATAAAGTGACAACTTGTGAGCACTAAACCAGCATTACTGACCTGAGCGAGAAGTTACAATATTTACGCCCAAACCAAAGCACAACCCTGGACCCAGACAAGAAACCATGCTGAAGCCGCTCCTTTAACAAGTCGTCTTAAACCAACACACGGAGCGGCACAAGCAGCGACGCATGCACCGTCTTAAAACAGTTCAAATAAAGCCAGCGATCTTACAGCTGCCGCTTCAAAGTTTGGTCTCTCGCGTCTTGAAACTAATTTTGCCGGCTTCAACTTATGCCCTGTGTGCGCAGCTAATTAGGGTCCGGGTGCGCTATTGACAGCGATGCATGGCAGTGTTTACGTCTTCTCCAGCGCGAATTTCGCGATCTATGGAAGGTTTAAGATGGTCAAGATTCTAGAACGAAAAGGATATAGTATGTGAGTGCTAGATTTTGTATGAGTCCAGAACCGGATCACCAGGGTTTTGTTTTTTTTGGACCTGAACCAAAACGTTTTTACAAGACCAGATTCGGTCTTGCGTACTGGTACGTATCCTTACCTCAACCTCGTGCCGACATGCGAGAGAGGGGGAGAGGGTGGAAAAGAGCGAACGCGTGGAGCTGTGGCTCGTCTCATCACTATAGACTTTCAGCATGAACAGTTTTGAGAATAAGAAGGTGTTTTATGTATAAATTTTGCCACCAATGGTTTAGCCAATCAGAGCCTAGATGACCGACATCCCTGCCGAACAAACATCTTGCTTCTTATGAAGGAGGAACTGGCCAATGAATATGTTGGGTGTCAGGTTTCAACACAGTAGTTAGAAGCAGCACACACATGCATGCATGTGTGTGAAAGAGAGAGGAGAGAGAGACTGCTGCTCAGGATAGGCCCTCTTTCTTTGTTGGTCCTTGGGCTTCAGCCCAGATTTGACTCAACATATAAATTAGCATCATTGGAAATATGGATGTTAGGGTTAGTCCAATAATCTTGCGCTAATGCATTTCTGGAGTCAAAAAGAGCCAGATCGCACTACTTCTATATGTCCACTTTGGGGCGATTAAAGTTATGGTTCGGTTAAGTCAGTGGAGAAACTTATAAACCAGACGTCCCAATCCACTCCAAAACGAACCACTTAAATCAATACTAAACATATGTTTTCACAGCCTTGCTCAATACTTTGTTCAAGCACCTTTGGCACTAATTACAGCTTCACATCTTTTTGAGTTTAATGCTACAAGATTGCTACACATATTTAGGGGCATGTTCTCTTTTTTGCAGAACCTCCCAACTCCAATCCATTTTCAGATCTCTTCAGAGATTTTCAATTGGGTTCAAGTCTGGGCTCTGGAACTCAAGGATACATTTGGATATACGTCATAAGGCGCTGGTACAGCTGGCAGCCCGGTGTAAACGCTCTCTCTTCTTTCTCACACTTATTGTGCTTTATCTCCTATATTTTGTAAATATAATTAGTATATTTTAACTATTTTACTGTACGATAGGGACACGCGCTGGAATAGTTTTTTAATTCAACTGTTTTTGACTTTTTTCGGCTGGATTTGAGCGTTTTTCGTTGCGTTCGTTGTGTTGTTGTGACGTGAGCTAGCTCCGAGCGAGCCCACCAGCCCCCCCCCGCGCCCTCCGGCCGCGCTAAAGTACGGCGTGTCGTCGGTACACGTTGATATACACGTTTATATGAAAGAGGAACTTCACGAACGATCGGGACACGCACTGGAATCGCTTTAAATTAACTTGTTTTGACTTTATTCGGCTGGATTGAGTGTTTTCGTCGTGTCGTTGCGATGTGTCTTGGCTCCGGCCCCGCCCCCCGGCTCCGGCCCCGCCCCCCGGCCGGCGCCGTACCGCGTTTACACAAAGGAGGAACTCATGAAACTGCGGAGAACTGTCGTCTTACCCGGAGATCGTCACGTTATCCCGGCGGATATCCTAAGGAAAACGCAACGAAGCAGACGGGCTGGACGTAAACTCCGAGAGAAGAGAGGAGAAAACAGGAAGTCGGTTCCCGCCGTAGTCATGGGTAACGTGAGGTCCCTTCAAAATAAAATGACGGAAATAGCGAGCCTCATGCGGTCCCAGAGGATTTATAGGGACAGCAGCGTCTTGATTTTCACAGAGACCTGGTTAACAGCAGAAATGCCAGACTCTATTGTAGGTTTGGACAATTTTCATCTGCTGCGGGCGGACAGAACGAGAGAATGCTTGAAGAAAAGAGGTGGAGGTCTGGCGGTGTATGTGAACACGAGCTGGTCCAAACCCGAACACTGCACAGTGAAGGAGCAGCTATGTAACAGGGATATTGAACTATTGGCTATTGGCATGAGGCCATATCTGCCCCGGGAGTTCTCACATGTGATTTTGATCGCAGTCTATGTGACCCCGTCTGCCAATGCTGAAAATGCTTGTGAAGCACTGCTCTCCTGCACTTGTAGGCTGCAAACACAGCATCCACAGGCTCTCTTCCTCATCTCTGGTGACTTTAACCACGCTTCTCCCTCTTCTGTTCTACCAACATACACCCAGTATGTTACCTGCCCCACCAGAGAGAATAGAACATTGGACTTGTTTTTTGCCAACACCAAGGAGGCTTATTCCTCTTCCCCCCTCCCTCCCCTGGGCAGCTCGGACCACAACCTTGTACATCTGAGGCCTGTGTATGAACCCATCGTGCGCAGGCAGCCTGTGGTGTCCCGTGAGGTGAGGATGTGGTCTGCTGAGAGCGAGGAGGCTCTGAGAGACTGCTTCAGCACCACTGTCTGGACTGAGCTTTATGACCCACATGGGGAGGACATCAACACCATCACAGAGTGCATCACGGACCACATCAACTTCTGTTTTGAGAACATTGTTCCCTCCCGGACGGTGCGGTGTTTTCCAAACAACAAGCCATGGATTAACCATGAACTGAAGGCTCTGCTGAAGGAGAAGAAGAGAGCCTTCAGGTCAGGGAACAAGGAGGAGCTGAGGACTGTGCAGAAGGAGCTGAGGAGGAGGATCAGGCAGGCTGAGGCCGGCTACAAGAGGAGGATGGAGGAGCAGCTGCAGCAAAAGAACATTCAGGGAGTGTGGAGGAGCCTGAAAACCATCTCGGGCTTCAAAATCCCCCCTGCCCAGACAGAGGGGGATCTACAGTGGGTGAATGATTTAAATGCTCACTTCTTGAGGTTTGATCGGTCACCCGCCCCTCCCCCTGCACAGCTGCATGCTCCCTCTTCCACAGCTGGACAATGCCCTGCATCTGTTCCTCTTCGCTTATCTGCCCCGGACCATCAGCTCCCCACTTCGCCTGGACTCACCCATCCCCCCAGCACACGGTCCCCCTGCCAACCACTGACTGTCACAGCAGCACAGGTGAGGAGTGAGCTGATGAGGATTAAAGTGAGGAAGGCAGCAGGACCTGATGGCATCAGCCCCAGGCTCCTTAAGTCCTGCGCAGATGAACTGTGTGGAGTTATGGAGCATGTCTTCAACATGAGCCTGAAGCTGAGGGTGGTACCACAGGTCTGGAAGACCTCCTGTCTGGTACCTGTGCCTAAGACACCGCGCCCCAAAGACCTCAACAGCTTCAGGCCAGTGGCTCTCACGTCCCACCTGATGAAGACACTGGAGCGGCTAGTCCTGGACCACCTCCGCTCCACCGTGAGCTCAGCCATGGACCCGCTGCAGTTTGCATATCGGTCTGGCATCGGAGTGGAGGACGCCGTCATCTCCCTGCTGCACCGCTCTCTCTCTCACCTGGAAAAGCCTGGCAGCTCTGTGAGGATCCTGTTCTTCGATCTCTCCAGTGCCTTCAACACCATCCAGCCGCTGCTCCTGAGGGACAAGCTGGAGACGGCTGGTGTGGAGTATGACCTGGCAGAGTGGATCCTGGACTACCTCACAGACCGACCCCAGTTTGTGAGAGCCCGGAACTGTGTGTCTGACACTCGGACCTGCAGTGTGGGGGCGCCCCAGGGCACTGTCCTCGCGCCCTTTCTCTTCACCCTTTACACTGCAGACTTCAGACATGACACGGACAGCTGTGTCCTGCAGAAGTTCTCTGACGACTCTGCCATCATCGGACTCATCACGGACGACGATGACGCGGAATACAGAGGACTGGCGCAGGACTTTGTGGACTGGTGTCAGCGGAACCACCTCCTCATCAACGCGGGGAAGACCAAGGAGATGGTGGTGGATTTCCGCAAACGCCACCCCACTGCCCCCTCACCAGTGAACATCCAGGGACGGGACATTGAGAGAGTGGACTCATACAAGTACCTGGGTGTTCATCTGAACCACAAACTGGACTGGACTCATAACACAGACGCACTGTACAGGAAGAGCCAGAGTCGGCTCTACCTCCTGAGGAGACTCAGGTCTTTTGGAGTGACAGGGCCACTCCTGAAGACCTTCTCTGACTCTGTGGTGGCATCAGCTCCTGTAGGTGTGGCCTGCTGGAGCAGCAGCATCACAGAGAGGGAGAGGAGTAGACTGGACAGACTCATCAAGAAGTCCAGCTCTGTCCAGGGCTGTGCTCTGGACTCGGTGCAGGAGGTGGGGGACAGGAGGGTCCTGGCTAGATTCACATCTATGCTGGACCATGAGTGTCACCCCCTGCAGGACACTCTCTCTGCTCTGGAGAGCAGCTTCAGTGAGAGACTGATCCACCCTCGATGTGCGAAGGAAAGGTTCCGTAGGTCTTTCCTTCCTGCTGCTGTCAGACTTTATAACAAAAACTGTTAGTACTGAACACTCACAATACTGACCTAACCTAATACTGATGTGCAACTCTGTCATATGTGCAATTGCTGTTGGAATTCATGTGCAATTCATGTGAAATTCATGTGCAATCTATGTGCTGTCGTGACACATATTCATGTGCAATTACTGTCGTGATCACATGCAATGGTATTTATGTATTTATTTATTTATTTGTCTATGGGAGTTTTTATTTATTTATAGGAGATCTTCTACTGAAAGTGTTTTTCAGACTTCCTATAAGTGATCTGTTCTTCTGTATCTATCTCTGTATCTACCTGCGTTGCACCAATGAAATTTCCCCATGTGGGACAATAAAGGAATATCTTATCTTATTTGTGGAGTGCTGCAGAGATGGTTGTTCTTCTGGACGGTTCTCCTCTGTCCAGAGAAACACGATGGGAGATCTGTCAGAATGACCACCAGGTTCTTGGTCACCTCCCCAACTAAGGCCCTTCTCCCTTCCCAACCTTTCCCCAGATCTGTGCCTTGATATACAATCCTGTCTCGCAGAGCTACACATAATTCCTTGGACTTCATGGCTTGCTTTGTGCTCTGGCATGTACTGTGAACTGTGGGACCATACACAGCATTCCAAATTATTATGAAGATTGTGTTCATAATAGTGTCATACAGGTTGTTTAAGTGTCATTACACTTGTAAAATTACAAAGTAGCAAACACGTATGTGAAGCTGCTGGTGCCTCTGGAGTCCTACATAAATCAAAGTGAAGAATCCTCTAGCGGCTTGCAGTTATGAATCAACCATCTATTTCGCCACCCTTAACCAATGTTCACAAGCAGAAACGGCTTCAGTGGGCCCAGAAATACATGAAGACTTGTCTTGACAGTCTTGTTCACTGATGAGTGCCGTGCACTAGTGTCTAATGTAACAGATGGCCATTTTAAGTTCTTTTACAGCAATAACATGGTTTGAAACTCTGTTTTGCATATTTTTTTAGAAAAGTGAACTTTAAGTTTTTTTATATACTCTAAAGGTTGATGACTTGAAAAGTATGATGATTTATATTGACTATTTTGCTAAATCAGAGAACAATATAATTTGCATAATAATTTAGAATGTAGTGTATATACAGGTGTGTGCTTTTCAAAACCATGTCCAATTAACTGAATTTACCAAGTGGAAAAACTATGTACCTGAGCTAAATTTTGAGTCTCATGGCAAACGCTGTGAATACTCACTGTATGTACATGTATTTAAATTAGCAAATAATTTTATGGGGTCTAATAGGGTATTTAATCCTCTTTGGAATAAGATTGTAAGATAACGTAACATGTAAAAAGTGAATACATGCCATGGATGGACTGTATTTTGTATTTAATTACAGGCATCTGTATTGCTAAAAAAATATATTTAATACATTGTAAAAGCTGGCTCTTGTCTCTTTATGAGAGCATGACCTTATCACATTAGCTCCAGATGTACTAGGTTGTTCTATATACTGATACTCTGTAAATGGTCATGTCATGATTAGGAACCTAATTCATGTTACAACTATGTATGAAACTTTTGGGGACAGACCTGGCCTCACAGAACCTCTTACGGAGCGCCGGCCGGTCCTGATTCCTCCTGAACCAGAGCTGGACCTTCTTCTCAGTCCAACTGATCTTCTTACACAGGAACAGCACATTTGCCTGACAAGTGGAGAAACAACTGTCAATGACACTGCTATATAAATAACAAGTATGGTCTGCACTGGTTAGAATTACATTAATTCATTATTTGAGTGTAAACTAGGGGTCTATTCATTTGACAGTCTGCTCCGCAAAATTCCGATCTCATCAGATATTGGAGGCTAAGCAGGACGGTGCCTGGTTAGTACAGTAGGGAGACTGCTGAAACACCGGTTTCCACAGAAATATAAACCCACAGCTCTAGCTATGCTGCCCTAGGAGTAACTCTGGGGGAAGTATGACAGCTTGAGCACTATCCTCTTCTTCTGACTAATTATTCTATCAAACAATATTTTTTTTTAAATTCCACTTGCAAACTGTTCACCGCCTTATTTTTCTTTCTCTCACTCCTGAGGACCTGTGGACCCAGATGCCCCTCTCCTGGTGAAGTGGTCCCTGCCCCATGTGGACGGTCCCTCATCTGCCTGAAGAGTGGGTCCAGCTCGACTCAGACGGTCCCTCATCTGCCTGAAGAGTGGGTCCAGCTCGACTCAGACGGTCCCTCATCTGCCTGAAGAGTGGGTCCAGCTCGACTCAGACGATCCCTCATCTGCCTGAAGAGTGGGTCCATGTTCCAGTCTCCCTCGTGTCCGTCTGTCCGTCTGTGAGAGTCGGATCTCTGCTTCACTGGAACTCCTCCAGGTTTCTACACTTTTTTCCCAAAGAGGTTTTTTTTGTAGTTTTTTCTGGCCGAGAAGGAGAGTCTAAGGACAGAGGACCCTGGGACATCGTCCATTGCCACCACAGACATTGTCTGACTCCATCGCCACCACAGACATTGTTGATTTGGCCCTCAGAGGCAACTGTTGTTGTGATTTTGGGCCTTACAAAATAAATTGATTTGATTTGATGACACAGTGTGTCGACTAGACTAGAATCATTGTGTCCTTTGGCAAACCACATTGCCTAGTATAAATCTGGTGGGTGTGAATGGTTGGATGTGGTTGGAGGGGCCGATGGCGCTGATTGGCAGCCTCACACATTTATCCAACAAAATACAATCAATAATCCACAACAATTTCACAGTCAGCAATAATTATAGCGAGGGTGTTATATATAAATGGGCTGTCATAAAGGGTATATTATACCTTTATGAAGCAACCATTGTCATTTTTGTAGATCAGCATAATTAGAATCAGTAAGAGGTTCATTGACAATGAACAGAATTCACAAACATAGGAACTTGCTTTGGTGATTTGGTGAAACACAAAACAATGAACAATGATAAAAATATATATCCCCTCCTTGAACCGACACCTTAACGTGGTGGAGGGGTTTGAGCGCCCGAATGATCCCAGAAGCTATGTTGTCGGGGGCTTTAAGCCCCTGGTAGGGTCTCCCAAGGCAAACAGGTCCTAGGTGACGGGTGTGACAAAGAGCGGTTCAGAAGCCCCTTATGAATAGAGAGAGACCAAGGCCAGTTACGTTGCCCGGATAAGCGTTACCGGGGCCCCATCCTGGAGCCAGGCCTGGGGTGGATTAGGGTTCACCATCGAGCGTCTGGTGGCCGGGTCTTTCCCCACAAGGCCCGGCCAGATACAGCCCAAACAAGTGATGTGGGACCGTCCTCCCGTGGACCCACCACCTGCAGGGGGATCCGTAAGGGTCAGGTGCAAAGTGACCTGGGTAGCAGTCGACGGCAGGGGCCTCGAAGACCAGATCTCCGGACACAGAAACTAACTCTGGGGACATGAAATGTCACCTCCCCGGGTGTGCGGGAGGTTGAGCGGTATCGACTAGATATAGTCGGCCTCACCTCCATGCACAGTTTGGGCTCTGGAACCATCTCCTAGAGAGGGGCTGGATGCTCCACTCCTCTGGTGTTGCCCGCGGGGAGAGGCAGCGGGCTAGTGTGGGCTTATAGCCCCTCAGCTCAGCCGCCACGTGTTGGAGTTCACCCCGGTGGACGAGAGGGTCCCTTCGCCTTCGGGTGGGGGACAGGTCTCTCACTGCTGTGTCGGCCTACGGGCCGAACTGCAGTGTGGAGTACCCGGCCTTCTTGGAGTCCTTGGGAGGGGTACCGACCGGGGACTCCGTTGTTCTACTGGGGGACTTCAACGCCCACGTGGGCAATGACAGTGACACCTGGAGAGGGGTGATCGGGAAGAACGTCTTCCCTGATCTGAACCCGAGCGGTGTTCAGTTATTGTCCATAACGAACACCATGTTCAAGCACAAGGGTGTCCTGATGGACACCCTTGTGCTTGAACCTAGGCCGGAGGTCAATGATCGACTTTTTTGTCGTGTCATCTGACCTCCGGCCGCATGTCTTGGACACTCGGATAAAGAGAGGGGCAGAGCTGTCAACCGATCACCACCTGGTGGTGAGTTGGATCCACTGGTGAAGGAGGGAGCCAGACAGGCCCAAAGCGCATTGTGAGGGTCTGTTGGGAACGTCCTGCGGAGCCCTCTGTCAGCAGGGTCTTCAACTCACACCTCCGAGAGAGCTTTTCCCATGTCCTGGGGGAGGCTGGGGACATAGAGTCCGAGTGGACCATGTTCTCCGCCTCCATTGTTGATGCGGCTGCTCGGAGTTGTGGTCTCAAGGTCTCTGGTGCCTGTCGTGGTGGCAACCCCCGAACCCGGTGGTGGACTCCGAAAGTAAGGGATGTCATCAGCCTATCAGGCCACTCTGGCTTGTAGGTCTCCTGAGGTCATTGACAGGCCGCAGCTCGTGCTGTCGCAGAGGCAAAAACCCGGGCCTGGGAGGAGTTTGGGGAGGCCATGGAGGAGGACTATTGGTCGGCCCCAAAGAAATTCTGGCAAACCGTCCAGCGCCTCAGGAGGGGGAAGCAGTGCTTCACCAACACCGTTTACGGTGCGGGTGGAGGCCTGCTCACCTCGACTGGGGATGTCGTCGGACGGTGGAAGGAATACTTTGAGGATCTCCTTAATCCCTCAGTCATGTCTTCCGTAGAGGAAGCAGAGACCGGGGACTCACTGGAAGTCACTGAGGTTGTTCGCAAACTCCTCAGTGACAGGGCTCCGGGGATGGATGAGATCCGCCCTGAGTACCTTAAGTCTCTGGATGTTGTAGGACTGTCTTGGGTGACACGTCTCTGCAACATTGCGTGGCGGTCGGGGACCGTGCCTCTGGACTGGCAGACCGTGGGCAAGGCAAGTTTATTTGTAGAGCACATTTCATACACAAGGCAATTCAAAGTGCTTCACACAGCAGGAAAAATGCATTAAAATCACAAAGAAATTACAGAGTACAATAAAATACATAAACACAATAAAAATTAACTAAATAAAAAAAAAGAAAACACCTAGCCAAATCCAAATTTATCGGACCACATTGGCAGGCATTCCAGAGACGCAGCATGACAGGCACTTTTAGATTGATTTGTTCCCATATCTACCCGTTTTCTGCAAACTGCACACGTCTGTGCTGAGCGTATGTTTCTTTTACGACGACTCTCTCGTCGACGCCTCCACCTGATGTGTGGCGCTTTGTATCTTTACCAACGGACCTAGTCTCGTCTGCCCCTCCCTAGATTTAGCTTTAGCTAAACTAATTGTCTCAGAAGGGGGACCGGAGGGTGTGTTCACACTACAGAGGGATCACACTCCTCAGCCTCCCTGGTAAGGTCTATTCCAAGGTACTGGAGAGGAGAATCCGACCGATAGTCAAACGTCGAATTCAGGACGAGCAGAGTGGTTGTCGTCCTGGTCGTGGAACACTGGACCAGCTCTATACTCTCCATCGGGTGCTCGAGGGCTCATTGGAGTTTGCCCAACCAGTCCACATGTGCTTTGTGGATCTGGAGAAGGCTTTCGACCGTGTCCCTCGGGGTGTCCTTTGGGGGGTGCTCCGGGAGTACGGGGTCCGGGGCCCTTTGCTCAGGGCTGTCCGGTCCCTGTATGACCGGAGCAGGAGCTGTGTTCGCATTGCCGGCAGTAAGTCAGACCTGTTCCCAATGCATTTTGGACTCCTCAGGGCTGCCCTTTGTCATCGGTTCTGTTCATAGTTTTTATGGACAGAATTTCTGGGCGCAGTCAAGGGTCGACGGGTGTCCGGTTTGGGGACCACAGGGTCTCATCTCTGCTGTTTGCAGACGATGTTGTCCTGATGGCTCCATCAAACCCGGACCTGCAGCTGCACTGGGACGGTTTGCAGCCGAGTGGGAAGCGGCTGGGATAAGAATCAGCACCTTCAAATCGAGGCCATGGTTCTCAACCGGAAAAAGGTGTCTTGCCCTCTCCAGGTGGGGGGGGGAGTCCTTGCCCCAAGTGGAGGAGTTCAAGTATCTTGAGGTCTTGTTCACGAGTGAGGGAAGGATGGAACATGAGATTGACAGTTGGATCGGTGCAGCGGCTGCTGTGATGCAGTCGCTGCATCGGACTGTTGTGGTGAAGAAGGAGCTGAGTCGAAAGGCAAAGCTCTCGATTTACCGGTCGGTCTACGTTCCTACCCTCACCTATGGTCATGAGCTTTGGGTAATGACCGAAAGGACAGGGGACCTCAACGCTGCCCTCTGCCGGCACCTCAACGCTCTGCCATCTGCCGGCGCCTCAACGCTCTGCCGTCTGCCGGCGGCTCAACGCTCTGCCGTCTGCCGGCGCCTCAATGCTCTGCCGTCTGCCGGCGCCTTCCCGTTCACGCTCTTGCGTCTGCCGGTGCCTTCCCATTCACGCTCCGCCATCTGCCGGCGCCTCTATGCTGTCTGCTGGCACACCCACGTTCTGCCGTCTGAGGGCGCCTTCCGTTCACGTTCTGCCGGCACCTCCCCTCTACGCTCCAAGCATCTCAGTCATTCTACATGGCTTGACCCGGTGTAATGGGAGAAAATGGGTCATGTCATGTCTTTCTAATGTTGTTTTAGGCCATGACATGTCACGGAAATAATATCTTTGTTGTTCTCCTGTGTGCAGATGGGATAAGAATATGGGGTCCTGATTATACTGAATATCTACTGTCCGGCGCCTCTTAATCATCAATTAATACGTCAGGACCGGATTCAGTGTGGAAATGGTCTTTGATTAAAACTCTGAAGAGATGGCTGGAACCGTCACAGACGTGATAGTCTGGTCTATCTCTTTTTGAGCTGATTTGGGTTGTGATTATGTTATGTTTGTTACCACCTATAAAAGGTGTACTTTGTAAATTGTAAAGTTAGGTAGGGACAGAACGACCTTGTCTTAGGGAGAGTGAGGGTGTTTATCCACTGTGCACGTGAATAAACTTCCACCTTTTGAGAGAGACCGAGAGACTCTGTTTCTGCTTCAAGTTATTGCCTGGTTACTCTTTACTTGATCATTGTTTACAGGAAACTGCCGTAACAATTCGGCGTCTTACGAACGACGGATCCTTCGGCGGCGGTCCATCTTTTCGGGGTTCGTGTGAAGCAGGGCTGGCCACCTGGAACACCACATTCCAGCCTCCATTCTCCACGGTTTGAGACGGGAGGCCTGCGTCACCGGCCCGGAGGAGGGGAGCGCCGACGTTCGGATTCGAAAACAACCACCGCGGTGAGTCTTTTTTTGTCTCTCTCAGCTAGGTCGAATCATAGGGTATTAATCTGTTTTTGTAAAAAAAAATGTGTTCTTTGTTTTACTCTCGGATCTGTTTTGAATATTTCTAGTGATATTTTGCTAAAGTTACATTTTCTGGTGTCTGTAGGAGGACATTGTTTGTTTTTATAACACACTCGAGATAACCATAATCAGAAGGCAGAAGGCCACTGCAGAGAAGAGCCCACTTATTTCACTAGCTAAAGCAATTTAAAAATTGTCTTGTAGTCTAGTTTTGCTTGGGGTAAAAATAGTCTTAGCGAGTGGTGGACCCTAGACTAAAGAAGAGTGGAAGGTACGATTTAGCATAACACAGACGTGTGATTTTGACTTAACGTACGGTTACAAAATGGGGAAAAATCAATCGAAGTGTGTAAAAATTCCTGAGACACCAGTAATGTTGATAATATCAAACAAGTATGGGGCGGAGTGTTTAGAATGCCTGCCGATCTGGACTGAAAAATATGGGTTCCCAGTGGGAGGGTCTTTAAGCATGAGTCAAATTGCAAAACTTAAAACAAACTTAGAGGAAGCACAAGAGAAGCTGTTAAAATCTAAAAAAGTATCAAGTGAATCGGTTAAGTGGGTGCGGAAACACGAGAAGTGGGTAAAAGTGTGGGAGACGGAAGCTAAGTCACGTGAGCGAAAGAGACTATGTAAACAATTGACTGTGAAGGTTGAATGTGAGGAAGAAGGAGAGAGTCGAAAACCGCCGCAATATTCACATACTGCTGCCAACCCTTATCGCATAGCAGACACCAGCACACACACGGCTGGTGCGCGCCCACGCACACATGCACTCACACTCACACCAACATTTATTCTGGGGTAGAGACTTTTCTGTTGTCTCCGTGTCACTCCCCGATTCACTTAAAAACTTTAGCCTGTCAAACTCAAATCTGTACGTAGCATTATCAAAACCAAAGAATGCTAATTGGGGGGAGGTACAGGATTTTGTCCATCAATGTTTTATAGCGGCGGACTGGGATAGTGTTCCAAACTCTAATGTGACATTTTCACGGTCTTCGGGCGCATGGCGGGTGTGTTTACAGTCGTCTCTGCATTCCTTTCGCTGTGTTTCCACTGATAAGAGATACGCTGCTCCGGGAGCGGATTGTTTTTTTTATCTCAGGCTGGGGCAGAGGCGATACCGGAACTAAGAGAGGTGGGGGTTGACCTGTGGGCTAAGAGTCCAACCGATGTCGGCCTGATTCGAGGTTGTCAGCCCGTGGTGATCACCCCGAAATCTGACGCTCGCCCCTGTAGACCACAATATCCTCTGCGCCCAGAGGCGGTTGAAGGTATTACTCCGGTGTTTGAAGCCCTGAGGGAGGCGGGAGTAATAGTTCCTTGTAAATCGGGGGGGTACGGAGCCCCATATTTCCGGTTAAAAAACAAAGCGACCCTGGGGTACCAGAGAAATGGAGGTTTACAAACGATTTGAAAGCAGTGAACGAAGCTGTTTAACCTGTCGTGGCTGTGGTGCCAAACCCATACACTATCTTATCTCAGATTCCTCCAGAGGCAAAATATTTCACAGTTGTGGATCTAGCTAATGTTTTTTTCTCTGTCCCCGTTCACCAGGATTCGCAGTTTTGGTTTGCCTTCGAGTTTCAGAATCGACTCTGGACTCTGACAAGGCTGTGTCAGGGGTTCGTGCATTCTCCAACATTGTACAATGCAGCGCTGCGAGATTCATTGGCTCCCTTGCGACTGGCACCAGGTAGCTGCCTGCTACAATATGTGGATGACATATTGTTGTGCTCGCAAACCGAGGACCAATGTAAACAAGATACGGTGACCTTACTCAAACATTTGCATGCAGAAGGCCACAAGGCCAGTCTCTCAAAGTTGCAATATGTTAAAGAGGAAGTAATATTTCTGGGTCATGTGATATCTAAAAATGGCAAAAGCATTACTACGAAGCGCGTTTCAGCCATTAAGAATATTCCGAAACCAATAACTAAGAAACAATTGATGTCATTTCTAGGAATGTGTTCATATTGTCGACAGTTCATTCCAAATTATTCTGTAATGGAGTCTCCTTTAGGTGCACTAATCCATGGAAAAGGCCTTAGGACTAATGACAAACTGACATGGACAGAGGAAGCAGACAAAGCTTTCTGTGAGTTGAATATGGCTTTACAGAAGCCTCCAACTCTGGGTTTACCTGACCCAACAAGACCTTTCACACAGACTGTTGACGAACGCAACGGCTGCATGACTTCTGTCCTCTTACAGGCGCACGGGGGCTCCCTGCGACCTGTGGCTTTTTTCTCTGCTAAGCTGGACCCCGTTGCAGCCGGCATGCCACGATGTCTACGCGCGGTGGCGGCTGCTGAAAAAGCAGTCTTGGCCTCGCGTGATCTGGTGGGCTATGCTGAGCTAACACTGCTTGTGCCACATGCTGTCTCTCTGATCCTGCTGGAACAGAAAACTTTGCATCTTTCTGCTTCTCGATGGCTCAGGTACAACACAGTTTTGCTTGAATTACCTAACGTCACAGTAAAACGATGCACACAGCTTAACCCTGCCACCCTCTTGCCCACCCCTGAAGAGGGCGAAGCTCACTGTTGCATTTCTACAATCGAACAGGTGTGCACCCCGAGACCGGATCTGAAAGAGGAGCCACTTGTTAACTCTGACTTGTGTTTTTATGTAGATGGATCAGCATCTCGAGACACCAACACGGGAGAGAACCGTGTTGGCTTTGCAGTATGCTCTGAGTGGGATGTGGCGGCCTCAGGCCCACTGCCCTCTCATTTCTCTGCACAGACTGCAGAATTGGTGGCTCTGACAGTCGCATGCACATTGGCGAAGGGTCAGTCTGTCACAATTTTCACAGACTCTCGCTATGCGTTTGGTGTATGCCACGACTGGGCGGGGTTGTGGCGACAAAGGAACCTTTTGAAATCGGATGGTAAGCCTATTCTGAACTGCACGCAAGTTGGGGAACTCCTGACGCCGATCTTGCTCCCATCTGATATTGCTATATGCAAATGTCAAGCTCATACTAACAGAACTGACCCAATTTCACAGGGAAACAGCAGAGCGGACAAGGCAGCCAAGGCCGCATCTTATCTCTGCAGACAAGAGCAAAATGAATGTTTGTGTCTAATAACACTTCTCTTCCAGAGTCCTTATCAGCCATGCAGGAATCCTCCACGTCAGAGGAAATCTCTGTGTGGAAGAAGGCGGGGGCTGATGGCATTTGGGTTGGGCCTAACAAAAAAAACTGTTTACCTAAACATTTTTTCAGGCAGATGGCGCTGATCTCACATGGACGGGACCATGCGTCAAAGGGGGGGATGGTGACGGCTGTGGGACGGAATTGGTTCACGAAAGGTTTTACCTTTTATGCCCAAAAATTTTGTCAATCTTGTGCTATCTGTTTAAACAATAATCCAGGTAGAGCAAGACAAATTCCACAGGCAGCACACCCATCGCCAGAAAGACCTTTTGGGCATATGCAAATGGATTTCATTGAGCTTAATCCATCAGAAGGCAAGAAATTCTGTTTAGTGTTTGTTGACATCTGGTCACGTTATGTCGAGGCGTTTCCTTGTAAACATGCCTCCAGCAACGCAGTGGTTAAAGCTCTGATTACAGAGATTGTGCCACGCTGGGGCGTTCCTGAAAAAATTTCAAGTGACAATGGCAGCCACTTTGTAGCAAAAGTGATGGTGGGTCAATTTCTGGGCATCGATCTCCGAAAACATACTTCTTATCATCCGGAGTCTTGTGGTCTCGCGGAGAGATGTAACGGGACACTCAAAACAAAACTGACCAAAATATGTGAGCAAACTGGACTCTCCTGGGTTAAGGCACTGCCACTGGCGTTGATGTACATGAGAATGCGGGTACAGGCAAGATGTAACATGAGTCCATTTGAAATCCTGTTTGCTCGCCCACCTAACATAGGCCTCGACCCACCTCCGCCACGAGATCTGCCCGATTCTTCCCTGTGCGACGACTCAATGCTAGCTTACTGTAAAGAATTGGATGACCTGTTGTCCTCAATTTCTGCACAGGTGAAAGCCGCTCTCCCAAAGGCAGCAGAAGCTGTCCTCCACAACTTCAAACCAGGTGACTGGATCTTGATCCGAGAGCCGAGGAGGAAAAGGTGGGGTTCCAAAAGGTGGATTGGCCCGGTCCAGGTCCTCCTCATCACTCACACCGCAGTGAAAGTCGCAGAACGGGGCACCTGGGTTCACGCATCTCACTGCCGAGCCATCTTCAGCACACCTGCGGAGATCAACGACAACGCGGGTGTCGGTCCACTCGTGGGTCGGACACAAGGGGCAACCACTGAGGACGTCGTGGGACCTTTGAATTGCAACGATCTCAAGTTCAAGAAAGTCGGGGTCCGAGCAGGTCGTAAACCTTGAAAGGCACCAGAGCCCACTGATCGAGTGCTCCGAGCACGGGGCAAGTTGCCAAAACCCGGCGCGGTTTAAAGCTCCACGTGCTTCTGCATCGTCTGGTAATATCTACACAAATACTGTCTTCATCGTCTTCATGATTCCTGAGGCTCACCCGGCTCCTCCTGGGGGAAGGAGTCCCCCGGAGCGTCAGAGCTCTAAATGGTATCTGACCGACAGAAAGGTCGAGCTCAACATCAGGTTGCTGAACTATAGAATAATGATTTATGCACTGGGTCTGTCAATAGTTCTGGCGTTGGGAATAATATGGTTTATCACTCTGCCTAGCTGGATGTGGCCACACAGAGAAAACAGAGTAGACCGTAACACTCGTACACTGCACTATGACGACACATCCAAGATCGAGTCTCTCACAGACACTTATAACCATTCCACCATCTATACACTAAACTATTGGTATCGATATGCTAAATATGTAGCCGACAGTCACAAGCGGAGAGATTGTTATGTATATACACACATGCCCATAGCAACCAACTCTCCACACGTGCTCCCTCTCCCTGTGCCTAATTTATCCAACATGTTACCTGACACTCTAATTTCTAGAGATAATGTTAAACTTCTGAGTAGGATAGTTTGGTCTGCGTGGAGAGCGGTGATTCCTCTTCTTCCACGCAAGATTAAGTTCCGACCTCAGATTCACATCAGACCTCCTAAAAATGTAAAACTAGACGCGGGTGCACTTTACTAAAAGGGAGCTGCTGTACCTACATTCCTGCTAATGATGAGGATGGGGGTGCGATCCAACAGGGACTCGCAAACTTGACCAAACTCCGTAATCTCATGGAATCTGAAACTGTCACTGCCACTCACCCTTTTTCTGTGTTAGGATGGGCTCTTACTTCCTGGCGTGACGTGCTCATAAATTTTGGCATTATTGTAGGGGTAATCTTGATTCTGTTTTCTTGTGTTCTCCCATGTTTGTTCAAAGTGATTGGTAAAATGGTTTCTGCTCAATATGTGTCTGTTCAGGTTCCAGGGCCAGATAGAGACGCGTCCAAGCAAGACACAGGCTACATTAGTGATTCAGATGATGATTCAATCATCAAGGGAATGAGACCTTAAGCCAGTAACGGCATAAACAAGAGCGGAGGCAAATAAAACTTTAACAGTTTTATTAATTTCTTTTAAACTGTTTTTGAAATCACTGATTCAAAGGGAAATTGTAATGACTTAAATTAAGACAACAGATGGACTGAAATCTTTATTTTGATGAAATTAATCGAGCATTTTTTTCCCCAAAAGTCAGCATCAGCCTGTCCGTCCTGAGCCCCATTGACAGTGGAATTCCTCCAAGTTTCTACTTTTATCCCAAAGTGGTTTTGTAGTTTTCTCCTACTCAGGTTTTCTACTTTTATCCCAAAGAGGTTTGGTAGTTTTTTCCTATCATTATTATTTTTATTATTATTTTATTACTCATTTCAAGGGTTCAATTTTATTAATTATTGTTTTTAATCATTAAATTGGTCATTTTTATTAATCTTTTTTTTTTTTGTAATTTATCTAATTATTGTTATTATTCATTTTTTGTTGTGTTATTAATTATTAATTACTATTTTCTCTGATTGGTAATTGATTGATGATATGATATTAAACAGGGGTTTAAGATAATCAAAAGAGTGGTATTGTAATGGGAGAAAATGGGTCATGTCATGTCATTCTAATGTTGTTTTAGGCCATGACATGTCACGGAATTAATATCTTTGTTGTTCTCCTGTGTGCAGATGGGATAAGAATATGGGGTCCTGATTATACTGAATATCTACTGTCCGGCGCCTCTTAATCATCAATTAATGCGTCAGGACCGGATTCGGTGTGGAAATGGTCTTTGATTAAACCTCTGAAGAGATGGCTGGAACCGTCACAGACGTGATAGTCTGGTCTATCTCTTTTTGAGCTGATTTGGGTTGTGATCATGTTATGTTTGTTACCACCTATAAAAGGTGTACTTTGTAAATTGTAAAGTTAGGTAGGGACAGAACGAACTTGTCTTAGGGAAAGAGAGGGTGTTTATCCACTGTGCACGTGAATAAACTTCCACCTTTTGAGAGAGACCGAGAGACTCTGTTTCTGCTTCAAGTTATTGCCTGGTTACTCTTTACTTGATCATTGTTTACAGGAAACTGCCGTAACACCGGCTAGCACCATCCCCTTCCCTTCTCGAAGAGTATTTATTTCTTTATGAAGAATCATTCAGTCTTCGATCCACTGCGCTTTTACACGGACGCTTCCGCCTCCTCTGGCTTTGGGGGGGTTATGTTAAGTCTACTTTAATCTAAATTTCAAATCTCTTAACGTTAAGGCCCTGCCTCGTCACCGCACGCACACCGGTCTCTCCTGCCGCCCCATTCCTAGTCATTCCTATCTTTCAGAAGGCCAGCCCACGTCAGCACCCTGGTCTTAGAACGCCCTAGGGCCACGTCGTTCCCGCGCATCTGTCCCCTCTACTCCGGGCTCGTTTAGATTAGGAGCCGCTACATCATGGGCACCCGGGGTACATCGCCCCGATTTGCCTCTAACATCTACAGCCTAAATCCCCTGCTCCCTGGTGCAGTCTCAACAAAACAAATACTGGTGGTGGTTCTAGATTTCCTCATTACCGTCCCCCTCGTCTCTCGAGCCACGCTCACGCCGTCCACTCCCGGCCTGTCCTAATTCAGTCCGCACCCCACGTTCACGGTCGACCTCTGCTGTCCCTGCGCCCGTCCTGCAGTCTACAGTCACTTCCCGTTCCGTCGACACTTCCCTTTCCGCCGTCTGCCAACACCTCCTAGTCCCGCCGCATGCCGGCTCGTCCCGTCCTGCCATTCTCCTGTCCATGCTTCGCCGTCCTCCGGCTCTCTCCACGCCCTGCCACTGCCGGCACCTCCACGTCTGCGTCCGCTGGCACTTCCCTGCTACTCCTGCAACCTTTGCCCGTCTTCACTCAATTCCTATCCACTTCCAGGCTTTTCATTTCAGCCGCATCACTCAGACACTTCGCATCCACAGGGAGTCACCCTCACCTATCCGTCAATACGCTCCCCAGTATACGCCCCTCCCGGGACACCACTAATCACGGCGTTCTCGCGTCCCTGCCGTCCCCCTCCGTAGTCAGCTTCTACGTCTATTCTTCCGGAGCATCAACGATAACACGGCGGCTCAGACCCCGGGCTTTTGGGGGAAGGTATCTAATTCAATCAGATCATGGAGTGCCCATGGGTCTGAGCGCCAAATAAACTTTGCAATAAAGTTTGCAAAAACATCTTTTCTGCTTTTGTGTCTGAGTCGCTCCGGGGTGAAATGAAGCCTGCGTAAATTCACCTGGAAGACCTAACCTAAATCTGCGTCGGCCTCCATGGAAGGACCCCTCTCCCCAGCGCCATCATCGCACTCAAGCGGGCGTGGCCTGTCCGTCTGTGAGAGTCAGATCCCTCACTTCACCATGGACTCTTCCAGGTTTCTGCGCTTATCCCAAAGAGGTTATGCAGTTTTTCCCGGGCAAGAAGGAGGGTGGAAGGACAGAAGGAGGGTGGAAGGACAGGGGACGCCTGCATCATGGCCCCCGCACCTGCTCCCCATCCGCAATCAACGCATTAAAGTCACTCCTCCCCGCTCCCAATAAGCGCACAGGCGGTCGCATTTAAGCCCCCAGGCAGATGGCTCGGCCGCTTCAAACTGTACTGCGACCCACCACCTCCCCTGCTCCTCCTCTGCATCCTAATCATCCTCTCTACCTTCTCTCCACATCTACCATCACCAGTCTCCAGGCTCCGGGGGGACGGTATCTAATTAAATCAGATCATGGAGTGCATGGAGTCTGCGGAATTCTTTAGCCTTTATTCTTTAGGCTTTTGTGACGGAGCCAGTCGAGAGAGAGAGAGAGAGAGAGAGAGAGAGAGAGAGAGAGAGAGAGGGGGGGGGGAGAGGGGGAGGGAGGGAGAGAGAGGGAGGAATGGAAAATATAATAATAATAATAATAAAAAAATTGTGACATCACTCACAATACAAGAACATATAGTGCCTGCGTGACATCACATGCAGACACTATATGTTCTTGTATTGTGGAGAGGGCGGGAGAGGGAGAGAGGGAGAGAGGGAGGGAGGGAGAGGGCGAGGGAGAGACGCCGACACTCCAGCAATGGCTTTAGCCATTGCTAGTTGATCATTTGTATCTCAAATCTACAGAGTATGACTTGGACTCTGTAGTGGTGCCAACATACACAGGAGAAGGCAGACTAAGATCAGATCATCAAACTACAACTAATGTAATGACTTTTCCAAAGTATCTATTTTACTAACTACCCCTTTTCCTCCTTTTTCAGGACACACAGACCTGCAGACTCACCATCTACAACAGCCAACAACTGTCAATTGTTGTAATTATAAGTACATAGAATACTTAAGAAACATTGCCCATTTGTTTTACTTTTCTTTAACCTTCCCAACAATGTATTTTTTTCAAAGTATCAATGTATTGATTTATATTACCACTATGCATCACGCTGTTAATAAAAGGCCAGTATCAAGTTCTTTCTCTCCTTTTCTTTCAGTGCCAATGTAACATATTGTTAAAGTTATAAATGTGTATATAAGATAAGATAATCCTTTATTGTCCCACATAGGGACATTTCATTGTTGCAACGCAGGTAGATACAGAGGTAGATACAGAGGAAAAGAAAAGATTACTTATAGGAAGTTTGAAAAACAATCTCAGTAGAAGATCTCCTATAAACAAAACTCCCATAGACAAAACCTCCCATTTCCCAACAAGGGATGGAGGGGAAAAATAATAAAGATAAAAATAAAAAAATACCATTGCATGTGATCACGACAGTAATTGCACATGAATATGTGTCACGACAGTAATTGCACAGTAATTGCAAATGAATATGACGGAATTGCACATGGTTAAGTCAGTATTGCGAGTGTTCAGGACTAACAGTGTTTGTTATAAAGTCTGACAGCAGCAGGAAGGAAAGACCTGCGAAACCTTTCCTTCACACAGCGAGGGTGGATCAGTCTCTCACGGAAGCTGCTCTCCAGAGCGGACAGAGTGTCCTGCAGGGGACAGAGTGTCCTGCAGGGGGCGACACTCATGGTCCAGCATAGATGTGAATCTAGCCAGGACCCTTCTGTCCCCCACCTCCTGCACCGAGTCCAGAGCACAGCCCAGGACGGAGCTGGACTTCTTGATGACTCTGTCCAGCCTCTTCCTCTCCCTCTCTGTGATGCTGCTGCTCCAGCAGGCCACACCGTACAGGAGGGCTGATGCCACCACAGAGTCATAGAAGGTCTTCAGGAGTGGCCCTGTCACTCCAAAAGACCTGAGTCTCCTCAGGAGGTAGAGCCGACTCTGGCTCTTCCCGTACAGTCTGTGTTATGAGTCCAGTTTGTGGTTCAGATGAACACCCAGGTACTTGTATGAGTCACTCTCTCAATGTCCCATCCCTGGATGTTCACTGGTGAGGGGGCAGTGGGGTGGCGTATACTAACTGTAAGTTGAACTGAAAGTCTAATTAGACTGTCCTCGTTAATATCCAGTTCAAATACAAAAGGTGAAGTGATTCACAATGTGAAATCCTCTTATCCTGATCTTTGAAGTTGGACGAAGAAAAATGTGTGCATTGTAGCTTACTCCTCAATTTAATTAACCTGTTACCCTCCACCTGTGCGCCGGCGCGCAGTTACCAAAGTACTAAAGTTCTATTATATCATCACTTTTATTTCCGTGGTCAATACCAGCAAGTTATGCATCATTTTAAAGATTATTTTCTCAACAAAACGAATGTCATTGAATTACTACTTTGAATAATATGCCCCAAGAAGCAATTATCAATAGTTTGTGAGAAAGTCTCAACTTTTACAAACGCATGTCCTGTTTGCTGTTTATGACGGAAGAAACGGCTTTAATTCTGTACATTCTTGTACTCAGTCTGTCTGTAAGGATCCATAGAAAAACAATATCCACTTGTAATTAGTGTTATCCGATTTTGAGATATTGTCAAGTAAACAAAGTTTTCTTCTGTGAAAATATTCAGGATGAACGTCCGGCCCATTTCTCGGTCCATAACAAATGACCTGTTTGACTTATAAGATGGTGTTTGGCATCGATCTTTTCTTCCGACTGTTACCTACAGAATGAGACCATCCACGAATTAGTTTTTTACAGCCTCCGCAAAAAAAAAATGCGCCACTTCCGATGCACGCAGTTTCTCTGTTGACATCGAGATAGCGCATGCTAACGGTGACGTAGAAGACTTTGATTGACATATAATTCTAGCCAATGAGTATAGCTTTCGGATGATGGGTGGGATTTATGGCTTCCACACACAGAATCGTCTCCAATTACATGCGTAATGACAGTCAAGAGCCAGATTTTTCGGCAGGAGGCGACTAGATTTCACGTTTTCTGATTTTATTAGCCCTTTGGACGCGCATTTTGTTAGATATATGTATTATTATACCAATACAAAAATAAAATAAAAATATTTTTAAGTTTATTTATTTTTTTCACCTCTATATGGGAAATTTATGGGTAAACTCATATTTACACATTTTCACATACATTGTTTTTAGCAGTTATAATAGGTATTAGTGGCCTACAAAACATCACAATGTATGTTTTATGATTATAGAGGGGCTAAAATTGTAATAGAACAGTTTGGCACTGTTGGCAAATATTTGGATCACTTGTTCCGAATATACTTTTTGATACAAAAAGGTCAACAGCACCAAAATGCCTGTTTCCAGAGATTTGAAACTTTACACAGTTGTTGTCAACAAGATAAACATAATGTACAGTGAACAGCATAAGCACATAATGAAGTATGTCCTGCTCAGGACCATTACAAATTGACAATATACAGGCGAGACTAAAAAAGGATGTTTTGGCTTCTTTAGTGTGAGTTCTGAAGAGTCCTGACAGTGTTCATGTGCACATCTGCAGAAACTATAAGGTCTAAGCTTTGAAATGATGCATCACACTCACATGTGGAACATAAGATCCTCTTTTAATAAGAAATAGGTGGATGGTAACAGGTTTTTAAAGTTATTGGGTAAAAGTGGACGAAGCAAGCTTCGTGCGCACTTTTGCAGCCGTGCTTTGCACGGCCTTACGGAACTAATAGGCCTCTCGCCAGCTTGTGGCGCTCGGGCCTAATAATGATTTAAGCCGCGCGGGTGGCGAGAGCCATCATCGCCGCCAGCGCGGCTTAAATCATTATTAGGCCCGACCGTGTTTTTATCACGATTGCCCCGACACTGCATTCTCTTAGACATTATTCTTTAGACTTTATTATTTAAACCCCCTCTTCCCTGTACCTCCGTCACCTAGCAACAAACGCTAATGCTGATGCTAACGCTAATGCTAAGACGACTTCACGAGAGGAAATGTTCCATCAAAATAAAAAAGGAAATGTAGCATTCATTGCGCCTCTGCTAGCCAATTGTGAAAATACACAATATCTGTGATGCACTTTTTTCATGGCGTCTCGAGCAGAATATAATCCATGAGTTTCAAACAAATCAGACAATGTTGAGTTTTTCACACAATGTGTAGGGGGCGCTATAGAGTAAATTTGTTACATGGTATTAATTATTTCCAATCAGACATAAAAACACATTAGTGAGTGAAATATGAGCTCCGTAAATCAATTCCAACAGGCGTGACTTGTCCTTGAAAACACTGAAAATTAAGCCTTTTTTGAGGGCGTGTTACGCAGAGACCGTAAAGAATATCAACATTCTTTTGAATATTTATTCAATTTCAATGTCTTTAGATGCAAAAAGTGTTGTTTAGAACTTGATCGGACAAAAAAACTAAAGGACAAGTACGATTTTGAAAGAAAAAAGTCAAACGTGGCGGTGCCACTTTGATTCAACATGGCTGACTTCCTGTTCATCATAGAGCGATGCTGCCAGGTGTGTTTTAATCCTCAAAGGTCAGAGGTCAAAGGTCGCTCTGTCACTGTCCCAAGTTTCATGTGCCTAGGCCAAAGATTAAGCGTTTCATGTTTTTTCTTTTTTGAACTAGTCGGCACTGTTGAGACGAGCGTTCTACAACCTCCATTTTATTAGAGTTCAGGCCGAGCCGATCGCATCCCATGTGTGACCTATGTCCCCATGTGTGACCTATGACCCCATGTGTGACCTATGTCCCCATGTGTGACCTATGACCCCATGTGTGACCTATGACCCCATGTGTGACCTATGTCCCCATGTGTGACCTATGACCCCATGTGTGACCTATGTCCCCATGTGTGACCTATGTCCCCATGTGTGACCTATGTCCCCATGTGTGACCTATGACCCCATGTGTGACCTATGTCCCCATGTGTGACCTATGACCCCATGTGTGACCTATGTCCCCATGTGTGACCTATGTCCCCATGTGTGACCTATGACCCCATGTGTGACCTATGACCCCATGTGTGACCTATGACCCCATGTGGGACATTCATCAATGTTAGGGGGTCAAAAATGCCCGAGTTGTGGCAAAATGACCATGAATAATAATAATAAGAAACCAGCGGAAAACAAAAGCTCTTGCCATTTCATGGCTCGAGCTAATAATAAGAAACAAGGCAATAACAAAGACTCGAGCCAATAATAATGATTTTGTTTCTTTTGATGTTTAGTTGATGTCTACTTGTTTTTTCAATTTAGTTTTTTTTGCTTTGTGGTCATGTTCTGTATTGTGTTTTATGCTTAATCTTGAAAAAAGTTATTCAGTTCAGTTTGCTAAATATAAGTTTAACATTATTGATTAAGGGAGTGTCTGCAGAGTCGCGGCGCGCGGCCGAAACTGCCATGTTATTTTTGTGCCGGCCGCGCGCCGCGGCTCCTGAAACTGCGCCGCTATTTGACCGCGTTTAGCACCGTTTTAGACCGCGCCGGGTTAAGGTTAGGGTTACGGTTAAGGTCAGGGTTAGGGTTAGCCATGAGGCTATAACGGGCAATAAGGGAAATGCCGCGGTCCCTGAAACTGCGCGGCCATTTGACCGCGCCGCGGCTCTCCAGCCACGGCCATTGATTAAATGCATTGTATAATAGCATTAACTTAGAGACAAAACCACATAAGGAATGAATGGAGCAAGAAGTGGAGCTCTCTATTTTCAAGGCAACCGGAACCAGCCGGTCGGTTTAGTGAAAAGGCCTGGGTGCCGTGTGTGCGTAAGCGTGTGCGTAATCTGAGGCCTGTGTATGAACCCATCGTGCGCAGGCAGCCTGTGGTGTCCCGTGAGGTGAGGATGTGGTCTGCTGAGAGCGAGGAGGCTCTGAGGGACTGTTTCAGCACCACTGTCTGGACTGAGCTTCATGACACACATGGGGAGGACATCAACACCATCACAGAGTGCATCACGGACTACATCAACTTCTGTTTTGAGAACACCGTTCCCTCCCGGACGGTGCAGTGTTTTCCAAACAACAAGCCATGGATTAACCGTGAACTGAAGGCTCTGCTGAAGGAGAAGAAGAGAGCCTTCAGGTCAGGGAACATGGAGGAGCTGAGGACTGTGCAGAAGGAGCTGAGGAGGAAGATCAGGCAGGCTGAGGCCGGCTACAAGAGGAGGATGGAGGAGCAGCTGCAGCAGAAGAACATTCAGGGAGTGTGGAGGAGCCTGAAAACCATCTCGGGCTTCAAAATCCCCCCTGCCCAGACGGATGGGGACCTACAGTGGGTGAATGAACTAAATTCTCACTTCCTGATTTGATCAATCGCCCACCCCTCCCCCTGCACAGACCCCTCCCCCTGCACAGCTGCATGCTCCCCCTTCCACAGCTGGACAATGCCCTGCATCCGTTCCTCTTCACACCTCTGCCCCGGCCCATCAGCTCCCCACTCCACCTGGACTCACCCGTCCCCCCAGCACACAGTCCCTTGCCATCCACTGACTGTCACAGCAGCACAGGTGAGGAGAGAGCTGAAGAGGATTAAAGTAAGGAAGGCAGAAGGACCTGATGGCATCAGCCCCAGGCTCCTTAAGTCCTGCGCAGATGAACTGTGTGGAGTTATGGAGCATGTCTTCAACATGAGCCTGAAGCTGAGGGCGGTCCCACAGGTCTGAAGACCTCCTGTCTGGTACCTGTGCCCAAGACACCGCGCCCCAAAGACCTCAACAGCTTCAGGCCGGTGGCT
Source organism: Eucyclogobius newberryi (assembly GCF_026437365.1). NCBI lineage: Eukaryota > Metazoa > Chordata > Actinopteri > Gobiiformes > Gobiidae > Eucyclogobius > Eucyclogobius newberryi. The sequence continues at coordinate 40,955,149 of NW_027316389.1, read as the reverse complement.
CTCACGTCCTGATGAAGACACTGGAGCGGCTGGTCCTGAACCACCTCATGCCCGCCATGGACCCGCTGCAGTTTGCATACCGGCCTGGCATCGGAGTGGAGGACGCCGTCATCTCCCTGCTGCACCGCTCTCTCTCTCACCTGGAAAAGCCTGGCAGCTCTGTGAGGATTCTGTTCTTTGATCTCTCGAGCGCCTTCAACACCATCAGCTCCTGAGGGACAAGCTGGAGACGGCTGGTGTGGAGTATGACCTGCAGCAGAGTGGATCCTGGACTACCTCACAGACCGACCCCAGTTTGTGAGAGCCCAGGACTGTGTGTCTGACACTCGGACCTGCAGTGTGGGAGCCCTGCAGTGTGGGGGCGCCCCAGGGCACTGTCCTCACGCCCTTTCTCTTCACCCTCTACACTGCAGACCTCAGACACAACATGGACAGCTGTGTCCTGCAGAAGTTCTCTGACCACTCTGCCATCATCGGACTCATCACGGACAACGATGATGCGGAGTACAGAGGACTGGAGCAGGACTTTGTGGACTGGTGTCAGCGGAACCACCTCCTCATCAACGCGGGGAAGACCAAAGAGATGGTGGTGGATTTCCGCAGACGCCACCCCACGCCCCCCTCACCAGTGAACATCCAGGGACGGGACATTGAGAGAGTGACTCATACAAGGACCTGGTGTTCATCTGAACCACAAACTGGGCTGGACTCATAACACAGGCTGAACAGGAAGAGCCAGAGTCGGCTCTACCTCCTGAGGAGACTCAGGTCTTTTGGAGTGACAGGGCCACTCCTGAAGACCTTCTACGACTCTGTGGTGGCATCAGCCCTCCTGTAGGTGTGGCCTGCTGGAGCAGCAGCATCACAGAGAGGGAGAGGAAGAGGCTGGACAGACTCATCAAGAAGTCCAGCTCTGTCCAGGGCTGTGCTCTGGACTCGGTGCAGGAGGTGGGGGACAGAAGGGTCCTAGCTAGATTCACATCTATGCTGGACCATGAGTGTCGCCCCCTGCAGGACACTCTGTCCCCTGCAGGACACTCTGTCCACTCTGGAGAGCAGCTTCAGTGAGAGACTGATCCCTTCTGCTGCTGTCAGACTTTATAACAAACACTGTTAGTCCTGAACACGTGCAATACTGACTTAACCATGTGCAATAATGTCACATTCATGTGCATATAACTGATGAAAATAGAGTGTTTATTTTACCATTATTATTATTATTAGTATTATCTTGTCTTGCGCTAGCTTTTTTATTTTATTATTTTATCTTCATTTTTCCCCTCCATTCCTCATTAAGAAATGAGAGGTTCTGTCTATAGGAGTTTTTGTTTATAAGAGTTCTTCTATTAAGAGTGTTGTTTAAACTTCCTATAAATTATTTGTCATTTTCCTCTGTACTCAGCGTTGCAACAATGAAATTTCCCCATGTCTGGACAATAAAGGAATATTTTATCTTATCTTAAGTGTGTGCGTAAGTGTCAGTAAACATGCCGCTTCATCAGAGTACAGCCAAAATTTTGCTTATAATTCAAACATGTTTGAATGACTATTTTCAAAATTTTTCCCGGGCGACATTTTGCGATTCAAACATGAGTCCTGTCGTTACCGATCCACACAACAAGACTGAAGCAGCTGCCCCTGACTTCAACTAGTGATAACTGAGACTGACTAATCACGACTGAACATCCTAAAATAAATCTAGCATAAAATCTTGTAGTGTGTCCTCGGCTTTAGGGAGTGCTGGGTGTGAACCGCTGAATTAGATTATTTAACTTGTGTTACAATATTTATAATTACTATGATTGTATAACTGCTAGTATACGGCTATAACGGCTAGGTGGTGAAGAGCTTTGAGGAGGAGTATTTTAAAGTTTATGCGCTGCTTGATGAGGAGCCAGTGGAGAGAGCGGAGAATAGGAGTGATGTGTTCACGGGACCGGGTGTGGGTGAGGAGGAGGGTGTGGGTGAGGAGGAGGGTGTGGGTGAGAGGGTGTGGGTGAGGAGGCGGGTGTGGGTGAGGAGGCGGGCAGCAGAGTTTTGGACCATTTGTGACTCGCCACGGAAATTGTCGGACCATGGCGGCCTCGGTGAAACTGAGAAAAACAGCATTTTACTTTTTTTCCCCCAAATTTGTGATTTTCGTTTTATTGCAGAATGTGCTAGTTGAAGTTTTGAATAAGCCCCTGTGTGCTTCAGATAACACTATTGGTTGTCTTAAACGTACACATTAAGCTGTTAAAAATGTGGAGTTTTCGGGTCTTTTTCCTGCTCTCCTGGGGGGCGTCACCTTTTTCTAGCCAACGTATTGTTTACATTTTCCACCAATCAGCTGTGATCCTCATGGCAGCTGCTGCTCCGTGTTTTCCTCTCATGACTCCAGACCGTCTGCAGAGCACAGTCTTCAGAGCTTACATTTCCTGGACTACATTGCAACGGAACTGTTTACTCAGGTACACTTTTACTTTACTACTAAATTATTGCTTTAACGCTGTGTTTTAAGGCAGTCTCGTGATCACTTTAGAATCTTGCTTGTCTGCTCCGGTGGAGCTAATGCTAAGCTAACATGTTGCTTCAGTGCACTCTGCAATACGGGCTTAATGTGACTACTTGCTGTTATCACCATGTTATCGGGTTATTTTTCGGCGTGGGTTGGCCCGTGGGTTGTGTGGGTCGTGCTTTGTGTCTGTTTTATGGTGCTAAACCGGCTGTTACCCCCACAGCCCAGAGCTAAACGCAGCTATTCGGAGCTAAGTTGTAAGCTAAACTTTGCTGTGTTATCGGGTTATTTTTCGGCGTTTCGTCTGTACAAATTATATACTTATGTAGTATTTCTTGACCCGTGGGTCGTGCTTTGTGTCTGTTTTATTGTGCTAAACCGGCTGTTAGCCCCACAGCCCGGAGCTAAACGCAGCTATTCGGAGCTAAGTTGTAGGCTAAACTTTGCTATGTTATCAGGTTATTTTTCGGCGAGGGAAGAGAAAAAAACTACAACTCCCGATACCACTTCTGGTCACGTGGCTTACATACGTTGCACGTCACGCACGCACTGCGTCGCTCGAACCAATCACGCGCTTGCCTGGCCATTATCAGCTTCCTGTGTGTCTCTCTGTGCACGGTGTTGGGAGAGACAACAGGACGGCTGAACCAGGTAAGCTTTGCGACTAAAACACCCACTTTTAATCACTTTAATGTGCGCCGGTTTTAAACTCAAGTGTATGTTCTGGTGTACTGTTCTGCAAGTGTTTTGCTTTTACGAGCCGTGTTATCTCAAGTGAGCTAGCTAGCATCACTAGCCGAGGGCAGATGTCCCAATATCTCCGCGTTTTGCATCTTAAATACACCGTTAACGTCACAATGTAAACTGTTATCTGTGAAGCGTGTTATTCCCATATTACTGTTAACCCTAATCCTTTTATCCCCCTTTTCAGAATTGGCAAAGACACCCTGACTGACATGACCTGTCTCTACGTGAAGTCTGCTAAGGAGCGTGGTAAGTGTAAAACATTATTTTGGTGATTTTCGTGTTTTAATGATTAGAGTATAATTAACCATAAGCAACATCTGTTTTTCAGGTGAGCCTGCAGTTTGTACATCAAGCTTCAGATCACTGTGGAAACAGCTTCTCCAACACATCAGAAGCTGCAGGCCACGCACAGATCATCAGATTATCAAACAAGCATACATGAAGACCAGGGTTGACACTTTGGAAGACATCGCTGAGGTTAGTTTATATTATTTGACTACTGTAATGTGTAAACATTAGCCTGGCAAAACTTCAGTGCTGCTCTCTGCTTAAGATATGTTTCTTCTGTTCTCATTTTTTTTACATTGTCGCCTTTGTCATCAGGTAGTGGAAAACAGCTCTCCTGAGTCTCACCTCAGTATCCCACAGCTTGTTGGAACGGCGGATGACAAAGTGTTTGTCAAGAACTTCGACTGGCAGAAGCATCTGAGTCCCTTCTTCAGACGGCTTCCAAAGATCAAGAGTTATCAGCACTTCAGGTATTTATATTGAAACTCTCACATTGTGTTAAATAAAATGAGTTAATGAGTGTTTTATGTGAAATAGTTAGCCATTTCTTAAATGTCCTGTTATTTGTTTACAGCTTTGATGCCAAGAGACGAGGTGTGGTGCTTGCGGAAAGTCACTGTGAAGCAGAACCAGTGGAATTTCAGCTACTATGCAATTCAGCTGTTCTGCCTCCGGTTGACAATCTCCATGTCCTGGTCCCACCTGGACTGAACATTGACAGGCAGACCTATCTGCATGAAAAAATCAGGCCTTTCTGTGCTGACAAGGCAAAAGACATCACATGTCCAGCGCCGAGAGTCACAGCACAGAAGAGTGCGCAGACGAAGAAGAGGATGAGGACGTGATCTCTGATGTAATTGGACTCTGGTGGTGTACATATCATATCTATTATCTATTATCTCATATATTCAAAGCCATGGACCCGTTGCAGTTCGTATACCTGGCCCTGGCATCTGTTTATAAGAGTTCTTCTATTAAGAGTGTTTTTTAAACTTCCTATAAGTTATCTGTCCTTTCCCCCTTCATCTACTGCGTTGTAACATTAAAGGCTATTTTATCTTATCTTATCTTTTGTTGTTTGTGTTGAATCATTCAGTGCACCATTGTTGGTGCACTTTAATATAGTAACTTCTAATTCTGATTCAAGCCCAGTTACCATCAATAACAACACTCCTCTTGAGTCTTCAGTGACAGCTGTAGGGGGAGGGGCTGTCAGTGTGACAGGGGGAGGGCTTATCTCAATGAGATGCAAATGAGCCCCGCCCCCCTGTGACTCTGGGCTCTCTCAGGTGAGAAACTTTAGAGGCCTTTTTTCTCAGTGAAAGGTTTTAAGAGTTGTTTACATTCAAATGACCACAACTTACTCAAATATGATCAGATCTACACGAGAGAGACATCATTGTAAAGCTTTGAATTCACACTTTCAGAATCTGTGAATAACTCAAAATGTCTCCGGGTAGACATGTAACTGGTTTAGCCACGGTCAGTCACATATTCAGATACTATTGATAAAAAAAATAAACTATTATTGAAAAGAATTATGCTCTTTTGCTGCGTCCGTGTTTCCTAACCCGGAAATGTGACGTCACACCGGGACATTGTCTAGCCAACACAGGATATTTACACTGAAGTGGACAGCGATAGTGCGCAAAATACAACTGAATCCTAGTCAAGTGAGCGGATTTCAACGGATGATGAACAGCATCCAGTTGAAGAACAGGTCCAGCAGCTGCTGCCTCATATATTTGAGCCTGACGCCTCGTCAGATCATGAAAATAGAGCGGATGAGAATGACGATGAGACGAGAATGAGATGGCGACTGGACGTCGACAGACTTTCTGAATGGTGCGTGTTAAACTGGAATATTTCCCATGAAATTATGTGAAATACAATGATGACGAGGTTCCTTACTGTATTAGTTTGAAACTGCAAATTACTTGTCAAACGCTTCCACCCCACAAGTCCGAAAGTTCACTAGTCCGATAGTAGCATTCTCTAAAGTGCCCGTGCGTGCTGCTGCTGCTCACCGATGGGGATGATGGAGCCGGTGCTCCGCCATGGTGTTACGCCGGAATATCCACAGCGCGGCCAAATACACCGAACACCGGAATCAGCGTTTCCATCTCGGGTCGGAGCCAGAATGCGCACCTAGACCGGCGCCGTTGCCTTTCACTCAGCTAGAATCCAAAGACGCCACGGGCGAGGCGCGAGGTAAATCCCAAAGTCGCGGACGAAAAAGTAAGTATTGCAGGCGGCACGGTGAGCTCGGGGAAAGCACGGCGGGAGGCGGGGAAAGAGCCCGGTGTGAGTCCGCTGCGCTCCTCCAGAAGTCCATTCAACTTCCTGGTATAATTATTACAACCAGTGATATACATAAAGTTTGCCCTCTCGCCGTGAACAACAACAACACGCCATCATGCACACGGCGTCAGTCAGACAGCTGCATACGGTGGCTACGAAAGCAGACAAGTGCCCTGATGTGAAAATATCTTGCAACTTACTTTTTCGCATATCCAAGTCGATACTTCGCAAGGTTTTGGAAACTGTCTTCTGTGAAATGTCGGTAGCATAGCACTGGACCAGATTTGCCACACATGCCGCTGGGATTCCAAATTTTCTTAGTCCGGGACAAATCGTGTCCAAAGACGTAATCTACTCTTCCGTTTGGGCCCCTCAAAGAGCCCGTTTCCCTCTTGAGAGCAGTCTATCGCTACAAATCTCGTAGATTTGTTGTGTAAAATGTAAAATTTGGTTTAGCACGAGAACAATGAGGGTCGGCTACAGCATGTTAGCGGTGTGACGTCACTGATTTTGCGACCGCGGTTGAAGCATTCGGTTACCAAGGCGGTTACCAGGCGGTTACCAAAGCGGTTACCAAGGCGGTTGCTATGGCGCGTTCTCGGTTTTGGCCAAATTAACTCGTGAAATATTTTTGTCATTGGTTAAAACTAACCGTCCAGACTTTGTTGTGGAAAAATTAAAGCTGTATTATACTTATTAAAGGTCGAATGGACGGTTTTTTTGGCATAAATCTCAGTCTTATTTCCTCGTGGCATGGACTGCAGATTAGTCTTGCCACGTATCAATCATAAAACGCACCTACCGCTCACCTGCAGCCGCGTGCGGATCGCCCCACATTTCCGCGTGTCTAAGCGTATTGATCTATCATAATATAGTTCCCTCAGTGTACGGGGCAAAATGAAGACGGAGAAAGACAGTTGGAGCTGACGCAGAAGAAGACTGAAATCTACGGGAGACGAGAGATGTGATGCGATCCATCGCGCTGATAAACACACACACGTGTGTGTTGTATCGGTCCGCACGGGGGAGTGGCATGAGCACGGGGGAGTGGCATGAGCACTTCCGCCTACGTTCTCAAATTGCCGAAAAATCGTCCATTGCGCCTTTAACTAACGCTGCTGCCCATCTTTAAAAATAGCACAGAAGATCTTGGAGCTCTATGACATCACAGATTGAAGAAATTCAGAATCAAGTGTTTTTGATGCTTGGAGGGGTGAGGATTTTCTAAACAGGATTCATCAAACTAGCATGAATGAAGCTAAATGCAACTCCATGTATGTTTTTTTTAAAAGGAAAACATTTTATAACATTGTTAAAAGCTCCAAAAAGTAAATTTAAAACAGACCGTCTCACAAGCTTATGGTGTTAGCATGGCTAAAAAGAGTAGCATGACTCCTTAAAGCCCGTCCCCCGTGGCTAAGCCAAGTACCCTCCGGGATTGACCCTCCAGGCCCAAGACAAAACTTTATCACTTTATTATGTTGCATGAAATGAGGAAGCCGACATAATGGAGCTGAAAGCGGCAGGGGGAGGCAGAGCATGCATTAGCATAGTCAAAACAATATGGCTAAGTTACAGGAGATAAAAGCTGAGGTAATGACACTGCAGACGGCGAACAAGAATATGAAAAGCAAGATCCTGGACTTGGAGTACAGGTCCAGGATAGGAATCTCAGTCTCATGGGAGTCCTGATGTGAGTTTGTTTGTACCAAGTTTGAAAAAGTTATCACCATAATGTATTTTGAAATTTGAGATTGCACTAGCAACTCATTTTGCAACGTAATTTTTTTCAAGACGTACATTTTTTTGTTAAAATATAATTTTTAATTTTTATAGTATAATATAAAATTAATATGATTTGGAGAGGGTGCCAAAGGGCTATTTTATTAGATAGCCTCTACATTTGCACATCATTGGGCTCAGCTTGGACATTTTCACAAATGCTTTATGAACATTTTCTTATTCCTAAAAAATGTTTAAGAAACATTTAGATTTTTTTTTTAAATTCACTATAACCACACCTAAAGGCGTATCAGATTCAAACTGATAACATTTTATTACAATTGGGTTTTGTGTCTTGTGGCCACATTTGAAGTGTTTTCAAAGAAAAATGTAGGAGGAGATGCCAAAACTATGACACGGTGACCGTTTGTCAGAGCTGTTTGATCCAATATGCCCCACTTCCTGTATGATTTAGGGCAGAGTCATATTATAATTTTCCCACACATTGGAGTGAGCGTCATCTTTTTACAGGGACTTTTTTGGAGTCAAGCTCCCATTCGCCTCATGTTAATTGATTTTTCAGGTGGCGCTACTGAACCGTCTTTCAATATTTTTTCCCGGGTCTTCATTCAAGATTAAAGCACACTGAGTTCTAATTTTAGATTTTTCAAGCCCCCGGATACAATTTTAATAACTCCCTCGACGGGATGATTCTCGTCCTTCGGCTTGGGCCTAGTAATAATGGAATCGTTTTTTTTTTCAGCCATTATTTTGCTCCTATAAAGACTTTAGTAGTTGGCGCAGCTTAAGGCTGCCTCTGCGTTTTGGTGCTCTTTGGTTTGTCTCTTTTTGTTCGTAAATTGTGTGTCCGCGTGCTCTTACACCCGTGAAGAGCTCTTATCCGTTAGAATCACAACTCCCACGGACCTAGATCCAGTTTTTTTAGCATCTGCTGCAGAAACAGCCCTTCTTTTGTCTGAAAGCGTGAGACACCAAAGAAGAGGAAGGCGCGCTAGTGCGGCTGAGGAGGCGAGGCACACGAATGTCCTTACCTGGGATTTTCCTCTCTAACGTGAACTCACTACCCAAAAAACTGGACGAACTGGCGTTGCTGATGAGACGAAAAGGAGACTTTTCTTAATTTCCTGTATTGTGCTTCAAGGAGACGTGGCTCAGCAAATCCATCCCGGACTGCGCCGTACAACTGGAGGGCTTCCAGCTGGTCCGCACAGACAGACAAAGGGACCTCTCCAGGGGGAAAAAGGCGAGGTGGTGGAGTCTGTTTCTACATCAAAAACCCCTGGTCTTCAGATGTGACAGTGATCTCCAAACACTGCTCTCCTTATCTGGAAAATCTTTTCTACACTCCACAATGAGTTTGCGTCATTCATCCTGGCCACTGTTTCCATTCCGCCGAGTGTGAACGTGCAGGATGCACAGTGTGCGCTCGCGGACCAGGTGCTGAGTGTGGAGTGCCAGGAGTACCAATGCCAGGATCCTGTTTGTGGACTTCAGCTCTGCATTTAACACCATCCTCCCTGCTTTGCTTCCTGAAGGATCAGAGGCAGTGCGTGCGGCTGGGGTAGAATGTCTCAGACACTCGGACTATCAGCACAGGAGCTCCACAGGGCTGTGTACTTTCTCCCCTGCTCTTCTCCCTGTACACAAACTGCTGCACCTCCAGCCACAACTCCGTAAAACTAATTAAGTTTGCGGAAGACACCACCCTCCCCATCTCGGACGGGGATGAGTCTGTCTACAGGAGGGAGGTGGACCGGCTGGTGTCCTGGTGCGGCGGTATCAACCTGGAGTTCAATGCCCAGAAGATGGTGGAGATGATTGTGTGCTTCAGAAAAGTCACTGCCCCCCACCACTTCTTAAACACTGTCACTTTAACCATAATTGAATCAGTCACTGAACCGTTCACTTTCTGCACTACATATGTATATTTAATGTTTTATTCTTATTTTATCTGATAGCTTATTGTTATTATTATCCCATAGTAGATTTATATTGTTCCTCTTTTGACATATTCATTGTTCATTGTTTTAAGTTGCACCAAATCACCAAGATAAGTTCCTATGTTTGTGAATTCTGTTCATTGACAAAGGCAATAAACCATTTCTGATTCAGTTAAAAAGCTTTGTCGTCATCTACAGGACAATAACTTTTAAACAGAGCCCACCACAGCAGGGTTCAGAGCCCACCACAGCACTAAAACAGCACTAGTTAAAGTCACAAATTATTTGTTATTAGGCTACCCCAAATAAATTGTCTGTTTGCTGTAACCCGAGTCAACATTTTTCAAGTGGCTCGGACGGTAGGCAAATTCTTATTTTTTTTACTTTGAAGGCAAAAAAAAAAAGATCAACATTTTGCCACCAGGGGTCAGGCTTCAACAGTCAATGATGGAAAACGTCTCTATAAACCCGATCAGGAGACTAAATCTCATGATTTTAAGACATTTCAAACGACCTTTTGTACGACGCTATCCTTTATTTTGGTAGCGAAGGCGAGCGGGGGGAACATGCGGGGGACACGGGCGCCGCCATGTTTGTTGTGATGACGCTACTGGGCGTGTGTCAATCCCAGAATGCATTGCGTAAAAAACCCTGACAGAGCCTGGCATGTCCTATGGAGACTAGAGTGGCGCCGACAGAGGCATAGCCAGCTTTTCAAGGCAATCTGTCGTCATTAACCCGCGGTCTGTTTCATTACAGACGCATGTGGGGGACTGACAATGCAGACGCACATGTGGTGTGCAGTGCGTTATCTTTGCTATAAAGATGAAAGATAGGATAACAAGAGTGATAAATATATTTAACACGGTGGTATAGGAAAGTCCAGTCGGTGAGTTGGCGAAATAATTGAAAAATAAAATAATTCGATGTTTTTCCAAAAAAAATGCTGATGAAAAAATTTCAGTCGGCTAGTATCACACCGGGTTGGTCGGGTTACGTCAAACAGACATATTATTTTGCTCAGCCTAAGCTGCAAACGATGGACTGGTCTCAATCCTGGTTCTGACTTTAGTGTTTGACACCATCGACCACAACATTCTACTGCAGAGGTTAGAATATGATGAAGGTGTCAGAGGCCCCGCCCTCAGCTGCTTTAAATCTTATTTATCTGATAGGTACCAGTTTGTTAATGTAAACCAGAGCTCCTCCCCTTGTTCTAAAGTAACCTACGGTGTGCCACAGGGTCAGTACTCGGTCCAGTTCTGTTTACTCTTTATATGCTGCCGTTAGGTCACATGATCAGGTCACATGGCATTAACTTCCACTGCTCTGCAGACGACACTCAGCTGTATTTATCAATGAACCTGATCAGAGCGATCAAGTAGACAGACTTAGTGCTTGTGTGAAGGAGATAAAAACCTGGATGACAGCGTGTCCTAAAAGCTCCATAAAAAGCTTTCAACTGGTTCAAAATGCAGCAGCAAGATTACCAACAGGAACCAAAAGAAGAGAGCACATTACGCCGGTGCTGGAGTCTCTTCACTGGCTCCTGTTGAGTTTAAACAGGAGCCAAAATCCTGCTCCTGACTTACAAAGCCTAAATGAGATGGCCCCATCCTACCTCAAAGATGCTATAGAACCGTGTCATCCAAACAGAGCTCTTTGCTCTCAAAATGGCCTTCTGGTGGTCCCAAGAGTCTCTAAAAGCACAGTAGGAGGTAGAGCCTTATGGTGGACCCAAGAGTCTCTAAAAGCACAGTAGGAGGTAGAGCCTTCTGGTGGTCCCAAGAGTCTCTAAAAGCACAGTAGGAGGTAGAGCCTTCTGGTGGTCCCAAGAGTCTCTAAAAGCACAGTAGGAGGTAGAGCTCCTGTGTTATGGAATCAGCTCTGTCCATGTTAAAGATGCCGACACAGTCTCTTCATTTAAGTCCAGGGTTAAAACATTCCTCTTTGAAATGACTTATGGTCAGGCCAGTTAAGAACAGAAATATAAACCTACAGTTTCAGCTCTGCTGCCCTAGGAGCAACTCTGGGGGAAGTATGGCAGCTTGAGCACTATACTCTGACAAAGACTACTTTTTTCTATCAAACAATATTTAATATCTAATTTCTCTGTTCATTGCCTTTTCTTCTTCTTTTCCCACTTCCCACCGGGAGTGAGACAGGCACATCAATGACCTATGGACCCAGATGATCCTAGATTCCCTGGGAAAACGGTCTCTACTCTATATGAACGGTTCTTCATCTACCTGGAAGAACTGGTTCTCCTCCTGAGTGGCTCCAGCTCCACTGTCTATCTTGTGTCTTCCTGTCTGTGAAGGAAGGAGGAGTCAGATCTCTCCTTCACTCTGGAACTCCTCCAGGTTTCTACTTTTTCCCAAGGAGGTTTTGTAGTTTTTTCTAGCTGAGAAGGCCAGGGGACCCTGGACACAGGATGCTGGGACATTGCCAAGTCTCAATGAATATGGTTTAATCCATTTTTCACTGTCGCCCTCCAAGACAACTGCTGTTGTGATTTTGGGCGTTACAAAAATAAATTGAATTGAATACTAACAGGAACTAAAAGAAGATGCACATTACGCCGGTGAATGCGGTAGAGATCAATTTTATTAGCTTGCCACCTAATTTGCATACATTAACGTTCAAATCCGCACAAACGCTCTATTAACATCGATAATTGAGGTGACGCTACTGAGTCGTTTTCACTCAAAATTAAAGCTCACTGAGTTCTAATTTTTGATACCACTCACAGTGGTCCTTGTTTACTTTCAAGTCCCTCGCTGGGATGATTTTCGTCCTTCGGCTAGGGCCTAATAATAAATGTTGATAAAAGTCGTATTATTCAATTGTACTACTTTCTAGAAAAGAAAAATCTTTGAGAAAATATTTTGACACTATTGGGGGTTTTAATCATTTCATCACTCATTTTATTTGAATTTGAATTAACAATTGACTTTTCAAATCTCCATTGCCTATATGACAAGAGATATCAAAGGGCATGTACAGATAAGTGAGCAGCCTTGACGCTAAAGATAAGTTCCCTCTTCTTGTGGACTCTGGCCAATGCAGAGATAAACTGTTTTGGTGTGCAAACATATTGTGAAAATCTTGCAAATCTCTATCTTTTTAAAAGTACAAATTGAATGTGTATTTAATTGCAGTGGCGAGCTCACAATGGCTTTACATATGTACCTGCAGCCAGGTTTGTCTTGACAAGTTTCAACAAAAGGTTTAGAAACCTTTGTGTAAGAATATATGTACTACATTTCGAGTTCACGTGAAATCACACCCTATACCCATACCTAAAACATTTACGTGGAGACAGGTCACAATTCTATCGCAGAATTTTTGTTCTTCTGGTTAACAAATGGGGTAACAAATTAATTAAAGTGTTGTTGTTTTCACCACATATTAAAAAGTGGTTGAATTTTCCACAAATGGACAAATTTTGGACTTTATTTTTGTCAATTTTTTTTCAAAACAAGAAATATAATTATAATTGCCCTGACCTTCCAATTGTTTCCAGAATATTAAGAACGTAATCTCTGTCCAGTCAAGAGAAAAACACTTATCTTGCTTGTAATGACTGTTGTAACTTTGTAGTTCAGCTGCTCTTGGTTGTCTCCTATGTACTTCCTGCTTTGTTTACTGAGTGCCCATTCTTCAGCGGTAACATGAAATATATGCAGGCAGAGCAAATATTAACCTGTGCCTGAGCTTAGAGCTTCTCCAAACCTGCATTATGTAGAGTAGCGAGCTGCAATGTACAGCCACTCACCTGGTTTACAAAGAGAGCCCTCACTTCTATTCTCTTTGCATACAGATGAGCACTTCTTCACAGTTCTGTTGAGCGGTAACAAGACGAAGAACTGTGGCTGCTGCTACTTGGCAAAAGAAAAGGCATCTGAGTAAAAGGATCAGTGCACAAGCTCACCTGCAAGAATTCAGTTGGAATGCTGGGAAGCCTCCACAAAGACCCGTTCACAGGGAGGTAAAAGGGGGAGGAGCCAGTAGAGGTCCTGGGTTACAAACAGCAGCAGGACAGATTACACCAATGTATCTAAAGAGATTCAGGAATAATGAAATCATCAGAGAAAACATGGATTGGTTTGGGGACTTTAAAGGTGAAACACTAAAGTTTGCAAAACTGTCCAATCTGCATCTAATTCAAGTTTCAGTAAGTATAAAATAAAAATCCCCTCTGAATATTGTTTTAATCTAAAATGTCAATCAAATGAAGCAAGAAATTTAAACCTGGCTCTGTCAATTTTGTCAGATTTATATGTCCAATGTGATATTTTAGCATGGGAATCAAACCCATAATCTCCTTCTTGGGAGGCAAGAGTGCTAACCACTCTTCCACCGTGCACCCTCTTGTTTTGTTCAAAGGTCAGGAAATAATAAGCCAGGAAATAAGCATTTATTTGAAAAAGGTCTGTTAATATTAACTCATTTAGTTAATATTTACAGTAGTGAACGAGGAAGTATGTTAGGTGTACAGTCTATACCAGAGGGCAATAAAGGCACAGAGAGAGTAACACAATACTATGTGGAAGTAGCCAGATGTATAGTGATCATTTGTGTGGTTGGACAGGCAGGGGAAATGTAGAAACAAAACAATAGATACAGAAACAAAACTGTTTTCAGTAAGAATCAAAAAAAGTTGGTTTTATTTATGTTGTATACAAATGTAAATTGGCTCATCAAACGGGACAGCAGGCTATTCGATGCTTTATGACATCCTGAATCTCCTCTGGTCTACAAGGCAGAACTGTAGCATGTAAGAGCATGAGAACAACATAGAGCTGTAAATGCAAAAACAAAACAAACACATGTTGAAAAGTACAAAGCTATGTAGTGGTCGAGGCGAAATCTGCTTCGAAATCCACAGTGTGTCTGCAGCACCAACTGAACAGTCCTGATAGTCCTCAATGTTGTGCAGATGAAGGAGCATGCGGATCATACTGGGGTGTTGCGCTCTCCTAGTGTTGATAAGCTGGTGGAATGACTAGGCCTGTTGTGGTGTTCCTCTTGCCCCGGGGCCCTCTGTCGGGAAGGGAGAGTGGAGCAGCAACCTTTGCCCCTAGAGTGTGGCGCCTGGGCTGGGGGGCCTTTCAGCCGGAACAGTTCATTGGAGACTCTGGCCTGGAGAGGGCCTGAGCTGGGGGACTTGGAGGGCCGCTCTGGGGCTTGAGCTGGTGCAGACACTGGACCCAGCTGGAGCTTAGACAGGCTGCTGGAGAGACTGGGCTGGGGCAGGCTGTAACACTGTACTCCTCGGTGGCGGGACGGCAGGGTGGAGCAGCGAGAAGGAGGAGGGCCCATCAATGTGTAGGGTTTACCAGCTGCAGTGTCAGGAAGTGACCTAGAGGCATGCACACTGTGGGCGGAGCCACTTTTAGATGGTACATCCACAGGGGACAGGGGCTCACTCTGGAGCTGCTGTTTAGAGGTCGAGTGAGGAGGCTCTGCTTTACTGGACAAGGATGACTCATCTGTAGGGGAACAATGACAACCATTACCAATACAATATTATAATTTTTTTGTTTATTTGGTCGGGGCAGTGATATATGATATATATGTACAGGCAAGGTGGGTGAAGTGACTTGCCTAGGGACACTGTGGCACCTGGCATTCCAGGGTCAGCACTAGAAACAATCTTGTCAGATCTTGGAAACTAAGCAGGGTTGTGCCTGGTTAGTACTTGGATTGGAGACTGCTGGAATGCCGGTCAGCACTAGATCATACACTCATAACTCACGGTAGTGACGAATTCGGTCCCGGAAGTGACGAATTTGGAAGTCACAGAATCCAATATGGCGGCCCTCGTGGCGGGCAGATCACATGCGAGGTATATTTTCTGTCTTGCAGCAGAAAATGTCCAGATCAATTCGCCCAGCGGTTTGAACCACGGCGTGCCATGCTGGAGATTTTGGCTCCAACCCTTAATTTTTTCTTGTTAAAATGTTATAACTTATAGATTGCACAGTCTAGTTTGTTACATTTTTAACTACTACAAAATCTTAGGGTTAGGAGTTAAGGGTTAGGGTTTAATGTTAGGGTTAAGGGTTAGGCTTAAGGGTTAACCCTATTTTATTTTTTATTGTGGTTTGGTCAAAAACAAAAAGCGCTCAGCATTCAAGCACAAAACTAAATATACTACATGTGAAGTGGAACAGACTGTGATGCAATGAAAAAAAAGCTTTTTAGAGAGAAAATGATTTCCTGAGCTGTATCAGCGGTACCGAATTGTCACTTCCGTTAGTTATGAGTGTATGATCTAGTGCTGACCGGCATTCCAGCAGTCTCCAATCCAAGTACTAACCAGGCACAACCCTGCTTAGTTTCCAAGATCTGACAAGATCAAATATTGGCAAGTAGGTATGGCCACAGGTTTGAATGAACATTAGTAGGCGTAATATGACGTCACACACGCCACTATTTGCAGCATGAGCTGATATGCGTGAGCCACAGAAATCAATTGATGTCGTATGGCGTACTGTTTCTGAGCGCCACTACTACTTCTATATGTTGTACGCTGCTGTTATGTAATGGGGAGCCAATGATTTTACCTCAGTAGACAATTAATTTTGTCTATATATATGTATTAGAGATGGTTCGAGTAATTTGATTACAAAAAAGCTTTGATTATTATTTGATTGCCTCGATGATGTCTTTAAATTACATATTGAATTAAACGGCGGCGAGTGCACGGAACTACTTGTGGCTCTTGTTTCACATGGAGCTTGATTCCGAGTGGACCTGTAGGTACTAAAGCACAACTGAGGAGAAAGCGGCGTATTTTAAACTTACGAGTTTGACTAGGAAGCGTAGTTTTGTTGTGTGCGAGATGAAACAGAAAGTCTGCAATGATGGCGCAAAGACATAAAGGCTAAAGTGAACGGCACACGGAGCTAATGCTGCTACATAAGTCGACCTCAGTGAAGAATCATCTGAAGAGCTGTTGAGTTAAAGTGCTCAAAACATAACAGGAAAGACCAACACTGGTCTCACGTTTCTTATTTTAAGTCATGTGACATAAATGAATTAATAGCTACTGTAACTGTTGCTCAGATTTAATTTGGCCAGTTTAAAATAAATAAAGTCTGGTGACAAATGAATTAGTCCTTTATATATATTCTAACAGAATAATTAAATCAGTGTTTCTTTCTTTCTTTTCTAGCTGTGGAGTTTATGTGAAAGACAGACATGACTTTATCACTCAATATCAAAGAGACTGAAATGTGGCAGATGCACTCATCATGCACATTTGGACTGTGAAGTGAAAAATGTAACAAAAATAGATTACATGATTAATCAGAAAATAAATGATCGCTGCAGTCCTATTATTAATAGATAGCAATATTAGTGCAGTTATTTGATTTGCTATATTTTAAATTCCATAGCACAAATCTATCTTGTTGAAGTTGAAGCAATGATCAAAAATTAGCTTTTTAATTTAGTAAAAATAAACACAAAATGAATGAATCAAGATTATAAATGATGTGCGGTATGATTGTGTAAACATACAGCCACATTTTTGCTCAGGAGCCTGTTTAAAAAGACAAATCTGATACACAGAGGACAAACAGGGAATGACATATAATAAATAATATAATATAAAGGCCTTGGATATGTTGAGTCAGTGGTGCTCAGAGCGTCACAGTAAAGTCACACAGGCAGCCACACTTCCACCAGGGACCCTAACCCTAACCCCCTATGCATTGGACTCTTAAAGACGCTCAAAGACACTTTACATTGCATTATCAATTCTCGACACACTCTACGACTGGAGCCACAGCTTCCCTGAGGCAGACTGACAGAAGCAAGGCTGCCAAACATCAGCTCACCAACATTCACTCACCAACATACTAGATCAGGGGTGGGCAATTATTTTTCCTCTGAGGGCCATATTCGAGTCGAGTTAAGAGGTGGAGGGCCAGACTGCGTTTATTGGTCTTACAAATTCTAATCATTATAAGCACTTTTTTGTAAAATATAGGCTTTTGAGTCGATTATTTCATTTATTTCATCCTACCTCTATTCAGGACACAAGTGCACACACATGTTACATAGCTAAGACACTTAAAGAATAGATACTAAAATCTTGAGGGGGGCCGAATTAAAACAGGCAGAGGGCCACATCTGACCCCTGGGGCCAAAAATTGTCTGTACTAGATTCATCAAGAGCCAAAGCTGCCCCACTGTGGCTTATACAATAGATATTACTTTTATAACATCTTACCTGTCATGTCCAGCTCGGTCAACAGAGAGTCCAGATCAACTGTTTCTGCAGCTGAACATTTGGTGTGCTTTTGCTTTTTCTCCTCCTCTTGCTGCTCCAACTCCATTTTTCCTTCTGACTCCTGCTTTTGTTCTCTGTTTGCTTCAAAATCAACACAAGCTGAATGTTTCTCTCTCCACTTTGTGTGGTCTGGCTGCTCCTCTGCTGCTTGGGCAAATGATTTGACTATGTCTGGGTCACTGTCTGAAGGGTGGATGTAGTCGTTTCCGAAGCGGAGTTCCTCCTCCTCCTCTAGAATGTTATTCTCCTCCCAGTCTTCCGCTGGAGCCTCTACGATCACATTGATGTTGGTCATAGAGCTGGGGGATGGCCTGGGACAAGCCTCCTTGTCATGGTTCACCAGAAACTCCATCAGCATCATATTCTCTTTCTTGAGCTGATCCCTGAGCGAGCGCGGCACATCAGGGATTATCCACGCCACCACCAGGCTCAGGAACATGGCCAGATTCTGTGCAAAAAATACAGTCACAATGATATCAACCAAAAGGACAGACTAAAGTGACCACCTCGTGTGTGTCCCTCGTGTATAATGCCAATAATAATAATAATGCCAAAAAGTCAAATCTCAGAAAAGCTATTTAAGGTGTTTTCACAAATGATACAAATAAATAAACAAATAAGCACATAAAATGAGGACTGCTAAACATTAGGTAAATTTCCTCCAAATCGTTTTTAGTTAAAGGTTGAATGGACGATTTTTTTGGCATAAATCTGAGTCTCATTTCCTTATGGCGTGGACGGCCGATTAATCCTGCGACGTATCAATCATAAAACGCACCTACTGCACCTGCAGAGCCTCGTTCACCTGCAGAGCCTCGTTCACCTGCAGAGCCTCGTTCACCTGCAGAGCCTCGTTCACCTGCAGAGCCTCGTTCACCTGCAGCCACGTGCGGCTCGTCCCACATTTCTAAGCGCATTGATCTATCATAATATAGTTCCCTCAGTGTACGGGACAAAATAAAGACGGAGAAAGACAGTTCGAGCTGACTCAGAAGAAGACTGAAATCTACGGGAGACGAGAGATGTGATGCGCTCCGTCGCACTGATAAACAAACGCACGTGTGTGTTGTAGCAGTCCGCACGGGGGAGTGGCATGTGCACGGGGGAGTGGCATGAGCACGGGGGAGTGGCATGAGTACTCCCGCCTACGTTCTCAAATCGCAGAAAAATCGTCCATTGCGCCTTTAATGAATTAATTAGTGACTATAACATAGATCTTCTAGCTCTAACGGAAACGTGGCTTCAACAAGATGATTATGTCAGACTAAATGAGTCCACCCCATTATAATTTTATTCTGTGGCTGGATAATACTTAAGTATTGTAAACTGAAAGGTAATTAGGGAAATGATCTGACAATATAGGGTTTTGAGGGAAGACAATGAGGTCACTAATCTCTGTTCCATACGTTAGGACAAGATCCAGAGTGTTCTTGTGGGTGTGAGTCTGTTTATTTACATTCTGAGTGAAACCAATGCTGTCTAACAAGGCGCTGAAGGCATTACTGAGAGAGTCATCACTCACATTTCTGTAAATATTTAAACCTACAGCTATCACTATATTACCCCAGTCCAACACTAAGTTTGATGGCCAATTCGGATTTTTGTTTAAATCTGATTTTTTGAAGTGGGTGTTCACATTACAAATCAATGAGATTGCTGTTTGTGTCTGGTATGAACTGAATGCAGCTTGATGTGGCTCGCATGTGCACAAAATAACACAACGTCACATGAAGCGCACTGTGTTTACGGAAGTAAAAGAGGCAAGTTCCCCGGCCGCGTCTGCTCCATTTATTGACGTCCTTAGTTTCTTTGAATTTTGCACAAAGGCTTATTATTTTTTCTGGCATTGCAGCCAAGAGCGCTTAATCCTCGCTCAGCCAATGCCTTTGCGATCTCCTCAAATAGCCCCCAATTACGGAATAAACCCTCTAGTTTTGCATGAATTGATTTGTCACCCCATATACTGATTAGTTTACAAAACCTTTGTCTGCCATTGCTCTCCACTTTGAAGTTTATCCAGGAAATGTCGCCTATTGATGACGTTTAGGTCGGATGAACGGGTCCTGAGCGTTCAGACTGAAGTCGAATTCTAAAAATACGGACACATATCCGATTTCTTTCATCATACTGGGTGGCCTGGGTCGGATTTGAAAAATGTGGGCTCTCCACACTGTCCTGAAAAAAATTGGATACAGGTCACATATGTTGAATGCTGAAAAGAGGCTATACAGTTCAGCATTGATCTGATTGGGCAGGGGACCAGAAAATATCACAATCTCTGACATCTACGTCATAAGGCGCTGGTACAGCTGGCAGCCCGGTGTAAACGCTCTCTCTTCTTTCTCACACTTATTGTGCTTTATCTCCTATATTTTGTAAATATAGTTAGTATATTTTTTCTATTGTACGATAGGGACACGCGCTGGAATAGTTTTTTAATTCAACTGTTTTTGACTTTTTTCGGCTGGATTTGAGCGTTTTTCGTTGTGTTGTTGTGACGTGAGCTAGCTCCGAGCGAGCCCACCAGCCCCCTCCGCGCCCTCCGGCCACGCTAAAGTACGGTGTGTCGTCGGTACACGTTTATATACACGTTTATATGAAAGAGGAACTTCACCAACGATCGGGACACGCACTGGAATCGCTTTAAATTAACTTGTTTTGACTTTATTCGGCTGGATTGAGTGTTTTCGTCGTGTCGTTGCGATGTGTCTTGGCTCTGAGTCCCCCGGCTCCGGCCCGCCCCCCGGCCGGCGCCGTACCGCGTTTACACAAAGGAGGAACTCATGAAACTGCGGAGAACAGTCGTCTTACCCGGAGATCGTCACGTTATCCCCGCGGATATCCTAAGGAAAACGCAACGAAGCAGACGGGCTGGACGTAAACTCCGAGAGAAGAGAGGGACAAACAGGAAGTCGGTTCCCGCCGTAGTCAAGGGTAACGTGAGGTCCCTTCAAAATAAAATGACGGAAATAGCGAGCCTCATGCGGTCCCAGAGGATTTATAGGGACAGCAGCGTCTTGATTTTCACAGAGACCTGGTTAACAGCAGAAATGCCAGACTCTATTGTAGGTTTGGACAATTTTCATCTGCTGCGGGCGGACAGAACGAGAGAATGCTTGAAGAAAAGAGGTGGAGGTCTGGCGGTGTATGTGAACACGAGCTGGTCCAAACCCGAACACTGCACAGTGAGGGAGCAGCTATGTAACAAGGATATTGAATTATTGGCTATTGGCATGAGGCCATATTATCTGCCCCGGGAGTTCTCACATGTGATTTTGATCGCAGTCTATGTGGCCCCGTCTGCCAATGCTGAAAATGCTTGTGAAGCACTGCTCTCCTGCACATGTAGGCTGCAAACACATCATCCACAGGCTCTCTTCCTCATCTCTGGTGACTTTAACCACGCTTCTCCCTCTTCTGTTCTACCAACATACACCCAGTATGTTACCTGCCCCACCAGAGAGAATAGAACATTGGACTTGTTTTTTGCCAACACCAGGAGGCTCCTCCCCCCTCTCTCCCCTGGGCCGCTCGGACCACAACCTTGTACATCTGAGGCCTGTGTATGAACCCATCGTGCGCAGGCAGCCTGTGGTGTCCCGTGAGGTGAGGAGGTGGTCTGCTGAGAGCGAGGAGGCTCTGAGGGACTGCTTCAGCACCACTGTCTGGACTGAGCTTTATGACCCACATGGGGAGGACATCAACACCATCACAGAGTGCATCACGGACTACATCAACTTCTGTTTTGAGAACATTGTTCCCTCCCGGACGGTGCGGTGTTTTCCAAACAACAAGCCATGGATTAACCATGAACTGAAGGCTCTGCTGAAGGAGAAGAAGAGAGCCTTCAGGTCAGGGAACAAGGAGGAGCTGAGGACTGTGCAGAAGGAGCTGAGGAGGAAGATCAGGCAGGCGGAGGCCGGCTACAAGAGGAGGATGGAGGAGCAGCTGCAGCAAAAGAACATTTAGGGAGTGTGGAGGAGCCTGAAAACCATCTCAGGCTTCAAAATCCCCCCTGCCCAGACAGAGGGGGGTCTACAGTAGGTGAATGATTTAAATGCTCACTTCTTGCGGTTTGATCGGTCACCCGCCCCTCCCCCTGCACAGCTGCATGCTCCCTCGTCCACAGCTGGACAATGCCCTGCATCTGTTCCTCTTCGCTTATCTGCCCCGGACCATCATCTCCCCACTTCGCCTGGACTCACCCATCCCCCCAGCACACGGTCCCCCTGCCAACCACTGACTGTCACAGCAGCACAGGTGAGGAGTGAGCTGAAGAGGATTAAAGTGAGGAAGGCAGCAGGACCTGATGGCATCAGCCCCAGGCTCCTTAAGTCCTGCGCAGATAAACTGTGTGGAGTTATGGAGCATGTCTTCAACATGAGCCTGAAGCTGAGGGTGGTACCACAGGTCTGGAAGACCTCCTGTCTGGTACCTGTGCCTAAGACACCGCGCCCCAAAGACCTCAACAGCTTCAGGCCAGTGGCTCTCACGTCCCACCTGATGAAGACACTAGAGCGGCTGGTACTGGACCACCTCCGCTCCACCGTGAGCTCAGCCATGGACCCGCTGCAGTTTGCCTATCGGTCTGGCATCGGAGTGGAGGACGCCGTCATCTCCCTGCTGCACCGCTCTCTCTCTCACCTGAAAAAGCCTGGCAGCTCTGTGAGGATTCTGTTCTTCGATCTTTCCAGCGCCTTCAACACCATCCAGCCGCTGCTCCTGAGGGACAAGCTGGAGACGGCTGGTGTGGAGTATGACCTGGCAGAGTGGATCCTGGACTACCTCACAGACCGACCCCAGTTTGTGAGAGCCCGGAACTGTGTGTCTGACACTCGGACCTGCAGTGTGGGGGCGCCCCAGGGCACCGTCCTCGTGCCCTTTCTCTTCACCCTTTACACTGCAGACTTCAGACATGACACGGACAGCTGTGTCCTGCAGAAGTTCTCTGACGACATCATCAGACTCATCACGGACGACGATGACGAGGAGTACAGAGGACTGGCGCAGAACTTTGTGGACTGGTGTCAGCGGAACCACCTCCTCATCAACGCGGGGAAGACCAAGGAGATGGTGGTGGACTTCTGCAGACGCCACCCCACTGCCCCCTCGCCAGTGAACATCCAGGGACGGGACATTGAGAGAGTGGACTCATACAAGTACCTGGGTGTTCATCTGAACCACAAACTGGACTGGACTCATAACACATACGCACTGTACAGGAAGAGCCAGAGTCGGTCGGCTCTACCTCCTGAGGAGACTCAGGTCTTTTGGAGTGACAGGGCCACTCCTGAAGACCTTCTACGACTCTGTGGTGGCATCAGCTCCTGTAGGTGTGGCCTGCTGGAGCAGCAGCATCACAGAGAGGGAGAGGAAGAGGCTGGACAGAGTCATCAAGAAGTCCAGCTCCGTCCTGGGCTGTGCTCTGGACTCGGTGCAGGAGGTGGGGGACAGGAGGGTCCTGGCTAAACTCACATCTATGCTGGACCATGAGTGTCGCCCCCTGCAGGACACTCTCTCCGCTCTGGAGAGCAGCTTCAGTGAGAGACTGATCCACCCTCGCTGTGTGAAGGAAAGGTTCCGTAGGTCTTTCCTTCCTGCTGCTGTCAGACTTTATAACAAAAACTGTTAGTACTGAACACTTGCAATACTGACCTAACCTAATACTGATGTGCAATTCTGTCATATGTGCAATTACTGTGAAATTCATGTGCAATTCATGTGCAATTACTGTGAAATTCATGTGCAATCTATGTGCTGTCGTGACACATATTCATGTGCAATTACTGTCGTGATCACATGCAATGGTATTTATGTATTTATTTATTTATTTGTCTATGGGAGTTTTTATTTATTTATAGGAGATCTTCTACTGAAAGTGTTTTTCAGACTTCCTATAAGTGATCTGTTCTTCTGGATCTACCTCTGTATCTACCTGCGTTGCACCAATGAAATTTCCCCATGTGGGACAATAAAAGAATATCTTATCTTATCTTATCTTACTTTGCCAATTCACCCACCGCACCGGCTTGTAATTTGTGCAACTTTGATTGTCTCCACCGGGCGTCGTTCCCGCCTGCGTGAATCACGATTTGGTGGAACCCCTGTCTACTCTGCTTTGAAAGCCTAATGTTAGGGTAACACCTCATGTTGTTGCTGGCAGCTTCACGTCTCTGACTATAGAACTTCCAATTACCAGAGTGGCACGGCGGGCGTGTGTTTGCTGAGGGGAGCAACCCTATTGTAACCCTATTTGACGGGAAGCACTACAGGCTGGCATTTAGCGTATCGATCTCTCCGAGCGGTGACAAATTTGTCCCTACTTTGTTCCTGGTCTAGTCCCGGCTGCACGGGAGGCGCTGGGGGTTTTAGCTTTGCTTGCATTGCTAATGCTAACACTGCAACCTGTGGCGCGCTCCGGGAAACCTGATGCTACAACCTGGCTATAGCCAGACTTTAGCTCCTCTAAACAGCGGATCCTCTAATTCCGTAACCCTGGCAACCAAAGCTTCCACTACACTGCACTTCACGCACCTGTCGTCAGAGAAAGATCATCTGACTCGACATATGACATCTTGAGCAGGTAAAGGCAGAGGGAGATTCAGCCATGGCGCTAGTGGCTACACTAGGCTAGCTCAGGCTAGATAACAAGAGGGTTTAATCAACATAATACTGAAGGAATGTGAGCTATATGAGGTTTTGGGTTGTTTATGGAGCAATCAAACTTTCATTGGTGTATAGAAAGCAAAAAATGTCTGTGTATAATTTGTGTATTAACGATAAAAAGTACGAAACAAGCAACTCTCAAAACAGAATACACTCACCGGGAAGTGAAGTTACACATTATCTTTTGACATCTCCTCCCAATAGTTTAAATCCAAAACACTTCAAACTTGGTTAAAATGTACAAAACCCATGTGCACAGACAGTGAGTCTTTCACAAACAGTGTAGGATTTGAAGGGAGCAAACGGAACGCACATGCTGAATTGTCAGCTCTAGCTTCTAATGTGGCTCTCTGGGACCCCTCCAAATTTCATTTTTAGATATTCATAAAATGTAATCTGTTTGTCGTAGACTTGTAAAAAATATTTATAGAGATAGTGTTCATAGTGAGGAACAATCTTACAAGTCACATCATTCCAACTTTTATGGTTTAAGAATAAAACAGTTGGAAAAACCTCATTATTAGTAGGGCCCGAGCATGATGTGCGGGAGCCCTATTGTATCTGTAAAATTTTGAGGGAAAACACAAAAATCAAATAGTAAAAAATTACCCATATGCAAGTAAATGAGCTCTAATTTTGAGTTAAAACCCTGAGATAAAAAATTGAAAGTAGCAGCCCCTCAAAAATCTATTTACATGGCTGCAATTGGAGCTCTGACAGGAAATCATTTATTGGCCTAAAAAATAGGTCATGTCGAGACATGTAAAAAAATATAATAAGAGCCCGCCCTAAACCCTACAGGAAGTCGGCCATGTTGGATCCATCCATCCATCCATTTTCTACCGCTTGTTCCCTTTCGGGGTCGCGGGTGACTGGAGCCTATCCCAGTGACTTCGGGCCTTAGGCGGGGTACACCCTGGACAGTGGCCACCTCGTCGCAGGGCCAGACCCGATAATTATAAAGTCACACATCATCATCTTTTGACATCTCTTCCAACAGTTTTCATCAAAAAGCCTTTAAACTTGGTCAAAACGTGCAAAACCCATGTGCGATAAAAGATTATCAATTATATTTCAAATTGAACATTGTGCGTGGCCATAGTGAATTTTCAACAAAATTGCAATTTTTGGAAAGATTTGAAATATTCTAGCTTTTACAAACATTGCCTGATGTGAAAGGACCCAATTGAACAGACGTGCAGTAATAATATGCTACTTAAGGTTTTTAATATGGCTCTAGCTTCTAGCTTTTATTGAGAGTAAAAAATGAGTTCCAGCGATGTTTGTCAAATTTACAGGGATTTTCATGTTTTTACAATTACTGCTTAATTAGTTTCTATCCAATGCAGTGAAGAAAAGTGTGAAGAGCGTTACATAGGGGCCTCTGCTCTATCAGCACAGAAGAAATGCAAGTTCAGGACCACAGAGCGCCGTGCATCTTCATCTTGAAGTCTTTAACCACTCTTTTGAGGACAGTGAGGTGAAGATTCTAAGCAGGAGAAAAGATGGTTTGAAAGAGGAGTTAAAGAGGCTATCTTTGTTAAAAAAGAAAGGCCTTCTTTAAACAGAAATGGAGGGTTCAACCTTTCTGTGGTCTATAATGGAATTTTGAATCCCTGGAGAGTTAGACGCTCAGGGCTTTCGGATGCTAATCAGTTTCACAAGGAGGAGAGAGAGAGTGAGCCAGGGACAAAAGGGAGACTAATAGCGCATTAAAGGACTGATACAAAACAAAGAAGCTAGCTTGATAGAAAACAAAGAGGTGTAAGTTTCTGTTGAAACAAACAACTTTTTCTTCTACTTCAGGAGGGCCCGGTGGGCGGGGCTTACCACAGAATAGAATAAATATCTGAGTTCCCAGTCTAAATTCACAGATTCACAATGACTCTTGGA
The DNA here is from genome assembly GCF_026437365.1 of Eucyclogobius newberryi. NCBI lineage: Eukaryota > Metazoa > Chordata > Actinopteri > Gobiiformes > Gobiidae > Eucyclogobius > Eucyclogobius newberryi. The sequence goes on along the minus strand of NW_027316389.1, from coordinate 40,928,769 downwards.
TGAGAGTCGAAACATTTTGTTTTTTCAAAAACTGAGTCCAGATTAAACAACTGAACCTTTTTCTGCTTAGATAAGGGCTCAATATGACCACATGCTGAGACATATGCAAATTATTCTAACACTGTTTGATCCCACATGTGTCTTGATGATGGTGTGTTAGTTTGGTGACTGTCGGATAAAAAGTTAATTTAAGTACAGATTTTTGAAATCTGCATGATTTAATTCCAAATGGCTGCCTTTTTTCTGTTCAATATCATATATAGTGATCCCTTGTTTATCGCGGGGGTTACGTTCCAAGAAGAACCCGCGGGAGTCAAAATCCGCGAAGTAGAAACCTTTATTTTTTTACAGTTTTTATACAATGAAATACTCCATAAAACATTGAAGCTCGCGCGCACTGCTCTCATCGGCCTCGCAAACTTCAATTTGGCAAGCGGTTTTACGTACGTGTCCATATGAATCCATAACGCTATTGACACAGGTAGAGAAGACGCGGAGAGACTGTTTAGCCAATCAGAATGCAGAACACAATGCATGATGCAAATCCGCGAAGCAGCGAGAGAAAAGTGAACCGCGTTATAGCGAGGGATCACTGTACACAATTCAATTTCGATTCAATTCAATGTATTTTTGTAATCACCCAAAATCACAACAGCAGTTGCCTCAATACAATACATTTACCAAATTCCATTGGATTACGACAAAGTAAAATCTCGACTCGACAAAGAATATTTCTTGGTAGTTGGAGAATGTACAAAGCCAGTAAAAACAGATGTTCATCTGTATTCTATAAAAAAAAACTAACTATGCATCTAACTAATTAAATGATAAAATTCTGGTCTGAAATAGTTTTTAAATGAGCACAAATGTATCCAATTAGTTTATTAAGCCAGTTGAATAGACTTCAGAGATACTTGGTCAGTTGGAGGGCTAATTTTCTTAATAGTGGTCAGTTCCGATGGTTATCCTTCTTACTTTATACAACAAAGTTTTACCTCGTTAACGCCCATCATTGAGGTTATTCAGAACATTTACCCAGAACAAGTACACACATGTACACAAAATGTGGAACATTATTGTTGTTATTCCTAGATTTGTTTGTACCTGGAAGAAAATGACAAAAGCCAGTTTGGCTGCCAGCATAGCCCAGTACTGTTTAGAAAAGGTGTAAGCTTCAGGTGCCCAGGGAGGGTCTCTGTAGTCCTTGTACCTGATGGACACAAAAAACAGATTCAGAGTACTTTCCCATCAAAATGCTACATTTCAGTTCTTTTAGGTGTAAACTGATCTCTCACAATATTAAAAGTTAGAGGTTAAGCTGTCCTCTGAAACACCCTTCAATGCCATTGGTACACACTGTCAGAAACAGTAGCACTCAGGGCAGTGGGAGGTTGTTGGAAGATGTTCCTACTGTGCATGTTTTTAGGTTGAAAAGAGAAGCCAGGGTAGAACATGCAAAGTCCACATAGAAACGTCCCATCCGGCTCGTAGGACCAACCGTGTTTGTAACTAAATAACTATCATTTATAAAGTGCCTTTCTCAGAGATTAGCTCACAAAGTGCTTCATATGACAGACCCTCAAAAACTGTCAGTAAACTGCAGTACAAGTCTGCTGCCCGCCCCCTCACATGCACATGGTCCCGTGAACACGTCACCCCTGTTCTCCAGAACAGGCTTCCCATCCCTCAGTGCACCCAGTTCAAATCCCTCCACAATCTGGAACCCTTCTTCATCACAAACGTGCTCCACCACCACATTTTACTCCCTCCGCTCCGCCAACACAACCTCCTGTCCCTCTGCTCTTGTCTGCTCCTGTCCCTCTGCTCCTGTCTGCTCCTGTCCCTCTGCTCCAGTCTGCTCCTGTCCCTCTGCTCCAGTCCCTCTGCTCCAGTCTGCTCCTGTCCCTCTGCTCCTGTCTGCTCCTGTCCCTCTGCTCCTGTCTGCTCCTGTCCCTCTGCTCCTGTCCCTCTGCTCCAGTCTGCTCCTGTCCCTCTGCCCCTGTCGTTCTGTAGCTGTTGCTCTGCTCCTGTCCTGTAATTGTATCAACCCAACTCCGGACCGATGCTCCTCAACCAGACACAGACACTCCTCACCCTCGCACACAGACGCTCCACAACCACACACAGACGCTCCACAACCACACACAGACGCTCCACAACCACACACAGACCCTCCTCACACTTCTCACGCTCCTCACACACGTACTGCTCTTAACACTCCTTACCTGCATTCAGACACGCTGGTGACCATGGTAGAGGTGGGCGCTGATCCTGCTGCGAAATTGCTGATGTTAAAGTGAGACAGCGAGTGCTCCGTGTAGCCAGCCAGGGTGCCATTCACACTGTACATGTACTGGTAGACCATCCGCGGGACAAACTCGGACGTGAAGGAGATCACAAATGCCTGGCACAGCAGAACACAGTAGTCAGGAGGTTACTGGATCATAATGTAGGCTAGACTACTTTAGATTTATATGTAACTTAACTTGTCATTAGGAGTAAAATTGTAATTTCATAATCATTTGTTGCAAAATCTACAGAGTAATCTATTAACTTAAATCTGTGTAGTGAATAAGCAATACAATGTATCTTAAAACCACTGCATGACTAGACCAACACAAATGCTTACGTTGGTAATAACAGCAAATTTGCTTATTCCACACAGAATGTGGTACCAAATCCCTGAGATGGCATGAAAAAGAAAAAGTCAGAAACAGGCTATTAGTGTATGTTATGTAGAACAGTGGAAAACAATAAAAAATAGTAGAAGGCAACATATTATGATTTAATCTATGACTTTTAACTTGTTGAATACCTTTACCTTAACTTTACCCGTGACAAATAATAAGCTTGGTTAGCAAGCATAGCCACTTTCTGGGGCAATGCTCACAAAAAGTCATTATTTTTCAAGTTTGATAGTAAACCAACTAAAAGTAAATTTTCCATTAAAAGAGAGACATTTCAAATATTAAATACATACAAATACAAACTAAAATGTAACAGTTTATGTTTGTGTAACAGTTGAAACTGTTTTGTATAGTAGTGTGTAGTGACTTTTATGGATGGGCAATAATAATTAGTGGATAACACAAAAGTGAAAAAAAAATTAAATCTGCGCGCGGTGATGAAGGCCCTCGCCCCCTTGTGACCGGGGCACCAGCCTCCACAAAGAGCACACCTCTAATCCCCCCGCCTACATCACCCCTCCCCCACAAACAGTACCAGCTTTATGCTACTTAATTCAACATTTTCCCGAAGGTACCGGTCGAGATAAAGTTATGTTCCTATTGGCTTTTATGTTCAGTGTGACATGGAGAAAAAGTGTGCCAAATTTCAAATGTTTATGACAAAGTACATTTTTTCATCCCATTCAAAATGCATGTAATGAAAACGCATGTAAGTCAATGACAATATTTGTCAGGTTGCCACGGTAACACTTGCAGACAGAGGTATGCCGTCATTACCTTTTTTGTTTAGAATGGTAAGAAGAATGTCTGTGCCAAATTTTATTTGTCTACGTCAAAGTACATTTATTGACTAAAATGTTCAAGGGGGTGCTGTAGAGCCTTTGTAAAATATAGCTATATATATTGTATATCATTGCGTTCCGCTCATAATTTTGCACAAAATGTATATTTGTGTCGGGAAATAGAACATCTCATGCCAGAGATACATATGAGGTGTAAACATTTTTTACAAAGAGCCTAAACCCCACAGGGAATCTTTTTTTTAAAGTAAAACATTCTATAATGACCCCACCCTAAAGTTTAGGGTTATAGAATTTTTAACTTGTCCTGACATGATGTATGTTTGTACCAAGTTTCATATGTCTACAACAAAAAAACGTCCCGTCATTACAGATGGCGATCGCGAGTCATTTTGCGACTTTTGCGATTTTTTTAGACACCAAAAAAACAAATTCTTCACCAATCCTGAATTTTGGGTCTAAAAAAAATCACATTTTCATTCATGTTCAGGGGGTCAAAATTGGGGTGGTTTGTGGGAAATAATTTTTTTTTTTTTTTTTTTTTAAATAACGGAAACTCTTTTTTTGAAAAAAAAAATCTGCTATGAAAACTCGATTATTATTTTCTGTTAAGCCCCTCCCCTAGGAAGAAGAAAAAACGTTGCGCCCCCCAACTCTCCACCGCGACTATAAATATGGTGAGCGTATAAACTCTGCACCCCCGATATGTTAGCGAAGTGTGTGTTTTATTGATGTGTTTATTTTGCTTCATGCTGTCGCTGCAAACATTTTAAGACACAGTAGACACGGTGGTCTTTCCTCATCTCACACGGTGGTCTTTCCTCATCTCACACGGTGGTCTTTCCTCACCTCACACGGTAGTCTTTCCTCACCTCACACGGTGGTCTTTCTTCGTCTCCCAAGCCAAGCGCTACATACACTTCCTCATATTTCCTCATCTTATTAGCTTTCGGGTGACTTTTGTTTGTTTTGTTATTAGGGATGTCACAATATTCATTTTAGTCGCGATTATCATGAGGAGAAATATCCCGATTTTACTACTATTCACGATTTTCAGCATGTATTTTTTATGTTTAAACCTGCAAATAATTTAATTATATATATATATATATATATATATATATATATATATATATATATATATATATATATATATCATTTTGTATTTATTTTTTTATTTAATTATATATATATATATATATATATATATATATATATATATAATGGCCACAAATGGATTAAATAATATAAATGTATGCTTATTGGACCCTCATTGTAGCTCTTTTAAGCATGATATCATTTATTAGTGAGATGAGCTCCATGGTAACGCTCAAAACTTTGAAAAAGTCACTTTCCTTAGGCTCACGCCAACAACAGACAGATTTGTGAAGAACATGAACGCATACAGATAAGATTGCGCTCTGGAACTACCTGTCTCCTCCTCTCTCTCCTCTGAGCAGCTTGTGCGTTCCGTGGCTGCACTTTCGGCTGAGCGGCTGCTGTGCGCTCCAGCGGCGTCAGCATTCAGCAGTGCGGCCCCTCACTTTGCCCCGTGTAAACTCATGAAGCAGCAGCATTAAAAAACTACTCACGCTGACAGTCACTCGCACTATTGTGGACCTCCGTGTGTAATGGACCGGTCGTTCAGCCCGTTTATCCAGTCTTGTTGACACGCTGGGCTCTGACACAAAGACACATGCGCGCACGCCGCCGTGACTCGCGTTGCGCCTGGAGACATTTTTGCCGTTAACTGCAGATTCCAAAATCTGCCGCTTTGGACGTGCCACCAGAGCGGGCCAACGCTCAAACGCTCCCAACACGCTGCGTCCGCAGGATTTGCGCGGTAGAAACGCTGGGCGAACAAGATGCGCGTCCACATGGTTACCCCCCACGAGTCCGAAGGTTCACAAGTCCGAAGGTTTTAAAGGTTCACTAGTCTGAAAGCTGAATTTCCTTTCTGACTACCAATCCTACGGTGATCGGATCAGGCGTATTTCTATACTTATGATCAAATGAGAGCATAAAGCGGAGGATTCAGATGTTCCCTTGTTATTTTCATAGCACAGTATAACTAGTGTACATCTGTGAGCAGCTGGTACACTAAACGTTGTGACAAGCCCCAGTGCGTGTCTTCGTGCTTTGTGCGCATTTTATAGACTGACTACATCCCGATGCCTCTATGCACCTTCACTTTAGCCCTATGAGGAACTTTCGGACTAGTGAACCTTCGGACCAGTGAACCTTCGGACTCGTGGGGGGTAACCACATAGACTATGAATGTAAATTGGACGCTTTGACGCCGCAGAGTGAATGGGTCATTAGAAAATTCAAAATGGGGTCACACGGGTCCCCCCAGGCATCGCATTGCGCCCTCCTAGGGGGGCCGCCCCACTATTTGAGAAGGACTGAGCTAAAGTCACATGACTTTGTCACATGGTAACAATCGTTATACATTTTTTCAATTGTTTACAATAATTAGATTGTCTTTTATGAATTTTTGAAAAAAACATTTTGAGAGGGCGTTAGACCCATAACCCTTACCCAGTACTGCTCAGCGGCCTCTAGAGGCCACTAAAAGACACTGTGACTTCAGCCAAGCTTCAGCAGGGGAAGTGAAGGTAAAATGGGATTCTTTGGATATATTTCAGTAATTTTAGATTTTACTGGTCAAACACTGCTTCTATTTTACCACAGGCCACATGTTTTGTCCCTTTAAGTATTCTGCACATCACATTAGAAAATAGTATCAAGCTAATTAAAGTTCAGTTAGCTTAACAAGTCTTCTTTAATCACATGTATTCATAAACAGTGCGTACCTATGTCCTTACACCTCACTGCGTCGGGCCGGCGGATCTCTGTCACAAACTTGGAGGCGTCGAGTCGGATTTCGATGACATTGTTGAGCAGAGCAAAGGCTGGAGCCAGAGGAAAAGAGGCCACAAACAGGGACACAAAGCCAAACTGGATAACTGCGGGCAAGAGACACATAGAGTTATGGTTATGCTCTTGTTTAGAGTTCTGGATTTGGTATATTTTATTGTCCTGGTAGGGAAATGAGAGAAATGCCTTTCACCCATCTGTCACAGCACGCTCCATCCAGCCTTGGGTTTTCTGTCTCTTCCCTCCTTCCCTGCCTGACTCTTATGTGGGTGTTGCACACACTCCACAGCCACTCCTCGCCAGCTTGTTTGATCTACTCATCCAATCCAGCCTGCCTAGCTGCAATATCAAGATTTGTAGATTTGACAAACTGGCCACAATTGAACCCAGCAGACACTGACCGTTTTGGAAAAGCCATATCTATTCAGGGAGCCATTTTGGGACAAGGTCTTATGCAGGGCCAACCAGCTGCTGCTAATCAGATTGCTCAACCCAGCACCATGATGCCTACTTCACATGAGCGTCTGCCTCAGCCCAGCCCCCAGCCCAATCCGCTTCTACTCAACCTCAGCCTTCCAGTGGACCTCTGCCACGTTCTGCACTGCCCTGTTCCAGAAGCTGTTCCAGATCCTGAACACTACTCAGGTGATATGAGGTATATATAATTTAAGTCTGCATACCCCTGTAATTCTTGGATATCAGTGGTTAAAAGTTCACAATCCTCACTTTGATTGGACTAATTTGAAACTATTGAGTTGGAGTGTATCTTGTCATTCTACTTGTTGAAATTTGCTCTTCCTCTAGCTGGGGTCTCCACCTTACCCGCTGAACAACCAGACCTGTCTTCTGTGCCAGTGGAGTATCATGATCTGGGAGATGTATTCACTAAGGAGTGGGACCTCAACGACCATACGACTGCACGATTGACCATCCAGATGCACCACTGCCCTCTAGCAGATTATACAACTTGTCCTGTCCAGACAATGGTAAAATATATAAAGGACTCATTGGCTGCAGGTGTTATCCACCCTTCTTCCTCTCCTGTGGTTGCTGTTTTCGTCATCACAAGTCTTGTTTCATTCTCAAATTTTTACAGCTTCTATTTGAAAATGAGGCCAATTTCCATGATTTAAAGGCCATTTTGGAGAGAGAGGTGACACTTGAGTCCTAGTGTGAATTCATAAAGGACCAAAGACAGACTATGCCTACTGAATGCTCACTGTTTAATTGCAAAAGGAACAGTGCAGCTTCTGCACAAATAGCCTATTAAGTTATAAACTCCAAGCTGCCTGGTCAGGTTGGTGCCCCTCGGAGCACTTGATGCCCTATGCCCTGTGCGTTATGTGCGTAATTGGAGCGGTGGCACTGCATCCTTGCATAGATTACCATGGGTGAAATAACATTATCATCAAAAACAAAATCCTCTCCCACTTATACACTTGACATTCCAGCCCTTGAATGAAGCCAATTTCCCCCCCCCAAAGTAGCCCTGAATAACTTACATCCTCAAAACTTAATTTTGTTTGGTCTTTGGAGAGATGCTTTCAAGGAACTTAAAAGGCTCTCTACCTTCATCCCCCTTCCCTTCAGTTTGTTGAAGTGGGAAGATCACCATCCAATCAAAAATCGCACCCATGTGCATTCTTTTCTCTACACTAGACCCGTGCTGAGCGTGATTACACAATTGGTGATTGTGAATTACTTGCAGTTAAATTGGCCCTGGAAGAATGGGGACACTATTTGAAGGGCTCTGAACAGCCATCCATTGTGTGGACTGATCATAATAACCTTTCATTCATACATTCAGCTAAAAGGTTAAATTCTCTCCAGGCTATCTTTTTTGGCCATTTCATATTTACCTTAACTTACACACTTGGGTAAAGAACTGTCAAGCTTGACGCAGTACCTCGCCAGTTCTCTTGTCAGTTCTCTACAACCAACTTACCTTGACAGCATCTATTTCCTGTTCCTGTTTGAGTACAAAGTTAAAAAGGCACAGGAAACTGAACAAAACCCAGGTAATGGACCCGCTAACTGTATGTCCCTCAGTCTGTCCATCCACAGGTTCTGCAATAAACACATACTTCCCGCTTTGCATGTCATTCTGGGGTTGGCCGGACATCAGCACTCCTACGCCGTTATTTCTGGTGGCCCACAATTGAGAGGGATACCAGGGAGTACGTTCAAGCTTGCACAGTTTGTGCCAGGGGTAAAACATCCAACCAATGCACGTCAGGAAAGCTATACCTACTTCCTTGCCATTGATTCTGTCTCAGGGCTCCCCGTCTCTCAAGATAACACAGTAATTCTAACCATCATCGATCATTTTCAAAATCTGATCAGGATATGGGACACCATCATCACTTCAGTAGAAGAGCAGCTCCACAGCCACTCCTCGCCAGTTTGTTTAATCTACTCTCCCAATCCTGCCTGCCTGCCAGCTTCCATATCTAGATTATTTTTACATTTTTGTTAATAAACCTTTTAGTTAATTAATAAAACTTTTAGTATTTAAGTGTTCAGATTTTGGGTCCTATTGCAAACCATTTTACCATTATCTATGTTTGGATACCACACCTTATTTCCAGGACCAGCACAAGTGTGAATGAAGCAATTAGCAATGTGACCACATGATAACTGATAAATCCATGCATTTGTGTATATGGAGCGATGCCCAGAGTCCCATTTGTTAAACAGCACAGGGAAGTTTCAGGTTTCTGATCTCTTACATAACTACCTGGAGAAGACATTTCTGAGGCTAAGAGCAGACAAGCTCCTAAACAGGAATAATGAAACAAGCGTGAATAAAGCAATATACAACTCCATGGATTATTTTGATGAGGGAACAACATTAACAAGTCTATCTAGCATGATTTATGTCCTTTAATACTACTTGAGCAATCTGTCCAGAGCAGTGGTCGTTGTAATGCAGGGACAGATCTGGGTTCTCAAGCCATTGCATGGATATGTTTACGGGCAGGGTTGTGAAAAATGTGAGAATGCAGGGCTGTGGCCACAAAAGAACATAGGAACACTTGTTCTTGAACCCACTCATCTCCATGTACTCGGGGGTTACGCCCTCATATGGCTCCAGGGTGTGGTCCTTGTGGTACTGCTGCTTTGGCCGTTTGCCCTCAAACTTGTTCTCCTCCTCCTCTGCTGCTTTCCTATTTCCCTTGTGCTCCTGGAAGGATCTGTACATCTTCTTAAGTTTACTGCAGGACAAGAAATCAAGAAAAGTGTTTTCCATATTGTATTTCATAACAAATATTTTCAGATACAGAGGGAACTACGTTCATTGTCATTTAGGACATACATACATCATATTATTCGCAAGAGTAATGTAAATAGACTTACGGTATAAGGACCTCAAAAACGTTGTTCTGGATGAGTTGTTTACCGAGCATAATCATACTGAGTTGGATGCACAGCTCAATGAGACAGCCTGGAGGGGCACACTTAAACACAGGATTTTGAATCTGTCAAATGTCTGTTGGTGAATTTGAGGTCGCGTAACCAAAATGTCAACTCAATAAGAGTACAGTTACTTCAAAGGGGCATGTAATATAGTAAAATCTATTTTGCCATATTTTGCCCCAGCACAGATACATTGTAAACCCAGCCCTTAGTGTCAAAATTACACAGCTGTATGCTTTCTACCTCTAATTATAGAGCATTTAACTCTCTGCGAAGCAGGAAGTTTATTGTCAGCATGATAGTTGGTAATGTTCAGCTTCGCTTCCGTCAAATCTTCGTTTCCGTCAGTCATCGCTTCCGTCAGTCATCGCTTCCGTCAGTCATCGCTTCCGTCAATCATCGCTTCCGTCAGTCATCGCTTCCGTCAGTCATCGCTTCCGTCAATCATCGCTTCCGTCAGTCTTCGCTTCCGTCAGTCATCGCTTCCGTCAGTCATCGCTTCCGTCAGTCATCGCTTCCGTCAGTCATCGCTTCCGTCAGTCATCGCTTCCGTCAGTCATCGCTTCCGTCAGTCATCGCTTCCGTCAGTCATCGCTTCCGTCAGTCATCGCTTCCGTCAGTCATCGCTTCCGTCAATCATCGCTTCCGTCAGTCTTCGCTTCCGTCAGTCATCGCTTCCGTCAGTCTTCGCTTCCGTCAGTCAGCTGTTGCTACACTTGAAGCATACCAACATTGAGTTATTATTGAGTTATTATTAAGCACCTTGTAACACCCGCAAACTTAATATTAACATAATACCTTTTCCCTGCCACAATGAAAAAAATTGTGTTTTTTCGGCTCTGTTATTATGGCTTCCTTCATTTGGCCATTGAAAATGTTGGTTACTTGTACAATTTGTTTTGAATTGTTTCTATTTTTAAATGGGTTATAACTGTAGAATAAATGTTTCAAGACAAACCCTTTGACCATAATAGTTAAATACACTTCATCTTGCATTAGTGATGCATTAAAATGTAACTGTACATTATAGTCTGTCATAAGAGCAGGTTTCTCTAGTGATTGGTGGACTGATATTTTACAGATTGACAAGTATTGATTCTCAACTCATTAAATCGTTATCGCAAAAGTATGGCAATACTTTCCATAGTATTACTTGGTATCAAAGCAAAAAAGTATAGTATCTCCCATCACTAACTTATCGGGACCGTCTGAATTAAGTAACAAATACTGAAACAAATTATATACATAGGACAAAATGTTTCATTTCTGAAAGTCTTTCTGAAATAGTTTTGAGTGTTTGTTATGGTGGTATCAAAATCCAAATACTGTCCCACAAATACATAAATGTTGTTATTACGTTTGTGGTAGCAAAGTTATACATTTAAATTTAAAACTGACAATTTTTAATTATGTTTGGGGTTTATTATGTGAAGGGGATTCTTTTGTGCGTGGGTGTTACACACCTTTCAGTAGGTAAATGAGCAATACATTTGGACCACTGCAAACACTTTTCAATGAACTGAGACAGCATATAATTAAGTAACTGTATGGCCTCAAAAAAATTACTAGTACAATTTCTTCAAGTCCTTATTAAAGTACTTGTAACTGAGCACTACCCACCGGTCAACAACACATTGCAATATGAATTCCAACTCACCTCCTCCATGCGATAATCTCCAAACGCGTAAACATAGTCCCCAGGGCGCCCAGAAAATCTGTTTGATAAAATTGGTCATTCAAAACACAGAATGGTGCTACATATTCATGTCTATCAGTGGCAGAAGGAACCCTTGCACAAACCTGCCCTTGAAGAAGGCCACGTAGAAAATGGGTGCAAATGCATTCATAGATTTTAGGAAAAAGGACTTGAAGATTAGTCGCTCTTCAAACTCTTCCTTTGTCCTGGGAATTTCTGTAGGAACAAGATCAGAGATATCCTATCAGGCATTGTCCTTACTGCAATCAGTGTGAGCTTGAGGTATAAATGAGTAAGTCATCAAATCAACAAAAATACTTACAATGTTCATAGTGTTCATATTCATAATGAATTTAATACCATTAAAAAAGTTATCAAAATGGAAATATTAAAAAATCTAATTAAACAGCAAGAGAAGAAAAATAAGCTTCTGGTGGACAGGCCCTAAAATAAAATAAAAATGAATATTACTTTTCTATGGATTCCGCCAAATTTTTTACTTTATTACAAGTCCCTAAAAGTAATTTAGCTTCAATTTTAAAAGAGGAATTGCCTAAACCCGACAAATGCCACAAACTAGCGTCAATCAAACCATCGCTCTTTATATTTACCAAAGAAAATCTAGGTGGAATTTATGTATCTGATATTTCTCTGTGCCAGTGCTTCAGAGTTAAGCCCCCCCCCCTTTCTAATAAGCCCCTCCCCTAGGAAGAAGAAAACACTTTGCAACCCCGACTCTCCACCGAGACTATAAATATGGTGAGCGTATAAACTCTGCACCCCCGATATGTTAGCGAAGTAAAGTGTGTGTTTTATTGATGTGTCATTTATTTGGGTTCATGCTGCCAACATTAAAGACACAGTGGACACGGTGGTCTGTCCTCGTCTCACACGGTGGTCTGTCCTCGTCTCACACGGTGGTCTGTCCTCGTCTCACACGGTGGCCTTTACTCGTGCTACATATACTTCCTCATATTTCCTCGTCTTATTAGCTTCTGGGTGACTTTAGTTTGATTTGTTATTAGGGATGTCAAAATATTCATTTTAGTCACAATTACCACGAGGAGAAATGTCACAATTTTACGATTATTCACAATTATCAGAAAAAAGTAAGAAAACATTTATGTTGTATTTTTTAATGTTTAAACTTGCAAATATTCCTGTGAGAATACTCTTTAATACAGCATATTAATAACACACATATATATGTATATATATACATATATATTGCGTTAAGTTGTGTCTAGATTCGTTTCCTCATTAGATTGATTTCGCCATGAATATGAAATGGATTTAAAATAACAAACAGCGTTTTGAAGCTTAAAGTACAGAGAAAAGGACGCGTCCCCTGGACAGTGCTTCCACTGTCCACTGACGTCTTCTTCTAGTGTGTCAAACGCCTGCGGTTCCTGCTAGAGCGGCCGTTAGCCAGTAAAATCTATAAATTAGACGCACCGGGTTCAAAGCGTGGGGGAAAAGTAGCGGCTTAAAGTCCGAAAGATACGGTACATGCATTAGCCATTTCGAACGGGTCTTAAACCGTGCATTTGGGTATAACAATTACCTAAAACACAATTTTACCACATTACACCATATAACCCATTGATATGACGACCAGCAGCAGTGGCGTTCAAGGCAAAAGTTTTAATGTATGCTTGTCAGGGTAGGAACCAAAAATGTATGCCAAGTTTTTCAGTGGGTCAGGTTGGATTTTTACTCAAGTCCGGAGGAGTGAGTCCAAAAAAACTGACCCACACATTTGTACAGAGGACAAATGTGAAGTGTATCTTAGCTCAAAAAGCAGATCAAACCCAAAATCAAACCATACATACTTTAATCTGACCAAAGCACTATCCATTTCTCTCTTTTTTCAAACAAACTAAATAACTCTATAGCTGGTCTCAAGTGTCTGGGGTGCCCTTGTACATGTGTGACAGAGTACCTAGCTCGGTGAGCCAGATGGCTATGGCCCCGTACACCTCTTCCAGCACCAGCACCACCAGCATGTTGAGCACGATCCCTGTGGTGGTGACGGTCATCCGCACGCTGGCTTTGGCTTCAGGGTCTGGATTCATGGACCACACACTCAGCATGCAGATCCTATATACGGCCACGCCCACCACTACGGAGACCGTCACCATGATCTGAAGAACACAAAATATGCCACAGTGGATATACAGATCTTATATTTAATACAAAACATGTCTACAAGATGGACTGTAGGACAGGGATGATTCTCAAAATAATATCGAAGTGTTCAATAATGGTGTTCCAACTTGGACGTGTGCTCTACCACGTGCACTGGGCTGATCGGGACCTGATGTGTGTAACAACAAAGAGTGATATTTTTACATGATGTGGTTTAGAAAGAGTATTTGCACATATGAGGGCATTCATTTGATGTTTTAAGCATTTTGATAGAACACAAAAAAGTCACAATTGAATAATGATTTGCAAAAACTATTTTTTTAGTGCCTGAACAGAACAGAACATTTAACGTAACATTTTTCCCTAATGTAAAAACAACATGAGAAAAAACAACAACTGTGCCTCGTGGAATAATGTGGCTAATGTGAAGTGCAGGAAGATGTTTGCCTTTAACAAAGTAAAACTAAACATTCTAAACTCTTCAAACTTCTGTCACCATTTGGCAGTATAAGGACCTCAAATGTGGACACCGAAACCTTTTATATTTTGGTCTAGACAAGCCATAATGTCTTATACACACATGTGGACACCAGGTAATGCTAACGCAAGAAGTAAACATTTCCATAGAGGTTTACTGCTGCTGTATTCTAACAGAAATGGGTTCAACTTTATGTCACTTTAGTTTCTTTACATAATTATATCCAGGAATGACAAAAAATATGAACTTTTCAATACTCTCCAATTCAAATCAAAACTGCATTAGGCTTTGTGTCATTTAACCTGTTACCATCCACCTATTTCGCCCTGTGCACACTGGTTGAACCCAAATGGCATTGCTTATTAAAGGAGGATCTTAAGTTCCAGATGCAAGTGTGATGCATCATTAGAAAGCTTAGGCCTTCTAGTTTCTGCAGATGTGCACATGACAGACTGTCAGGGCTTCAGAACTTACACTACAGAGGCCCAAATATAAACAAAACATCCTTTGATTAGTCTCGCCTGAATATTGTCCATGTGTAACGGTCCTGAGCATGACATACTTCATTGTGTGTTTATGCTGTTCACTGCACATGATGTTTATCTTGTTGACAACAACTGTGTAAAGTTTCAGATCTCTAGAACAGGCATTTTGGTGCTGTTGACCTTTTTGTATCAAAAAGTATATTCAAGTGATCCAAATATGTGCCAACTGTGCCAAACTGTTTTATTACAATTTTATTTCCTCTATGATCATAAAACTTACATTGTGATGTTTTGTAGGCCACTAATACCTATTATAACGGCTAAAAACAATGTATGTGAAAATGTGTAAATATGAGTTTACCCATGAATTTCCCATATAGAGGTGAACATATACATATATAAGATAAGATAAGATAAGATAAGATATTCCTTTATTGTCCCACATGGGGAAATTTCATTGGTGCAACGCAGGTAGATACAGAGGTAGATACAGAAGAACAGATCACTTATAGGAAGTCTGAAAAACACTTTCAGTAGAAGCTCTCCTATAAATAAATAAAAACTCCCATAGACAAATAAATAAATACCATGGCATGTGATCCCGACAGTAATTGCACATGAATATGTGTCACGACAGCACATAGATTGCACATGAATTTCACAGTAATTGCACATACGACAGAATTGCACATCAGTATTAGGTTAGGTCAGTATTGCGACGGGATAACGTGACGATCTCCGGGTAAGACGACAGTTCTCCGCAGTTTCATGAGTTCCTCCTTTGTGGAAACGCGGTACGGCACCGGCCGGGGGGCGGGGCCGGAGGCGGGGGGCGGGGCCGGGGGGCGGGGCCGGAGGCGGGGGGCGGGGCCGGAGCCGGGGGGCGGGGCCGGAGCCGGGGGACTCAGAGCCAAAACACATCGCCACGACACGACGAAAACACTCAATCCAGCCGAATAAAGTCAAAACAAGTTAATTTAAAGCGATTCCAGTGCGTGTCCCGATCGTTCGTGAAGTATATATGTAACAAAATGCGCGTCCAAAAGGCTAATAAAATCAGAAAACGTTATGCGTAAAATCTAGTCCCTCCTGCCGAAAAATCTTGGCTCTGACTGTCATTACGCACGTGAATACAGAGGATTCTGTGTGAATAAGGCCTTAGTCCCGCCCACCATTCGAAAGCTATTCTTATTGTCTAGAATAATATGTCAATCTAAGTCTGCTAAGTAACTGCTGACGTTAGCTATGTGGCTAAAAACAAGTTAGCTTTGCGTGTCGGAAGTGGTGCAGTTTTTTCCTCCGGAGGCTGTAGAGAACAAACCCGTGGATGGTCTCATCCTGTAGCTGACAGTCTGAAGAAAAGATCGATGCCAAACACAATCTTATAAGTCAAACAGGTCATTTATTATGGGCGGAGAAATGCGCCGGACGAGCCTTAATCCTGACCATCGTCAGAGAAGAAAACTTTGTTTACTTGACAATATCTCGAAATCGGATAACTTCAGGAAAAATACAAGTGGATATTGTTTTTCAATGGTTCCTTACGGACAGACTGAGCACAAGGATGTACAGAATTAAAGCCGTTTCGTCCATTATAAACAGCAAACAGGACATGCGTTTGTAAAAGTTGAGACTTTCTCACAAACTATTGGCAATTGCTTCTTGGGGCATATTATTCAATGTAAATCAATGACATATTCGTTTTGTTGAGAAAATAAGCTTTAAAATGATGTATAACTTGCTGGTATTGACCACGGAAATTGATGATGGAAGAGAATATTCGAGATGGAAAATGCGCGCTGGCGCGCAGGTGGATGGTAACAGGTTAAGAAGGACACGTTGGAGGGACTATGTCTCTCAGCTGGCCTGGGAACGCCTCGGGATCCCCCCGGAGGAGTTGGAAGAAGTGTCTGGGGAGGGTGAAAGTCTGGGAGTCCCTGCTTAGACTGCTGACCCGGCCCCGGATAAGCAGAAGAAAATATATTGATGGAATTAAGATGATCCGCACAACGTCACAGTGGTGAGAATTAAATTCATGACATATCAATTGTGATAGGGCTTGAGACCCCATTTTAAAATAATTGTTTTTTGAGTTTTTCAAACATAAAAAGTAATCCCCATTTATACGCACATTTGTACTGTAGGAATTAATACGCATTTAATATTGTAATGCATTAATATAGCTTTCATTGTTATAGCAGACTGAACGCACGCGCACACACACACACACACACACACACACACACACACACACACACACACACACACACACACACACACACACACTTGCTCTGTCTGCTTGGTCTGTATCTGCTCCCCCAACTTCTCTGTCTGGGTCAAGGGTCGGGTCGCATCTCACGACCATATTAGGATGTCCTGGAAGGTACAGCCTGGTGCGAGAGAAGATCCACCTTCTTAAGAATATTCATATCTTTGTCCTGTGTGTGAGAGGCCCCCAGATGAGGACCAGATGTCTGATGGGAACTTGAGGGACAGGACATGCGTTTTTAATCTGTTAGTTTTGTAATCGTAGAGAATAAATGCTTTTATTTTAACAACCATAATCTTGTCTTGTTATTCTCAGTAATTAGAACCAACAGTACCCTGACTAACACTCACCCTGATCATCTGCACAAGCACACATACAAACGTTCAGGCACAAGCACACATACAAACGTTCAGGCACAAGCACACATACAAACGTTCAGGCACAAGCACACATACAAACGTTCAGGCACAAGCACACATACAAACGTTCAGGCACAAGCACACATACAAACGTTCAGGCACAAGCACACATACAAACGTTCAGGCACAAGCACACATACAAACGTTCAGGCACAAGCACACATACAAACGTTCAGGCACAAGCACACATACAAACGTTCAGGCACAAGCACACATACAAACGTTCAGGCACAAGCACACATACAAACGTTCAGGCACAAGCACACATACAAACGTTCAGGCACAAGCACACATACAAACGTTCAGGCACAAGCACACATACAAACGTTCAGGCACAAGCACACATACAAACGTTCAGGCACAAGCACACATACAAACGTTCAGGCACAAGCACACATACAAACGTTCAGGCACAAGCACACATACAAACGTTCAGGCACAAGCACACATACAAACGTTCAGGCACAAGCACACATACAAACGTTCAGGCACAAGCACACATACAAACGTTCAGGCACAAGCACACATACAAACATACTAGAGGAGAGAGGCGCTTATATTCACCACTAAAGAAATCATATAAAATGCACAGTTATTTTAAACTGTTCTAACTAACAAGGTCTGAACCAAGACAAAACCAGAATCAAAGCAGGTGTACATTTGGGAGATGGCTGGCAGGCTGGATCAGATTCACGGGCCTAATCTGGCCCCAGGCCTAAAATTGAAGAGCCCTAGGCGCTATTGAGCAGGAAGACGGACCAGTAGTTGGCAAGGTCTAGTGGTTATTTTCCCTTTTTTTAGTATTACAGATATGTGAAGCCCTTATAATGATCCATATAATGATTCAAGGAGGGTTTTTATTTATTAAAATAATTATTATAATAATTTATCAATCTAAGTATAATAGGAGACAGGTTTTCTTTTTCCTTTTTTTCTGTGGCAACTTTTCTTTGGCGAGGCAGTGTATAATTCCAAATAAAATCCTTTCAAAACTGTTTAGGTCAACCGTATTGATATGTTCTCACTGGACATTAAGAATTTTAGGGTGACATACATTTTTTTCCAGTACAATAAAGAAAAAGCACATGGCCTGGCCAAACAAGACAAGAGGCTGATAAACCACAATGCCTGATGCTTGACATCTCTTCCTGTGATGTCACTTCCGGGTGAGTGTATCGCGTTTTCAGAGTTGTTTGTTCGCTACTTTCTATCGTTAATCCACATATTATACACAATATTTTAGCCTCATATTCACACCAGTGAAAGTTTGATTTATCCACAAACAATCCGGAGCCTCACACAGCTCACTTTGTGCAGTATGACGTGGATTAAAACCCGCTCGCTCTCTAGCTTCAGCCTGAGCTAGCCTAGCATAGCCACTAGCGCCATGGCTGAATCTCCCTCTGCCTTTACCTGCTCAAGTTATCATATGTCGAGTCAGAACCCTGGGGCTCTTTCTCTGATGCGTGAAGTGCAGTGTAGTGGAAGCTTTGGTTGCCAGGGTTACGGAGTTAGAAGATCTGCTGTTTAGAGGAGCTAAAGTCTAGCTATAGCCAGGTTGTAGCATCAAGTTTACCGGACTGCGCTACAGGGCGTAGCATTAGCATTAGCAGTGCTAGTAAGGTTAGAGACGTGAAGCTGCTGCTAGCGTAAGCTGCTACCAGCTGCTGCTAGCGTTAGGTGTTACCCAGGGGCCAGAATGGGTCACATCGAAAGAAACCTTAAGCTCCTAAAGCAGAGTAGCCAGCGATTCCGTCGAATCGTGATTCACGCAGACGGTAAAGACGCCCGGCGGAGACAATCAGAGGTGCTCAAATTACAAGTAGGTGCCGTGTGTGAATTGGAAAAGTCGATGTCAGACACTGTAATATTTTCTGGTCCCTGCCCAATCGGATCAATGCTGAACTGTACAGCCTCTTTCAGCATTCAACAGCTGGTTATCCAGATGGTGCCCTCAAAACAACGTAGTCTTTGTTGACAACTGGAGTGCGTTTTGGGGAAAGCCCGGGCTCATACGCAGGGATGGCATCCATCCGACTCCGGAGGGTTCATCCCTATTAGTTCAGAATTTGACCGATAGCCTTAGTGGCCTAAAGTGACCACCCAGGGATGAGCCCCGGGCGCAGAGAAGCAGTGTAAGACGCTCCTGTCGCTGAGCTCCTGCCCTCTCTGTCACATGTGAAGTGTTCAGACAGATAAAGACTGTGTGTGTCCCTCGTACAAATAATGCCAAAAAGTCACATCTCAGAAAAACTATTTCAGGCGTCAGACCAAATAACTTAGGAAAAATAACACTCACAAATGACACAAATATACAAATGAATAAGCACGTAAAATGTGGACTGCTAAACATTAGAGCAATTACCTCCAAATCGTTATTAGTTAATTAATTAATTGGTGACTCTAACAACATACTTCAACAAGACGATTATGTCAGACTAAATGAGTCCACCCCACCCACCCATGTTAACCCCACCCACCCATGTTAACCCCACCCACCCATGTTAACTTTCAGACTGCCAGGAGCACAGGCCGAGGTGGTGCTGTGGCAGTGATCTCACACTCAAGCCTACTCATGAGCCCTAAAACTAACAATGCATTTCTCATCTCATTTAAAGCCTCATGTGTCAATCACATGTCCAAATATGAAAAACCTAAAAGGAGTTTTGTTCATAGTTATCTACCGACCTCCTGGTCCCTACTCAGAGTTTTTAACAGAGTTTTCTGACTTTATATCAAACTTAGTGTTAGCCTGGGATAAAATAGTTATAGTTGGAGACTTTAATATCCACGTGAACATGAGTGATGACGCTCTCAGTAATGCCTTCAGCGCCTTGTTAGACAGCATTGGTTTCACTCAGAATGTAAATAAACCGACTCACACTCACAAGAACACTCTGGATCTTGTCCTAACGTATGGAACAGAGATTAGTGACCTCAGTGTCCTCCCTCAAAACTCTATATTGTCAGATCATTTCCTAATTACCTTTCAGTTTATTCTTAAAGATCATCCAGTCCCACAAAATAAAGTTATAATGAAAAGGACAATATCTGAAAAATCTATCTCAAAATTCATATAAATAATAGAGCCAATATTCAGTGACATGTCACGTGATCATGTCATGTGATCACGTCATGTGATCATGTTATGTGATCATGTCATGTGATCCTGCTGAGAACAGTTTTAGTCCCAGTATAAGTAATCAATTTGTCGACTTGACCATGAACAACATCAAGAGCATGAGTCTGCTCTTGATGTTGCAGCACCGTTAAAACAGAAGGTCATAAGGTCAAAGCGCCTCCTCCTGGTACAACGAAGAACTGCGTTCACATAAACAAAGAGTTAGAAAGCTAGAGGGATTATTTGGCCCCTCCCACACAGAAGAATCCCTAAAAGCTACTGTCCTATCAGCAGCTCTGTGTGAGGCCCAAACCAGAGACTATTCACATCTAATAGAAGTCAACGAAAGTAACACATTGTAGCCATGGTAACAAACTGTCACAGCGCAGTAGAGCCCTCACTCCCAGCTTCTCTCAGCTCTGATGATTTCCTCCTATTTTTAACAATAAAATAAAAACAGCCAGAGATAAATTAGATGAAATTACCCCCCCTATTAGCCCTGAACTAGCCCAAGCTGTAAATCTAACATCCACCTGTAAATGTAGAAAGGTTCACAGCTGTTGATCAAGTAGCGATAACTTCAGCCCTTATGTCCTCTAAAAGCTCAACTTGTGTCCTAGACCCCATTCCAAGCTCCTCAAAGACATTCTCCCCCTAATTATAGACCCTATTCTTACTATAATAAATACTTAAGTAGAAAGTGCTTATGTTCCATGTCCTTCAAACATGACGTCATTAAACCTCTTCTGAAAAAGACTCATCTAGATCCCGACCTATTGGTAAACTACAGACCTATTTCAAATCTTCCCTTTGTCTCTAAAATCCTTGAAAGAGTTTTAGTTAAACAGCCTTGAATTTGAAGTTTTCCAGTCAGGGTTCAGAGCCCACCACAGCAGGGTTCAGAGCCCACCCCAGCAGGGTTCAGGTCCCACCACAGCAGGGTTCAGAGCTCACCACAGCAGGGTTCAGAGCCCACCACAGCAGGGTCCAGAGCCCTCCACAGCAGGGTCCAGAGCCCACCACAGCAGGGTCCAGAGCCCTCCACAGCTCTGAAACTGCACTAGTTAAAGTCACAGATGACTTATTAGCTGCAAACGATGGACTGGTCTCAATCCTGGTTCTGACTTCAGTGTTTGACACCATCGACCACAACATTCTACTGCAGAGGTTAGAATCTGATGTAGGTGTCAGAGGCCCCGCCCTCAGGTGATTAAATCCTATTTATCTGATAGTTACTAATGTGTTACTGTAAACCAGAGCTCCTCCCCTTGTTCTAAAGTAACTTATGGTGTACCACAGGGGTCAGTACTGGGTCCAGTTCTGTTTCCTCTTCACATGCTGCCGTTAGGTCACATGATCAGGTCACATGGCATTCATTTCCACTGCTCTGCAGACGACACTCAGCTGTATTTATCAATGAACCTGATCAGAGCGATCAAGTAGACAGACTTGGGGATCATCTCAAAATGGGTTGAAGCTGAAAAGACGTAATTTTTTTCGTCTCTCTCTGGACCCCCTCCCCCCCTCAAAAGACAAAAGACTGGCTTCACATCAAATGTTACGCGTTGATAAAACGATAGTAGCTTGATCGACCCTGCTCACCTTTAGTTCCTGAACATCCTTTGGTCTGTTTATCAGTAGAAGTTAAGAATTCTCCAAATAATGTCAACTGTCACTCATGTTTGTTTACTCAATTGGCGCGCCGTGTCCAGCGCGGGGAGCGGGGCGGGTGCTCTCTCGCACGGGCTATGGTGCGTTGTGATCACGCGCACGGCGGGCCACGGTGCGCACAGGCCGCGGTGCGCACACGGGCCGCGGTGCGCCGTGCTCCCCCGTACGCACTCCCCGTGCTCCGCGCCGCACCCGCCGCCTAATGTTGGCCTAATGCTCGTTGCTGAGAGAGTTTTTTAGCATTTCAAAACAACTACTGCCACAACGATGTATTGAAGCTTCAAAGCAACAAAAAGACAAAATGTAGGTTCAACCCCCCCAAGACGAAAAATATTAAGTCTTTTCAGCTTCAACCCATTTTGAGATGATCCCTTAGTGCTTGTGTGAAGGAAATAAAAACCTGGATGACACTTAATAATCTGCTTTTTAACCCTGAACAAACCGAGGTCATTGTGCTGGAGGTCATTGTGCTGGAGGTCATTGTGCTGGAGGTCATTGTGCTGGAGGTCATTGTGCTGGAGGTCATTGTGCTGGTCCTAAACATGTACGAGACGCTTTATCTGAGCAGATAGTCACACTGGACAATGTCAGTGAAGCCTCCAGTTCTACTGAACGAAACCTCAGAGTCTGATTGGACCAGGAGCTCTCATTTAAAGCTCATATAAATCAAGCTTGTTAAACAGACTATTTCCATCTGCGTAATATAGATAAAATCAGAAGAATCCGGCCTAAAAGTGATGCTGAAAATTGTATCCATGCATTTGTAACGACTACATTAGACTGTAACTCCTGCTCACAGCAGGTCCTAAAAGCTCCGTAAAAAGCTTTAACTGGTTCAAAATGCAGCAGCAAGATTACTAACAGGAACTAAAAGAAGAGAGCACATTACGCCGGTGCTGGAGTCTCTTCACTGGCTCCTGTTGAGTTTAGAATCAAATTTAAACTCCTCCTCCTGACTTACAAAGCCATAAATGACATGGCCCCATCCTACCTCAAAGATGCTATAGAACCATCTCATCCAAACAGAGCTCTTCACTCTCTAAATGCTGGACTTCTGGTGGTGCCAAGAGTCTCTAAAAGCACAGTAGGAGGTAGAGCCTTCTGGTGGTCCCAAGAGTCTTTAAAAGCACAGTAGAAGGTAGAGCCTTCTGGTGGTCCCAAGAGTCTCTAAAAGCACAGTAGGAGGTAGAGCCTTCTGGTGGTCCCAAGAGTCTCTAAAAGCACAGTAGGAGGTAGAGATCCTGTGTTATGGAATCAGCTTTGTCCATGTTAAAGAGGCCGACACAGTCTCTTTATTTAAGACCAGGCTTAAAACGTTCCTCTTTGAAATGACTTATGGTCAGGCCAGTTAGGAACAGAAATATAAAGCTACAGTTTCAGCTCCGCTGCCCTAGGAGCAACTCTGGGGGAAGTATGGCAGCTTGAGCACTGTCCTCTGATAAAGACTTATTCTATCAAACAATATTTAATATTTAATTCCACTTGCAAACTGTTCATTGCCTTTTATTTTTCTCACTCTGATGACCTGTGACCCAGATGCTCCTCTCCTGCTGAAGCGGTATCTACCCCATATGGACGGTCCTTCATCTGCCTGAAAGATCTGGTTCTCCTCCTGAAGATCTGGTTCTCCTCCTGAAGAACTCGTTCTCCTCCTGAAGAACTGGTTCTTCTCCTGAGTGGGTCCAGCTCCAGTCTCCCTCGCGTCCGTCTGTGAGAGTCAGATCTCTCCTTCACTCTGGAACTCCTCCAGGTTTCTACTTTTCCCAAGGAGGTTTTTTGTAGTTTTTTTCTGGCCGAGAAGGAGGGTCTAAGGACAGAGGACCCTGGGACATCGTCCCCTGCCACCACAGACATTATTTAATCCGTTTTTCACTGTTGCCCTCAAAGGCAACTGTTGTTGTGATTTTGGATTGAATTGAACTGATAATGAGCTTTCTTAACCATCATGTGAAAGAGCGTGTCATGAAGGCTGCAAAAGTTAGATGTCCTTTATCTTGCTATTTTCCCATTTCATATTCTACCCTGAAGGTGTATATATATATTGATAACCATGACATTGATGGCATTGATGATAATAATCAAGGGGTTTGAAGGGATGCATACTAAATCCAGGTTCAGGTTCCCATGCCATATTTGCATAATGTTACAACAGCAAAACACAAGCTACTTGAACAAGGACGACTATCAAACACAAGGCTTAACTGCAGATACAAATAAACTCAACTTGTCTGATTTATTCACTGTTTTTAACAGAAGTTACAACTTACAAATCACAAGCTACGAGCTAGCAGCTAAACTATAGCTTAACAGTTAACACACATTCCTGTGTTTTACTCAAGGAACAAGAGCATGTTGAGTATTGACAGAGTCAGTCTGGGTCCAAGCGGTCAAGAGCATGTTGAGCAGGGGCCCCTAATCTTTTTGCACCACAGACCGGAATAATGTAGGTTTTATTTTCACGGACCGGTGTGCTAGTTTATGTCGCGCTCAGGTTAATTTGCTCGGAAGTGGGCGGAGCTTAGGCTTCCATTCGATTCAGCTCGGAAAAGACGCGTTTGTACATTATTAAGTGTACCATACCAAAAGATCCGAATGGGAGTAACATAAGGTACAGTTGCACGTGTCTTCACTGTTCTTCTGACTGGTGGAAGCTCATCAGATAAATATGGCAAAAATAAGTGCATAAAAATTACGACACACCACAGGCTGAATCAGTAGGGGCCCTGCACATGTTTCTGTGCAATGAGACGGTCCCATCTTAGAGTAATGGAGACAATGACCCCTGCAGTGTGTTTGAGTCCAGTCTGATGTAGTTTTGTCTTGTTGCCGTCACGGCACTGGAAGCAGCTCAAACTCTTGTAAAAGTAAAAACAGGTGATCGCGCAGCAGTTGCAGAATTCTGGCCCAGGAGACTTGTCCAAAATCCCCGCTGGCTCCTCGTCTGGCTCCTCGTCTGGCTCCTCGTCTGGCTCCTCGTCTGGCTCCTCGTCTGGCTCCTCGTCTGGCTCCTCGTCTGCTCCTCGTCTGCTCCTCGTCTGGCTCCTCGTCTGCTCCTCGTTTGCTCCTCGTCTGCTCCTCGTCTGGCTCCTCGTCTGGCTCCTCGTCTGCTCCTCACTTGGCCTTTTCCCCTTTGCAAAAATGCTCTCTAAGAGCTTGTGGGTCGACTTTTGGGCAGCGTGTTTGATGCGACGCGTCCGTAATGACGTATCATGTAAAATGCACGTATCGGTTATGTTCTCACGCAGGACAAGAGCAGAGATATGATAATATACTTGCCATTATATTTAATGGACTTCAATTTCCAATTTCCTATCAGGCTTTTCATGATAAATCCACAAACAAGCTTATTAGTGTCATGAGTGACAGGCCAAAGTTATGTCAGAGAAGATGCTGTCACTGATAGATTATTTGTACGGCCCAGTAGCAAACGCGTTGCCGACCGGTACCGGTCCCCGGCCCGGTGGTTGGGGACCCCTGATGTTGTGTATTGTTGACAGAATCAGTCTGGGTCAAGGGTCAAAGCAGCTGTTTCATCTGATACTATGTTTTGCCTTTAGATACATTTCCATCTTTAATGTTCAGATCCATTGGCATCAAAAGTCAGGTAAAAACATTCAAACAGACAAAACACCAATGTAAATAATTAAATGTGTTACAAAAACGAGCGTAAAAGTCAACTAGAACCACTATAAAGCATCAACTGCAATATCAAAAATAGAATATGAAAATATTTCACCCAACACATCAAAATAATACATGATATTAGCAGCATTAAACACCAGACCATATTTAACAACTGTAGAATACAAATACAAAATACTAATACAAAATATAAACTCTAATGACTTTGACATAATATTTACTTAGATGTATAAATATGTATATTGCACAATAACCCACTGAAATAAATGCCAAATACATCCCACCACAACATAACACTTAAGCTATTTCATTCATATTTACACCACGACCAAAGCACAACCCAGACAAGAAACCATTTTGTGATATGATGATATCTGCAATGATATGCAAATGTAGTGGCTCGCTAATAAAATGGCTCTCTAGCGCCCTCTCCAAATATATAGATAGATTGATAGATAGATTTGTTCTGGTAAAAAAGAAAAAAAACGTGATTTCATAGAGGAAAAAAGGGGTGCATCATTTTTCTCTAAAATCATTGACAAGACCCTCTGGAGAATCACACCTAAACATTTGAGGGATTCTGTTTGTCATTTAAATGGATAATATTTTACTATTTCCATGTGTGGGTTGTAAGGCGGATTACTCAGCTGCACACGATTTTCAATAGCTGGTAACCACTTCTTTATCAACTGCCCCTCCTTTTACAGCAAATCCTTGGGAGGACAGGGCAGCTGGTCCTCGGACTCAGAAACCAGCAAGAGGTCAGAGTACTGACCCCTGCACCAATGTAACTGTCTGGATGCAATTGTGAGAAAGTGGGACAAACTCTAGAGTAAGAGAATAAAAGCACAAATCAATTCAATGAAATAGACTGCGTCCCATCACAGAAGGAAAATCTAGGTCGATTTTTAAATAAAACCTTAAATGTTAAAAAAAATATCCTCACTTTTGACAACTACATTTTTAAAATATTGATATTATTCTATAAACACAGTCGCATCAGTCATACACATGAATACAATGCAACGATTTGATTGGAAACCATAGCACATAGAATGTAGTTTGACCCACTGTGGATGTGGTAGTACTAAAACATACCACTAGATGTCACACAATCTGTGTTTCGAAGCCTAAAACAGTTGGTTCAGGTGCTTGCTATTTCATGAGGCTTCACTTAGCCCATCACGAGCTGTTAGTTTCAATGCAAAAACTCCAAGGCCATCCCTGCCAGTGCGGAAGCAGGTTCATGGTGCATGCTGGGAGTGTGATGTCACACGCTTTACAGCTGCAGTCACAGACAAATGTCTTTAATCAGAGATCTACATATCCTGTTACTTCAGTAAATAATACATTTTATTCAAACAATCAATAACAGATAATCAATGAAAATGTTAATGAAAAACTAATAAGGAGTCAAATACTAACCCAATTTGTAGACTAGCAAAAAGGCAGTGGAAATACTTTATTAAAATTATGTAATACTTTTTATAGTATAGCTTATGGGGACAGAAGGAAAGGAATTCATGGTGTTTGAAAGTGAATAATTGTTTGAATAATCATGATTTATATTTTCTATAATTGAGCAGCCCTATGTTCTGTTATAGTTATACCAGACATTTCCATACACAATCTGAATAAATTTGTCTAGTGTCTGTATACAAATTAAATGTACAAAAACTGCTAGTATCTCATTCTGGCGAACCCCCTTCAACCATTAGAAAGATCTTTTTAAATGGCAAACGGAATCTCTACGGCATGCGTAAATTCAGCCTGGAAGACCTAACTCCATCCATCTCCAATCAACGCACCTCCTCGCTCCCAATCAGCACGGAGCCGGTCCCATATTAACCCCCGCGCAGATGGCTCGGCCGCTCCTGACCGTACTGCGAATTTAGTGCGATTAGCAAAGAAAAATGTCTGATTTCGAATCCGATGACCTTTGCTCCCCGTTTCTTTTTGACGAGGACTCCGGGTCGCCTCCCGATCCCCCAGCGCGGAAGAGCGCGCTCCTCGCCGCGAAAACCGCCGCTCCGTCCGCCGCTCCGTCCGCCCCCGGACCATCTGAGCGTACCTCAGCGTCGTGCCTGGACACCTCTAGGCTAAACGAACTGGCCGCCTTCCTCCACGACGAGGAATCCTCGCCTCTGGCGCGGACTTCTCCTCCTCCTTCTCCAGCAGGGCGCCCCAGCGGCAAGCGAACACGTAAGTCCTCCCCTCCCGCTAAGCGCCGCCGTTACCTCCGGCTCGCATCGGAGCGGAACGTCTCCTCCATCGCCACGGCTCCTCGTTCTTCAACCAACACCACTCTACTCCGGTCCACTCCGACACCGGTTCCCGCCGCGGCTCCACAGCTACAAGACACGCTCCTCTCTACCATCCAGGACCTCCACCACGCCGTCACCACTTTGAACTCCGGGCTCCAGACTCCGACGAGCACGGCTTTCCCCTGTCCGGATCCTCGGATCCCCCCCTCTTTTTCACTCGACTCAGCCCGCGCAGGGCCCTCTTTAGGTAGGCCGTACACTCCGATGCACGCTAACATTTCCCCTCGTCTCCGTGCAAAAATTCTGCAGGGCGGCTACATCAACCTCGTGTCCCTTATTCTCCCATCCCCCGTGACGGACAGGCGTGTAGCGTCCTCACCCGACTTCACGGTAGTTCTAAAATCTGCGGACCCCCGGCTTTCTAAAGAGTTTTCTATCGGGGAGTTCCTCGTTGCCTTCGGCTTATATAGGGACGTTATCCATGCAGCCTTCCCAGAGCGCAGAGTTGAGCTCGACGCCTATCTCGCTCTGATCGGAGACTTAAACCTGAAGTACGGACGTAATATATTCTATCAATATCACAAAGTGTTCGCTTCAAAGTGCGCAAACTGTAGACTTGACTGGTCCGTTCTAGACATGGAGATCCTAATCATGCTTACACAGGCCTTACAGTGTGGTTCGTGCGGTTCTGCGGGCCACGTTCGCACCCTATGCCCGTCCCTGCCTTTCTCTCCTGCCCCACAACATTCCGCTCCCTCAACCTCATTCTCTAGCATGCCGCCCCTGGACCGCAAGGGTAGGAAGATCGAGGTGTATAACAAGTTTGTTCTCAGACCCCAACATCAAATACTTCACCCGATAAACGGCGCCCCATCACGCTATCATAGGTAATGACCGAAAGGACAAGATCATGGATATTAGTTTCCTCCACAGGGTGGCTGGGCACTCCCTTAGGAGACAAGAGCTCCGTCACACGGGGGGAGCTTGGTGTAGAGCCTCTGCTCCTCTACGTCGAGAAAAGTGCATCCATTCTCCTGGACACCTACGTGGGGAGGTGTTTTGGGCATGTCCCACTGGGAAGAGGCACAGAGGAAGACCCGAAACATTCTAGAGGGACTATGTCCCTCAGTTGGCCTGGGAACGAAGTGAGTGTGGAAGGTAAGTCTGGGTCTCATTGCTCAGACTGCTGCCCCCGCGACCCGTTACCGGTAGAAAAGGCAGATTTTTATTAAATAAGATGGTTAACCCCGAAGCATGGGAGGTGATGGGTGCATGATAAACCTGCAAAACACAATTAAGCTTTAACTAATGTTCTTTATCTTTACAGAGATGAGTTTCTTGCAAAAATCCGATACATGCATTGAATTAATTTAAATGTGAAAAAACATTTCTGGCTTTAATGTTACCTTGTCTGCAAACATTCTGCTTGCCTAATGTAAAACTATTCTTAGGAGTTGACATTCCTATGTGAAATAAATCGGTTAACACAGATTTAGAGAGATGGGAAGATAGTAGCTTCCTCTCTCATCACCATCCAACTGCACACACTCACAGACACACAGATACAAGCACCGCCCTGCCTGGTGCCCCGCCCACCCTGTGGGAGGGGCAGAGGGCTGTGAAAACATAACAGTGATCGCTTATGAGCGTAAGATCAGTGTAAGGGCAGGATTGTGGTGTCAGCGAAAGCTAAAACAACCAAAACGAAACAAACATGGCAGTGCTAGTAGAAATATGACCTATTTTGTTTTTCAAAAACTTGCACATAGGAGCTTTTGACATTTTTACAAATATTAACAGTAACGTCCACAATCACATTCTGCAAGAGCCTTTTCAAACCTACTCATCCCTGTTCAACTCCCTCCGCTCCACCCAACAGAGCGTCCTCACAGTGGCCCCCTCCGGACTTACAAGAGGAGGGTGTTCTCAGTTAGGGCCCCCTGAAGTCTCTCCCAGAGGGGTTTAAGTGAGCAAACACTGTAGCAACCTTTAAATCCAAATCAATTACCGTATTTCCCGGACTATAAGTCGCACCTTTTTTCATAGTTTTGGCCGGGGTGCGACGTATACTCCAGAGCGACTTATATATATTATTTGTTTTTTTTTCACACTGACAACCACAAGAGGGCGCTCTAGGCTTTAAGTGGCGCAGAAAAAGAATCTGCACTTCCTCTTCCTCTGGAGTTTGTGGAGTTGTTTAGAAGTGACACAGAGGAAGAAGAATTCAGCGGATTTAGTGATTTGGGGTAAAACTGATGCTTTGCTAAACTTGTTAGCATGTTCTCTATGCTATAGTTATCTGTTAGCATGTTCTTTATGCTATTGTTATCTGTTAGCATGTTCTTTATGCTATTGTTATCTGTTAGCATTAGCATGTTCTTTTTGCTATAGTTATCTGTTAGCATTAGCATGTTCTTTTTGCTATAGTTATCTGTTAGCATTAGCATGTTCTTTTTGCTATAGTTATCTGTTAGCATGTTCTTTATGCTATTGTTATCTGTTAGCATTAGCATGTTCTTTATGCTATAGTTATCTGTTAGCATGTTCTTTATGCTATAGTTATCTGTTAGCATGTTCTTTATGCTATAGTTATCTGTTAGCATTAGCATGTTCTTTTTGCTATAGTTATCTGTTAGCATGTTCTTTATGCTATTGTTATCTGTTAGCATGTTCTTTATGCTATAGTTATCTGTTAGCATGTTCTTTATGCTATAGTTATCTGTTAGCATGTTCTTTATGCTATAGTTATCTGTTAGCATGTTCTTTATGCTATAGTTATCTGTTAGCATGTTCTTTATGCTACAGTTATCTGTTAGCATGTTCTTTATGCTATAGTTATCTGTTAGCATGTTCTTTATGCTATAGTTATCTGTTAGCATGTTCTTTATGCTATAGTTATCTGTTAGAATGTTCTTTATGCTATAGTTATCTGTTAGCATGTTCTTTATGCTATATTTATCTGAATAACTGTTCATATGTTACGTTAACATACCAGACACTTACCACAGTTCTGTCTGTGCCTCATGTAGCTGAAGGTGTTAGCGTTAGCATATGTCATGTAGCTGAAGGTGCTGGCGTTAGCATACGGCATATAGCTGAAGGTGTTAGCGTTAGTATACGTCATGTAGCTGAAGGTTTTAGCGTTAGCATACGTCATGTAGCTGAAGGTGTTAGCATTAGCATACGTCATGTAGCTGAAGGTGTTAGCATTAGCATACGTACACCTATTCACCATGTTCTCTAAGCTGTTATTATTTTATTTTAAATTGCATTTCAACTCTTCTTGGTCCTGGATTTGCACAAATATTGGCTCCAGTGCAACTTAGTCAGGAAAATACGGTAGTAATTTCTATACATATTTTCTAATGTGGTTATGTATGTCCTGCACAGATATATATATATATATATATATATCTGTGCAGGACATACATAACCACATTAGAAAATATGTATAGAAATTACTACCGTATTTTCCTGACTAAGTTGCACTGGAGCCAATATATATATATATATATATATATATATATATATATATATATATATATATATATATATATATATATATATATATATATACACCTGTGCAGGACATACATATATAGTGTATCAACAATGGTATTTTGTTTTTACCTGCATGCTTTTTTATAATTTGAAGTACATTGTAATATTGTTTTGAGTACTATACAAACAAAGTATTATTATTATCAATGGGCCGTGGGCCATACAATAGTATTGTTTCATTACTTTCCCTAATAGACAGTACATGGTCAGTAAAAATCAAATTACTGAAATAATCAGACAACCAATAATTAGATCTGCTTTTCAATGTCTTAACATGCACAACATAATTCATCTGGTGACATGTCAGTTAATTGTGTATTTTTACAGTAATTTTTGAAAAACAAAGTACAATTCATTTTGAATTTACTCTTTTTTGCATAATTTCCTTGTCCTGCACAGATGTGAACTATCACAAATAAATCAAATTACTCACATCAAATGATGCTGTTTATGGCATTTCAATAATCTGATAACCCCAGAAATCAGATGATCAGATTTCTGGTGTGCATTTGAACATGGCCAGTGATAAGACAGAAACGTTTTTCATACCAGGAATATGAACGTGGACACATTGATGAGGTATCCACACAGGTGATCTTCAATCTCCAACGACTCAATTTCTTGCTGTTGAAAAAAAGTCAAAGTTTGGCGCATTAAACAACTTTAGTATGTCACAGTTACTCAAAGAAGACATATTATAGTATAATATTGTTATTATGACGTCATTTTATGTTAATATGTTAGTGAACATATACTACCTGTCCAAAACAAAGTTACCACTGGAAGAATGGGCACTCTAATAT
Organism: Eucyclogobius newberryi; assembly: GCF_026437365.1. Lineage (NCBI taxonomy): Eukaryota > Metazoa > Chordata > Actinopteri > Gobiiformes > Gobiidae > Eucyclogobius > Eucyclogobius newberryi. The sequence goes on along the minus strand of NW_027316389.1, from coordinate 40,896,428 downwards.
TAGCTTTTGCAATATCAAAATATTTATTTCCATCCAGTGTTGCATTATTTTCACCAACTGATACTGTATTGATGACAGGAGAGTGTGATCACTGCCTTTTCCAGCACAACCCAAAGATTCTCAATGGGGTTCAGATCTGTAGTACATTAGTTTCTGCTTTTCCTTTCCTAGTTTCCCTTCCTTTCTCTGCGTGATGCCAATGATTAGACCCTTCTCAAACACACTGGCATATTGTCCATGACCACAGCATTTGTAGTTCCACATGGTTGTTTCAGAAATGAGAAACCACTCATTGTATCAGTTGGGTTTAAATACTGTGCTGTAGCTGCCAAGTGGTGACTTATTTTGATATACACAATTGTAAATACACTGGATCGTAGCCATGGGCTAATTTTCATCCGTTGTCCCACATTCACTCTCACCACATTCTCTTTCATCCTCTAGTATACTTGGACACTGGAGGCAAGGTGAGTGAAGTGTCTTGCCCAAGGACACATTGACAGTATGCACTACCGCCAACCTGTGGCACCTGGCAAGTGGTCTCCCATCCAACTACTAACCCAGCCCATTCCTGATTAGCTTCCGAGATATGACCAGATTGGGCAGTGATAAGTTAATATAGCATAAGAATATAAGAATCTTACATTTTGTTCATTGTACATGACAATATTAATCTAAAACGGTTTAGTAATAGGCACAGGTTCATTGACTTCTGTCCAAAGACATGCATGTGGTAAATAGCAAAATAGAATAGAAAATGATTTGGCGCTCAGACCCCGGGGGAAGACATTGCGATTACGGGCGCTCCGTAATATGGTCGTGTTTAGACGTCTTTCCCCGGGTCTGGAGACTGGTGGTGGTAGGTAAGAGAGGATAGAAAGGATGAGATGCAGAGGAGGAGAGGGGGAGGTGGTGGGTCGCAGTACGATCAGGAGCGGCCGAGCCAACTGCACGGGGGGTTAATATGGGACCGGCTGTGCGCTGGTTGGGAGCGAGGAGGCGCGTTGATTGGAGATGGGGAGCAGGTGCGAGGGGCGATGTCCCGTCCTTACAGGAAAAACTACAAAAACCTCCATGGGAAAAAGTAGAAACCTGGAGGAGTTCCGTGGTGAAGGAGAGATCTGACTCTCACAGACAGACAGGAGGACAGGAGGACAGGAGGACAGGAGGACAGGAGGACAGGAGGACATGAGGACTGGAGGACTGGGTGCGTTGGTTGAGCTGAGGAGCAGGTGCCTTGATGTAGATGGTGGAGTCAGGTCTTCCAGGCTGAATTTACGCAGGCTTCATTTGTCATTTTCACACTTGCAACCACATTTCATTCTCCAGTGCGACTTATATATGTTTTCTTCTTCTCTATTATGCATTTTTTGGCTGATGCAACTTACACTCCGGTAAAGTGTAAAATACGGTAATATGGTGTGATATTCCCCCTCTGTCCCTTTAGCCTGTTGTGTCAAAATGCCCCATGTTTTTTTACAACATAAACTTTAAAAAAAGATGATAATGCTCAAAATGCTAAAGTTAGATTTAGCCAAGCTTTGTTCTCATTCTGCCCTAGCTCTGCTCTAGTCCTGCTCTAGCCGCCATCGACTTGAATTGATCAGATGGCACATGTTTTTGTCATCACGCGTATTGAGGAAGTGATGTGGAAGAAAACCTTTTTGGCAGACCGTTCTTTCACACTTAAAACACCCGAGTGCAAAATATACTGAAGGGCCCTACACCAGCGAAGTGACATAAAGTAGACCTTGATGTAAGACTGAAGCCTTCAATCATTAGGGGTGAAGTTCAGGTGATTCTGTTGCGTACAAACCTGCACTTAATCCAGTTCTAAGCTCACATGTCTGTCAGCACAGACATGAATACATGGTAGTGGAACACAATCCCCTCCTCCCTCCATCCTTCTCCTCGTCTTTCTATCCATCTGTAACCAGGGATAATCTCAGCCCATTAAGCGGCTTTGGACTAAAGCTACTTCCTGGACAGGGGGGGTTCCACTGCATTTGCCAAGAAACAGTATATGTAGAGGTAGATATGGGAAAGACAATTGGTTTTATTTAGGAAAGGTGGTCTCAGTGAGTAATGTTAGCTCCAAGTCAGACTACCATTATTATTATTATTGGTATTATTACATTATTACAGTGTTACAGGTCCAGAATGCTTCCTGGAGGATGGGCTGAAACAGCGTGCTGCCTGCTGAGGGTAGCCCCGGTTTGTCTGCTCATCCGAGGAGAAGGAGAGAGACTTCTCTAGCTAAAAACTGCAGGAATCAATCAAAAAACACCTTGGGCACATATGAGGGACCAATAGCACTGTAGAAAAGTGATTTTGCATGATATGGGACCTTTAAGACTTAACCAAAGGACACCAGAGGATGTTCATGTCAATTCTACTGTGACATAACAATACAAAAATAAATAGCCAACAGCTGCGTTGCGTACAGATTAAATTAATTCTGTGCATAACGTTCATGGCTGCTCTGCCTATCGGCAAAGTAATTTACGGTGCAGCACTCTGCTGCTCTTCTCATCTGACTACTTGTTACTAGTGCGCTACCTCTCAAAAAGTCACATTGCCACAATAGGATGCATCCATGTTCTAGAATTTGACGGTCATAACTTCAAGTGGTGGGCAAGAGCCACTTCTTATTGATTGTGTTGGACTTTGCTATGAAATATATCTAAAAGGGGGATGTATTTATAAAATGGAACTATGTATCTTGTATTTGTAGTGTAGGGATGGAAGTTGAAAATAGCGCTTGCTGTAAACTTTGTACGCATCACATTTATTTTGGACCGAACTATGTATGACTGCTTTGTCCCTGTCAAATAGATGAATAAAACATGGAAGGCAGATATGCTAAAAAGAGTGAATACCGGCCCAATATATCAGCCAACTAATAAATCGGTCTATCACTAGCAATAATGTGCAGACTAGCACAAACCCTTACCATTGCAAACCCTCCACCAGAAAAGTTACATAGTGCCTAAATTATTTCTAGTCATCTCCAATTTGGATGACCTCACTCAACTCTGGTCTTTTCCTGAAAAGCCCCTTTTCACCACCGAGATGAGATGCAATACCTGAGATGAGATCAGCATTTGGTCCGTCTCTCCATCCGTCTCTTCACTCTTGACCTGCTACAGATTCATAAGAACACAAATCTTTCATATTCAAACCTCCATATAATCATAATACACTTTAATAGCTCAGTGTGGTGATCATACACACCTTCTTGGTCAGTGTTTTTATTTTGTCTCTCTTCTCCTGCAGAGCCGACTCGTACTCCGGCCTCAGCTCCTCCTGAAACAGTCAGGCACACACAGTGGGTCCGGAGGGTGTTCACAACCTTTTTTCCACATTTTGTTGTGTTACAGCCTTATTCCAACATTGATTCAATTCATTAGTTGCCTCATTCTTCAAACAATACCCCATAATGACAATGTGAAAGAATGTCGCAAATTAAATAAATAAATAAGTCATTCACACCTTTGTGCAATACTTGTTGAAGCACCTTTGGCTCTAGTTACAGCCTGAAGATGTTCAAGGATCAAGTCTGCGCTCTGGCTGGACATTCATAGAGTTGTCCTGTGGCCACGCCTTTGTTATCCTGACTGTATGTTTAGGGGTTGTACATTTTTCCATCTTGTCTCTGTGGTGAACTCTATGATGCGTCATCAAACTGTTACAGAACGTGTACTTCTCTAACATTATCAGTTTCCTTGGTCATTACTGTACCCTTCCCCAGATCTGTGCTTTGATACAATCCTGTCTCTGAACCCTAACCCTACAGATAATTCCTTGGACTTCATGGCTCGGTTTGTGCTCTGACATCACTGTTAACTGTGGGTACCTTATATAGACAGGTGTGCTTTTCCAAATCATGTCCAATCAGCTGAATTTACCACAGGTGGAATCCAATCAAGTTGTAGAAGCGTCTCACGGATGATCAGTGGAATCTTTTTAAAATATCAATCTGCGAATAATTCTAACAATCTTTTTTCAAGTTGTCATTATGGGGTATTGTTTGTCGAATTTTGAGGCAAATAATTCATGTAGTCATATTTGGAATAAAATTGTAACATAACATAAATGCAAACAGTTACATTCATGAGCGATTATAACAGCTAGCTGACTGAAACACTACACTGGATCAAAGCGAATGTTACTGTACCAAAGCCATATGATGTGCCAGTTGTGATTTGGGGCTATATAAAATACAATTAATTGAACAACCTCACCAAAAAGATTATTCTAAGTTACCACAAAGCGATGTTACATTAGAATATTGTTGTATGTGTTTTTTTGTGTCATAACTGTTGTAGTTAGTAACATAATTTTGATGATATTGAAGCTGATAGAGGATACGTACCTGCACGCGCTCCTGTAGACCGCAGCATTTACAGACACACACAAGGAGGAGAGATTAAAGTTCACTGAGTCTTGGTGTTTACAGCCTCCACAGTGTTTACAGAACAGAACTATCCTATTAAGGGCACACTCTAGGCTGCGCTGTTAGAGTATTTGTGTTGTTCTATATCAATCGCAGGGGCCTAACGAGCAGCCCATAATCTCCAAACTAATCTAAAGAAGCCCTATATAGTCGATCTGGTCAAAAGGTCAGCTAGCTCTGACCCCACATGCCCATACTATAGGCCAATGTTATGAGAGCACACAACTCATTATACTGTATCATTAGGCCCGAGCACCACAAGCTGCAAAGGCCAACTAGTTCCATAAGGCAGTGCTCACAAAATCCAGCTTCCAAACACCCACTAAACCGCTCGTCCACTCATGCACATCACGTGCATTCTAATTAGTAGAGGGAAAATTGAACATTATCATTGTAAACGGGCAAAGCCTGTGCGAAAGTCATCCCAATGTAAAGCGCTCATTTGCTCTTCAGTCGCTGACTAATGTGTTCCCCTCATGCATTTTCCATGCATATACATTTCTAATGCAAAAAGGCCCAATAACACACAGTGCTACCTATGACCAGGGACACACACATGATAAAGGAAAGTGAATGTATAGTTTATGATATCATCGGATCGAAATATTCTTCTTCTTCTCGGGACCAACCATCTAATTGTACCTCTCTACATTCTGGCTCCCCCCACTGTAGAACAAAAATGCACTGCAAGATTGGAAATGGCCCAAAAAAATCAGATTGTAGAATCATGAAATTTGGTAGAGGTAGTGACAAGGGAAGTAAAAAATATTATTATGGCAATGCCATCCGCCCAACCAAATGTCGGCCATATTTGATCAACAACAAAAAAAATTGTGTCGTATTTTTACAAACTCCTCCTAGGGTGTTGGTAAAAAATATTTTGAGGGGTGGGGCATCAAACGCTATCCAATTTATTTCAATACCATTGTGCGTATGTGTGTGTGTATACGGAAAATAACTGAGATCACGAAATCCAACCAATGGCTAGAAAGAGCCGGTCTGAAGGCCCTGATCTACCACAGCAGACAAGACCCAAGGTGTAGGCTGTGCAAAGGGCCCTGAGACAGTCCCACACATAACTGCAGGTGCAGATGCTGCAGGGACAGCACACATGGAGCTCCATCACCAGGAGCTGACATAGTGTAAGAAACATCTGTGCAGAGCACGGGCTGGAGACCCCAAGGACAAAGTGGAAACACCTCCAAATGTGGTGGAGAACGACTGAGACATGGTCCTCTGGGACATCCAGATACAGACAGACAGAATGGTAATGGAACCAACTGGACATAGTGGTGGTCTCAAGGGTCAGAGGAAAGCTGTGGTGGTGGACATTGCAGTGCATCATGGGATGGAAACATCCGGAAAAAGGAACATGAGAAACTAGAGAAATCCCAAGGCCTCAGAGAGGAACTGGAGAAGGTCTGGAGCGTGAAGGTGTCAGTGGTGCTGTAGTGACCGGAGCACTTGGGGCAGTGACCCCCAAACTGGGGGAATGACCCCCAAACTGGAGGAGTGACCCCCAAACTGGAGGAGTGACCCCCAAACTGGAGGAGTGACCCCCAAACTGGAGGAATGGCCCCAAAACTGGGGGAATGACCCCCAAACTGGAGGAATGACCCCCAAACTGGAGGAATGACTTAAGCAGATCCAGGAAAAACATCAGACATCTCGGTCCCGAAAAGTGCAGGAACATCAAAAATAATGAAGAACCCTCCCAGGGGCCTCTGATAGAGGACCCAAGCTTGAAGGGGGAGGAATAGAGACGCCCATGGAGGGTGAGGAGTTTTTTTTTAAATAAATATATATATATATATATATATATATATATATATATATATATATATATATATATATATATATATTCTCTTCTTTTAATCTCAGGTGCCAAAATAACAACTGAAATTCAAAGTGCAATCAAAAGACTAAAAATAATTAAAGCCGCGGTAGCGGCAATGATGGCTCTCGCCACCCGCGCGACCGCCTTCCCGCACGACCGTGTTTTGATCGCAATTGCCCCGACACTGCATTTAGGCTCTTAGGCTTTATTCTTTAGACTTTATTCTTTAAACCCCCTCCTCCCTGGACTCCCGTCACCTAGCAACAGAGACCCGCCACTAATGCTGATGCTAATGCTAAGACCACGACACAAGAGGAAATGTTCCATCAAAATAAATGAAGGCATTCATTGCGCCTCTGCTGGCCAATTGTGAAAATACACAATATCTGCAATCCACTTTTTTCATGGCGTCTCGAGCAGAATATAATCCATGAGTTTCAAACAAATCAGACAATGTTGAGTTTTTCACACAATGTGTAGGGGGCGCTATAGAGTAAATTTGTTACATGGTATTAATTATTTCCAATCAGACATAAAAACACATTAGTGAGTGAAATATGAGCTCCGTAAATCAATTCCAACAGGCGTGACTTGTCCTTGAAAACACTGAAAATTAAGCCTTTTTTGAGGGCGTGTTACGCAGAGACCGTAAAGAATATCAGCATTCTTTTGAATATTTATTCAATTTCAATGTCTTTAGATGCAAAAAGTGTTGTTTAGAACTTGATCGGACAAAAAAACTAAAGGACAAGTACGATTTTGAAAGAAAAAAGTCAAACGTGGCGGTGCCACTTTGATTCAACATGGCTGACTTCCTGTTCATCATAGAGCGATGCTGCCAGGTGTGTTTTAATCCTCAAAGGTCAGAGGTCAAAGGTCGCTCTATCACTGTCCCAAGTTTCATGTGCCTAGGCCAAAGATTAAGCGTTTCATTTTTTTTTCCATTTTGAACTAGTCGGCACTGTTGAGACGAGCGTTCTACAACCTCCATTTTATTGGAGTTCAGGCCGATCGCATCCCATGTGTGACCTATGTCCCCATGTGTGACCTATGTCCCCATGTGTGACCTATGTCCCCATGTGTGACCTATGACCCCATGTGTGACCTATGTCCCCATGTGTGACCTATGTCCCCATGTGTGACCTATGTCCCCATGTATGACCTATGACCCCATGTGTGACCTATGACCCCATGTGTGACCTATGTCCCCATGTGTGACCTATGACCCCATGTGTGACCTATGTCCCCATGTGTGACCTATGTCCCCATGTGTGACCTATGTCCCCATGTGTGACCTATGTCCCCATGTGTGACCTATGACCCCATGTGTGACCTATGTCCCCATGTGTGACCTATAACCCCATGTGTGACCTATAACCCCATGTGTGACCTATGTCCCCATGTGTGATCTATGTCCCCATGTGTGACCTATGACCCCATGTGTGACCTTTGTCCCCATGTGTGACCTATGTCCCCATGTGTGACCTATGACCCCATCTGTGACCTGTGACCCCATGTGTGACCTATGACCCCTATGAAGAAGCTCAGATCCAGTTGAAAGAAAGCTGTCATATTCTTTAATACTTAAAGAAGTAAAGGATCGACTTGACTGTGCTTCATAAACTGTGGATCGATCTCAATTCTGAATATATACATATATATATATATATGTATATATATATATATATATATATATATATATATATATATATATATAACTGGATCACACATATGTCACAGTTTAGCTGATAACATCACCTTAGAATCAACTTCAACTCTAACACCAAACTAGATAGCACAAACAATTGTATCTAGTGTCTCCATCTATTAATGACTCATTTGCACATGCCATATTCATATTAATCCATTTAATTATTTGGTCAAGAAATCTTCAAAAATCAGTGTTCATTCATTTCCGGAAAGGGACCAATGTCATGGTTACGTTCTCACAAACCTTCAGATTAATTAACGATTAATGTTTGAATTAATTAATTTAGATATTTGATTTGAGAATTGTTAATTGCCTAAATGCGGCTGGTGCCCCACATAACTATGAAAACATACACATTAAACATATCCACCCTCTCATGAGTGGGAGGCCATGAATAACCCTCCAGTACTAGTGGAATTACTACAGATGTCTGGAAAAAACCAGGGCTTATTCTTATTACTGATAAACAAGCCTCTCTTTAAAGAATCTGGGTCAAAAATATCATTCAATGTTTTAATGAAAAATCCAACGCCGTGTTGGGTTCTGGAATTCTACTGATGAAACCAATGTCACTAAAGTACAGACATTAAAATGGTTATAGGACCTTTTAATAGTTATAGATTTGGAATTAACGGTTATACATTTTGTTTTTCTGCACAGACCCAATAGGACCGTGGACAGAGGAACTACATTGGTAGTTCTGACATTTGTTGCTTAAAACAATGTCAAATTCTTGAAGTGGGTCTTTGGGGTCAGGTCGGGTGGGAAATGTTCTTTTTTTTTTAAACCTCATACTTAAAAAAAAAATACCGTCAGAAATGTTGGATAACTAATTGATATTCATGTCTTCTAAAACAAGTAATTCAGAATGATCAAAAGTGAAAAGGAAGGCAAAGAATTCCTCTCGTTCACCTACAGGTGTAGACGGAGGACTATAAAAAAAACACTTCTACTATTTTTGTATCATTGCTATGTAATAAGGATGCAGTAAAACACCATTTTTTATAAATGATACTACTCCATCTTGCTGGGTCTATCGCAACGAAACATATTATAACTGTCCAATGATTCCATTTCGTCCACCATCTTATAAAAGAGAACTCTCATGCTGCTTGATATGCTGTACATAAAATAAAGCAGTAACCCTCTTATTTCCAAATCAAATCAATGAGCTGGGAAGCATCAGGATCAGTTTGTACTCCAAACCACACGTAAACAATCACCCTACAATAAAATGAAAAAGGAATAGGACTTTTATATGGATTCCACCCGAACGTTTTTGCTTCAAGACAAGTCCCTATAACGAGTGAAAAACCCAAAAGATGCTCATTTTAGTGTCAATTAGCCGATCCCTCCAGAAACCAGCTTAACTCATTCATAGATTTAAAAAAGAAAATCTAGGCAAGCTTTAAAATCTGAATTCCTCTATGCAGCAGTGGCGGAGACAGACATTCTAAACATCCAAAAAGAAAAGGGAGGGGGCTCATTCAGGCCGATATGATGTGGTTTTAGCTGAACTACGTCACAGCAGCCTATACTGTCACTTTCAGACACTACACTTTTACTCTTACCTGAGTAAAATTCAGTTTGAAGTAACAGTCTCTTAGTTTATGACTGATAAATGATTTAAATATTTGTGCTTTTTGCACTGCTCCTTCTGATATGATTTAGTTTAATTTTGCAGTTAAATTGATACACATCTGTAGTGAACATATTTATTGAATAATTCCCCTTTTTTAAGACTCAAAAACATCCGGGGCCTGAGCCCCCTAAGCCACCCCTTAATTTCTGATCACATATTACAACGACATGGTAAAGAACGACAAGTGGCTATACAGCACAGGTACATAATGCTAAAAACAAACCTAAAATAGATGAAACATTAGCAATATAAATGACGGTTCTTGTCACTTTTCAGTGTGTTTATAAGTCTGCCATTTCCAGATTAAAGTCTGTGAAAACTAGTGAAATACTGACATTGCTCATCCTCTGCAAATGTAAAAATAACACAGACCTATCTAGATAAAATTAATCCCACCGGAATAAGACTATATTTAGTAATAAGACATCATGGAGGTAAAATACACTGTACAGTCTGGAGAAAATGTCCAAAGAGAATCTGTTACAATCTACTTTGTGTAAAGTCTACAATCAGCTGTATGTGTCATGTAAAAAGAGTGTTAGCGGGCTCACCTCATCATCCTGCATACTGGTCAGGTCCCAGGCATGTTTCAGGTACGTCTGACGCCTTTTCCAGTGCTCTAGGAAACAAGCAGCTACAAGAAAAAATCTCATTTTTGAATGTAGCTGATAAAACAATGAAACAGAACTAGTACAAAAAGACTATTATTTGTGACATTGTTGGGGAGTTCCATACTGCTTCTGCAGCAGTTCTTGAGTTTATGTGATTTGGGAGGAATCCCAATCTCCTAATGGAAATTCTTGCATTTATATGCATTTTAGAAATATTGTTCAGACTAGGCAAGAGATTTGGTTTTCCTGGTGTGCGTGTACATTTTGTGCATGTAGAAATGTAACTTACACATTTGTTGCAATAGTGTTCAAAAATATAATATTTTTGCATAGCTCTGCGAGAAACAGCAGTATCTTTGCAAGTGTCTTGCCATTGGCCTCAAGGGTGGTTTTCCACTATGAAGGCTCTTAGAGCCCCATTGATGTTGTACAACTCCAAGCATTCAATGATCCAAGTGTGTGGCATTGAGTCGGATGCTTTCTCGTAATCAATCCAGGCAGTGCTCAGGTTGGTGTGTCGGGTTCTACAGTCCCGTGCGACTGTTCTGTACCAGAAGCTGATGTTTCACACCTCTGGTATTTTTGCCGATGCCTTTCTGAGCAGTCCTCATGTATTGATCCATATAACCGCTTATCTTAGCAGCCATTGTGCCCGACAGGAGCTTCCACATTGTGGAGGGACAGATTATTGGCCGATAGTTCGACGGGACTGTGCCCTTTAAGGGATCCTTCTGGATCAGGATCGTACGCCCTTCGGTTAGCCATTCAGGGTGAGTTCCGTCCTTTAGCAGTGTGTTCATTTGGGCTGCTAGGAGTGAGTTGAGTTTCTTAAGCCAGTATCATGTATCATGTTAGGGCCCAGTGCTTGAGACTCTTTCCTGTATATCTGCCACTGTGATGGTAACTGGATTCTGCTCAGGGATGTTACTGTGGTCCTCTCTCAGAGCCCTCAGCCACTGTGCATCTCGGTTGTGGGACGCTTGCCTCTCTCATATGCCTTTCCAGTACTGTTCAGTTTCCAGCCTTGGTGGGTCTGCTCTACTGTTATTACCCTGCCATTGAGCGTACACCTTTGCCGGTTGAGACGAGAACAATCTGTTTATTTGCCTGGCTTCATTCTCTCTCGTGTACGTCTTTAGGTGGCTGGCTAAGGCTTGGAGCCTTTGTGTGGCAGTTTCGAGTGCTTCAGGTTTGGGCATCTGGTTGTACCTCTTGGGTACTTAATAATAATAATAATAATACATATTTTATTTATATAGCGCTTTTCAGGGACCCAAAGACGCTTTGACATATACAAAAAAGGGGGGGGGTATTTACAGACAGGGGGGAACAGCACGTACAATACACAATAATGTACAGATAAAATAAACAAGACAGAAGAAGTAGAAAGAAAATGATGGGGATGTAACAGGGGGTAGAAGTGTAGTCAGTGGGGTAGAGGAGGCTAGGGGTAGGGTAGGTCATAGGCTTGGGTGAAGAGGTATGTTTTCAGGCGAGATTCAAATGTTGTGAGTGAGGGAGAGTGGCGGACAGGTCGGGGGAGGGAGTTCCAGAGTCCGGGAGAATGCTCTGTCACCAAAAGTTTCGAGTCGAGATGTTGGTGCAGCCAGGGTGAGAGAGGAGGAGGAGCGGAGGGCTCGGGAGGGGCGGTGGAGGATGAGGAGGTCAGACAGGTAGGGGTATTTTGAAGTTTATGCGCTGCTTGATGGGGAGAGAGCGGAGAACGGGAGTGATGTGATCACGGAACCGGGTGTGGGTGAGGAGGCGGGTGTGGGTGAGGAGGCGGGTGTGGGTGAGGAGGCGGGCAGCGGAGTTTTGGACCATTTGGAGTCTATGGAGGGAATGGGAGGAGATGCCAGTGAGGAGGGAGTTGCAGTAGTGAAGGCGGGAGGAGATGAAGGCATGGATGAGGGATTCAGCAGCGGGGAGGGTGAGGCAGTGTCGGATTTTGGCGATGCGGCGGAGGTGGAAGTATGAGGTCTTGACGATGTGGCTGGTCCAGGTTGAGTTGGCGGAGGATTTGACCAAGGGGGAAGAGGTAGGGGGTCGAGGACTGAGCCCTGGGGGACCCCTGCGTTACTGGGGAGAGGGTGGATGAGTGACCGGAGAGGGAGATGAACTCTTGCCTGTTGGTGAGGTAGGATGTGAGCCAGTCAAGTGCAGAGCCCTCAACACCCAGTTGGCGCAGCCTTTGTAGGAGGATGGAATGGTTTATAGTGTCAAAGGCTGCGCTGAGGACTAGTAGTAACAGGATGTTGAGGGCCCCGGAGTCTGCAGAGGTGAGGAGATCATTGATTACTTTGACCAGGGCTGTTTCAGTGCTGTGAAGTGAGCGGAAGCCAGATTGGAGGGGTTCATAGAGGTTGTTTGACTGGAGGTGGGTGTGAAGTTGGGCGGCGACGATGCGTTCCAGCGTTTTTGAGAGGAACGGCAGGTTGGAGATGGGGCGGTAGTTGGAGAGGTTGGCGGGGTCTAGGGTGGGTTTTTTGAGGATGGGGGTGATGGAGGCCAATTTGTAGATGGAAGGAACATGGCCGAGGGATAGAGACTGGTGGAAGAGGGCGGTGAGATGGGGGATGAGAGCAGGGAGGCAAGCCTTGGTTAGAGTCGTTGGGAGGGGGTTGAGAGAGCAGGTGGTGGTCTTGGAAGCGGTGATGATGTCTAGGATATGAGAGGAGTTAACAGAGGAGAAGGTGGTGAGGGGAGGGAAGGGTGGGTGGTCAGGGAGGGGGGGGGGGGCAGGGGTGGGGGGGTGATAGAGTTGATGGAGACGGCAGTCAGGGAGCTGTTGATTTTGGAGGAGGAAGGTGGAGTGATGTCCGGTGGCTGGAGCAGCTTGTTGACGGTGGAGAACAGGGTGCGAGGGCTCCGGTGGGAGCTGTTGATGAGGGTGGAGAGGTGGGCAGATTTGGCGGCTTGGAGAGCGTCACGGTAGGAGGAGATGTGTAATTTGAAAGCTTCGGCGTGGACGGTGAGGCGGGTTCTTTTGAGGAGTCGTTCGAGTTGGAGGCCAGTCTGCTTCATGGTGCGGAGTTCAGGGGTGTACCAGGGGGCGGGGTTGATGTATGAGACGGAGGAGGTTTTCCAGGGGGCTAGGGAGTCAAGGGAGTCGGAGAGGGTGGTGTTGAGCATGACAGCATAGTCGTCGGGGGAAGAGGGGGGGGAGTCAGGGGGGAAAGCAGAGGATATGAGCTGGGAGAGCGTGAGGGGGTTGACTGACTTGATATTGCGGTAGGTGATGGTGCGTTTTTTGGGGTTGTGGGGCGAGGGTAGGGGGGCGGAGAAAAGGATGCAGAGATGATCAGAGAGTGGGAAGGGGAGGGGGTGGGGCTTAGATATGGGTAGGAGAGAGGAACAGACTAAGTCCAGAGTGTGGCCTTTGGTATGGGTGGGGAAGTCAATATGTTGGGTGAGATGGAAGCAGTCCAGGAGAGAGAGGAAGTCGGATGTCAGTGGGGCGTTGGGGCAGTCAATGTGGATGTTGAAGTCACCAGTGAGTAGGAGGCGGGCAGAGAGAGAGGATGCAATGGTGAGGAGTTCAGACAATTCAGTGAGGAAAGAGGGGTGGGGCTTTGGGGGACGATAGATCAGGATAGCGGTGATAGAGTTGGGGAGGGAGAAGGCGAGGTATTCAAATGATGAGATGGATGGAAGGTTGAGGTTCAGTTCAGTGATGGATGTAGATTTTTTATGAATAACAGCAAGATCTCCCCCACGCCCGGAGAGGCGGGGTTTGGCAGTGTAAGTGTAGTTGGAGGGAGTGGCTTGGTTGAGAGCATAGAAGTCCAGGGGCTGTTGCCATGTTTCACAGAGGAGAAGCAGATCAATGTTATTGTCCAGTAGCAGTTCAGATATAACAGGTGATTTGTGGGAGATGGAGCGGCAGTTCAGCAGTGCAAGGGAGATGGATGGGGGCGCAGGGGTGGGGGTGCGGAGGTTAATGAGGTTGGCAGTGCGGCAGGTGGGGGTGACGGGGGGGGGCGAAAACTAGTCCAGAGTGAGGGGATAGGTGAGCCGTCGTTGGAGTGTTGGTTATGGGAGAGACCAGAGCCCCTGTGGATGTAGCGGGGCCGGCGAAGGATCCCAGCTGAGCTAGCTGCAGAGGCAGCAGCAGCTGGGAGACGGTGGTTATGGTTGAGGAGGTGAAGGTCAGCAGCGGTGTAGGTGAGTGGGCGACAAGTTGGTGGAGCAGTGGCCTGGAAGCGCGGGAGTGATAGTCCGAGGAGGTGATGGAACGTAGCAGCAGATGAGAGTAATCCAGTTAGTATGTTGGCGGTGGCTGGAAGCTGGTTAGCTAGAAGCTGGTGGGCAGAGAGTTGTGAAAAAGCAGCAGTGGACCGGGTGTTGAAGCTGGTGGAGTGAGTGGCGTTGGTTGCCCCAGACCTTGTCTGCACGGCAGGGAGGCCCCGTGATACCATGACGGACCTCCGCAGGTGTTAAGCCAGCTGTTAGCTGGCGGCTAGCGCAGAAGATAGTCCAGGAGTGAGGGAGGAGATGAGTGTTAGACAGGTGCAGCAATGTCCGATGAAGTGAATGAACACGGATATATAGACAGAAGACAACACAGAGACACGGGGACAAAACAAAACAATGGAAACAACTAACAAAGTCCAGATCGCCCCCGTCTGTGGAGCGGGGGAAAGCAGAGAAACCGGGCTGTACCTCAGTTGTACGAGGCTGCTTTTCTCCACGTGGATGTAGTGGAAGAAGAGGTAGCAGCTGCGGCGTGCTCGGTTCCATGCGGTGGCGGCAACGGTGGTGTCGGTGCCCCGCTCCCCGTTTCTGCTCTTGTGGCGGGCTGGGGCCACACCTTCGGCCAGGTACAGACCTGCGGGGCGGCCGTGCGGCGGGTGCGGGAGCGCGGAGCCGGTGTTCGGACGCGGAAACGGCGGTGCAGCGGAGGAGAAGCGGTGCGGCTCGTGGTGGTGCGTGCCGCGTGCGGCTCGTGGTGGTGCGTGCGGCTCGTGGTGGTGCGTGCCGCGTGCGCCTCGTGGTTGCTCTTACAATAGCCGAGTGTCTCAAGAATCACTGCTGCTGAGTTGTATATCAGCTCATTGGTTTCAGTGATGGTTGTCGTAGAGATACCTGTCAATGCTGCATTCACATCCTCTAGAAGACTTTTACTTCTGTAACGGTCTTCGCGGTTGCCTGTTGTTCATTTGCACCATGATCTGACAGTCGCTGTTCAGCGTGGTTATTGGGGCTTCGTACCCACTCTCTGGGTGGTTACCGCCAACTTTCCCCTGACCTGGCTCCCCCTAGCTGAAGCATTTGTGTTGTATTCCATCAATCTCTAGTTGTGATAGCAGTTGCCGTTTGTGGATTTTGGAGCTACTAGTTACACTAGCCTTTTTATTAGATAGCCACTATATTTGCATACCATTGTGTTCAGCTTCACAAACGCTCTGTCAACATTTTCTAATCAAATCCTCGTCCTTCGGCTTGGGCCTAACAAGAAAATTAACTTTTGCTGGATTTTTGTTTTCAAATTGGAAATTAGATTACAATTTTCATTATTTAAGAATTGTGATTAATTGAATTGTGGGTCCTGAATCGTGAATCGAACTGAATTAAAAAATGATGTCCAGATGACTACAACTGAATATGGTTCTACAATGCTCCCTCTTTTACCGTCTTTGTAACAGGCCAATATTGAGTTTACTCCAGATGAGCAAAGGGCAGTGAAATGAAGCATACCCCACAGAGACATGAAGATGGCGAACAGGACGGTGGCTCCATTGTCAAACAGATATGTGGCTCTGGCCAGGGAACACACAGAGCTCAGCTGCCAGTAGTCACACACCCCATCGCACAGGGGGCACATGGTGATGTTCAGCCTCTCATTACATGTCTCCTCACTGCAAAGAGCAAAGCAACAGCTCAAACCTACAACACTAAATAGAAAAAAAAGATGTGGCTGTTTGCTACAGGTGTCACAATCTGTACAACTGGTAGAGAGGGTGCTCTTGGAAACAAGGATCAAACTAGAAACACTTATTCAAAATATATATGAATAAATAATAATTCTACAAAGCGTAAGCTCACGAAAACTCGTATATTTACACAGCCAAAACCATATATCTTTTATTGAAGACACTATGGCGTACTAAATAGGTCAAATCTTCCAACTATGGTCCTGACCAAGACCAGCTCAATATTTGGAGATGTGTCCCTAGACCCTACTCATCACCGGTTGCCCCAGTGAGGGTCAATAAAGTTTACCTTACTTTACATACATATCTTATTGTCTATTGAATATTCAAAAAATACTATAAACCTTTAGACCTTTTAACCACTTTCGTCCTCAACACTTTAGGTTTAGATGCTATCTGAAATCTGAAAGAGGATTTTACGGAGCCTGCAGAGGCTATGTCATGCAAAATCCTAAATAGAGCTCATCAACCTACAGTAGTGAAGAATGCTTATGACAGAGCTGTCAGGCAGCAGTGGCTGTTACAGGTGACATGAGGTGTTCAGTTACTTACCTAGGTATGTTAGAGTCCACAGTGATGATGCCGTATAAGAAGACAAAGATGCCCAGCAGTGACGGGGGGATGAGTAGCTGAGTGTAAATTCCAAGCCACGCAAAGTACAGGCCAATCTGCTCTCCAAAGTATTTTCTGTGACATAAAAATATAAATTAACAACGGCCTGCACCTGATTGAGTAAGGAGGATGTTTTAATTTGAACCGTTAGCCCTGCGCGCTTGGTCCTTTCTGTCACTCAGATGGGATTGTCTCATGCAGTTATTTCCATCCATATATACGTAATTGTCCTGTTTCCATCTACTTGTTGCTTTTATGGTACTCTTGATATTGCACCATGGCCAGCTTCTGTATCAGTTGGTAGACAACAAAATGTGCAGCATTTATTTATTTAATAGATTAGCCAGGGTCTCACAAAGACAAAGGGGAGACTAAGAGCCCATTAAAAGGCTGAAGAGGCTCGGTAGATACAAAGAGGGTAAGTTTCTGTTGAAACAAACAACTCCTTCCACTTCAGGAAGGCTCCGCCCAATGGGCGGGGCTTACCACAGAATAGTACAAATCGTAGTGCTCGACCTAAATTCTCTTATTGACAATGACTCTTGGATGAAGTCGAAACGTCTATTTTTTCTAACTGAGTCCAGATGAAACAACTGAAGCTTTTTCTACAATGGAACACGCCTGGACCAATGAGGGATTACACCCACTTAATAGATTAAACCTTTATTTAACTAGGTAAGAAACCCATTGAGACATTTAAGAAAAGAAAATCTACAATAAAAATAAAAACAGACAAAAATTAAAAGACAAAAAGAGTGAAACTTAAATGAAAAACCCTAATTGAGATCATTTCACGCAATATCATCTCTGACTTAAAAACAGTTCTAAGCTGCAGGAGCAGCATAGGAAAAAGATTGCTTACCCCAGTCATGAAGCTAGCTTAAATTGAGTCTAGAGGACCTAATTCCACCCAATCTACGTCCACTGCTACACCAGGGCTCACCTGCTCTCCTGCCTCAATCCACGCAGCCGCTTTACTCCTCCCCGTGCCACATGTAGTGTCTGTGCGTCCCAAAAGATCTTGAAAAGGACATTACCTTTTCATAATTCAGGGGCAACACCTTTATGATACCAACACAGGGTACAACATAGTTTTATGTTGTGTATTGCCTTGATTTTATTTTTTGTGAAGCACTTTGGTCACTTTAAGTGTTTTAAAGGGCTCTATAAATAAAGATTGATTGATTGATACAATTAACTCTCTGCAAATGGCCAAGGGCCGCAAGTACGACGAGGTGTACTTTTGTCCGCGCCGTGTTTGATTCAATATGGCCGACTTCCTATAGGACTAAGGGCGGGGTCATAATATCATTTTTACATGTCCTCACATGACCTATTTTTTTAAGCGTTATATTTTTACCGTAACTTTTTTGGGCATCGAGCTCCTATTGGCCCCATGTTAATTGATTTTGAGGTGGTACTGCTGAGCCTCACTCACATCAGAACTCACACTCACAGGCATGTTTGTCCTTGTTTACTACTCGATTGTTGTGTTTTTCCGGCCCCTGGATACAATTTGTATCAGTCCCTTGCCAGGACAACTCTCATCTTTTGGCTCGGGCCAACCCCGCTCCTGAATAAAAGCCGCGCAAAACATAAATTGTACATATATGGGCC
Source organism: Eucyclogobius newberryi (assembly GCF_026437365.1). NCBI lineage: Eukaryota > Metazoa > Chordata > Actinopteri > Gobiiformes > Gobiidae > Eucyclogobius > Eucyclogobius newberryi. Next base: position 40,878,009 of record NW_027316389.1, on the reverse strand, counting down.
ACACCTGTCAATTGGTGCCCATGTTGTATATTTACATGTGATTCACCGGTTGTCTTTTGAGCCGGGGGGCTCGCAGTGCACCTGCGGTCTGCTGCGGCACGGGTCTAATTGTGACTGACCGTGGATAAACCAGTTACAAGTCTACCCGCAGACATTGAAAGTGTGAATTCAAAGCTTTACAATGATGTGTCACTCATGTAGATCTGATCATATTTGAGTAAGTTGTGGTCATTTGAATGTAAACAACTCTCAAACCCTTTCACTGAGAAAACGGCCTCTAAAGATTCTCACCGGAGTGAGCCCAGAGTCACAGGGGGCGGGGCTCATTTGCATCTCATTGAGATAAGCCCTCCCCCTGTCACACTGACACCACCTCCCCCTACAGCTGTCACTCAAGACTCAAGAGGAGTGTTGTTATTGATGGTAACTGGACTTGAATCAGAATTAGAAGTTACTATATTAAAATGGAAATACTTGGATTACAAAAGGCCCTGAATAGAATCAAAGAATCAGAATCAGAATCAGATTCAGAATCAGAATCAGAATCAGAATAGAGTTTATTGCCATTTGTCGATAAACAGAATTCACAGGTGATTCAGTACATAATAAAAATGTATTAATCCAAGAATGTGAAAGTTATTTTCACGTTAACAAATCACATCTACTATCCAGTAGTTGGAGTTGAATTTAAATATTTACTTTTAATTCAGCATCGGGGGGATTAGCCAACTTTTGATTTCATGAAAACTAAACAACAACACTAAACCGCAAAGCACCATAAAACTCAGATAAAGCACGATCCACACAACCCACGGGTCAAGAAATATTACATAATTACATAATTTGTACAGAACAACGCCGAAAAATAACCCGATAACATGGTGATAACAAAGTTTAGCTTTCAACTTAGCCCCACGGAGCTAAAAGCCGGTTTAGCCACGAAAATCAACGCAAAGCACCATAAAAAACACATAAAACACACACAAAGCACCATAAAACACACACAAAACACACACAAAGCACCATGAAACACACACAAAACACACACAAAGCACCATGAAACACACACAAAGCACAATGAAACACACACAAAGCACCATGAAACACACACAAAGCACCATGAAACACACACAAAACACACACAAAGCACCATGAAACACACACAAACACAATGAAACACACACAAAGCACCATGAAACACACACAAAGCACCATGAAACACACACAAAACACACACAAAGCACCATGAAACACACACAAACACAATGAAACACACACAAAGCACCATGAAACACACACAAAGCACCATGAAACACACACAAAACACACACAAAGCACCATGAAACACACACAAACACAATGAAACACACACAAAGCACCATGAAACACACAAAGCACACACAAAGCATGCATGCAGGGATCTTGTGAGTACTTACGCCAGGAACTTTCTTTTCGTGGATCTTTTTTCTTTTTCATCTTTTTGTACTACGTATTCCATCTTCAACACCACGAATATGACTGTGTTTTAAGTAGCCATGTGGCTAGCAGTTGATTGGCCAAAAAATATCAACAATGTGCTGCTGGAAAAAGGTGACGCCCCCGAGGAGCGCTGGAAAAAGACCCGAAAACTACCCATTTTTAACAGCTTAATCTATACGTTTAAGACAACCAATAGTGTTCTCTGAAGCACACGGGCTCATTCATAACTTCAACTTTCCCATCATGCAAAAAAACAAAATCACACATTTGAAAAAAAAAATCTTATTTTGGCTTTATCTCTGTTTTGTCGGGGCCGACTTGTGGCGGTTTTTCCCGTGGTCGATCATCATTTCTGAATTTAGTTCCATTGTAAGACAGCATTTTGAAGCTTAATAATCAGAAAGACATCACAGCTGTCCCTACTGTCCCTACAGTCCCCTCTGTCCCTACAGTCCCCTCTGTCCCTACAGTCCCCTCTGTCCCTACAGTCCCCTCTGTCCTCTCTGTCCCTACTGTCCTTGATGACTCAGTGTGAGCTGATTTACCTGTGTCTGTGTCTTCACATCTGGTTCCTCTGCTCGGAGCTTGTGCTTAGCGAGTCAGTGTTGCGTTGTAACATGAGATATTAACACAAAAATATGTTCCACGGTAGTGATGCACAGGTTGTCTTTTGTCAGGTCGCGCCAATAAAGTCTCATTTCAATGTGGCAGGTTCTAAACTGCAGTATATCGCATGTCCGTCACTTCCTTATTCAACTCTCTGTGACTATGAGTCTGATTGTAATAAAACACACAGCGTTTTGAAGCTTAAACTATAGAGAACACGACGAGTCCTCTGGACAGTGCTTCTACTGTCTTCTTTTACAGCGTGTCAAACGCTTGCGTAGTGGCTTAGAGTCCAAAAATGACGGTGATTATTAACCTACTATACTACACAAGTAGTGTAGCATCCAATGTGTGAACCTCCTGGCACCCAAAGGCCATCCAGCCCTGGCATAGAGATCACAGTTGTGGGTGAGCCTGCCACAACTCACTGAATCTCAATGTTATTCATAAAGCACATTTAAAACTACCTCAGCTGACTACAGGGCTGTACGGGCAGAAACACATCATAATAATAGATAAGAAAAATACAAACGTAAAGATCAAATTAAATTACAACAGAAGATGATCTGATCTACAATGAATTAAAAGCCAAAAAAATCAGTTAAGGGGCCACCACTGTAAAGGCTTGATCTCCTCTGGACACGAGCTTGGCCTTAGGACCAGTCAGGAGGAGCTGATGTGCAGACCTGGGTTAATGTGAATCCTTCTTTTTATCTGTTTCTATTTAGTCAGGGCAGCGCTACAGAAGAATAAAATAAGTGTTTGTAACGCTCGTATGTATATGCTACCCGCCTATCACAGAACATGCCAGGTGTTTTTCCCTGTGTCCTGTGGGGGCCAATGCCACTATAATGACTCTCAAACAACTGCACGCATTCAAGAACAAGCAGTGACTTACATTTGTTCCTCCCTCTCCTCAGTGTTGACAGCCATCTCAGTAAGTGGGCGTGTTTTAGCCAAACATGTGCATAAAAAGGCCAAGCCCTTGCATGTGCACAAAGGAGATCGCACACATTTACCATAAGAAGGCCTGCTCTGACTCAGATGGCTGTAGGAGGAGCGAGTATAAGACACACAGATCATTGAATGTGTGCATTTGTTTTGGCCCCCACGGGACACGGGGAGAAGCGAGCGCACATGGCACTGCGTCTTGTGCAGAAGAGACTGAATGTCAGAAACAGACTTTGATCGTTTGCAGCCCTATTCTGGCAAAAGAACGAGTTACAAAGAGTTGGATAAAAACAGGCTTTGGGGACAATTTGAGATTAAATTTATTTTTAATAAATCAAAAACGATTCACATTAACACACTTCAGACCAGACACTCTGCTGGGTGAGATGTTAAGCATGGGTTTTTATCCGTCTTTAACCCTAATCCAATTTGTTGATATTATATTCATTTGGTGAAGTCAGAACTGTACATCAATTCGTTGATATTAGCCCATATTGGAGCCAAAGGCGTGCTCCGGTGAAGTCGTGCACACGCCCTGTCTCTTCACTTCAATGTCCGCTGCTGCTTTGTTACGTACTGAACATCACGTGTGGACAATAGCTGGATGGCATTCTTGTGGATATTCAACCTGGTGGAACGGCACCTTTCACGATTAGAAGAGCGGGGATTATAAGGCTGACCCCGCTGGGACCAAACCAGTTACTATTTTAACAATGGACCAACTTTAAGAAGATGAGGAGGAACTGTGTCCATGGGACTTGAAGGTCACAACTTTAGTCAAGCACAAAACTGACACTTCTGAAAAGCTCTCAAAAACATACGAGCACAAAAGAGTATGAATGTTGTCCACACTGGGAGAAGGAAATGACCATGTACATACCATGTACATACCATGTACATACACATGCATGTACATACCATGTACATACACATACCATGTACATACCATGTACATACACATACCATGTGCATACAATGTACATACCATGTACATACATGTACATACCATGTACATACCATGTACATACCATGTATATACCATGTATATACACATACATGTACATACCATGTACATACACATACCATGTGCATACCATGTACATACCATGTACATACACATACCATGTACATACATGTACATACACATACCATGTACATACCATGTACATACCATGTACATACATGTACATACCATGTACATACCATGTATATACCATGTATATACACATACATGTACATACATGTACATACACATACCATGTGCATACCATGTACATACACATACCATGTGCATACCATGTACATACCATGTACATACACATACCATGTACATACATGTACATACACATACCATGTACATACCATGTACATACCATGTACATACATGTACATACCATGTACATACATGTACATACCATGTACATACCATGTATATACCATGTATATACACATACATGTACATACCATGTACATACACATACCATGTACATACCATGTACATACATGTACATACAATGTACATACATGTACATACACATACCATGTACATACCATGTACATACACATACCATGTACATACCATGTACATACCATGTACATACACATACCATGTACATACCATGTACATACATGTACATACACATACCATGTGCATACCATGTACATGTACATACCATGTACATACCATGTACATACATGTACATACCATGTACATACCATGTATATACCATGTATATACACATACATGTACATACCATGTACATACACATACCATGTACATACCATGTACATACCATGTACATACATGTACATACAATGTACATACATGTACATACACATACCATGTACATACCATGTACATACACATACCATGTACATACCATGTACATACCATGTACATACACATACCATGTACATACCATGTACATACATGTACATACACATACCATGTGCATACCATGTACATGTACATACCATGTACATACCATGTACATACATGTACATACACATACCATGTACATACCATGTACATACACATACCATGTACATACATGTACATACCATGTACATACACATACCATGTACATACCGTGTACATACATGTACATACACATACCATGTGCATACCATGTACATGTACATACCATGTACATACCATGTACATACATGTACATACACATACCATGTACATACCATGTACATACACATACCATGTACATACATGCACATACCATGTACATACCATGTACATACATGTACATACACATACCATGTACATACCATGTACATACACATACCATGTACATACATGTACATACCATGTACATACACATACCATGTGCATACCATGTACATGTACATACCATGTACATACCATGTACATACCATGTACATACACATACCATGTACATACCATGTACATACATGTACATAACATGTACATACCATGTACATACCATGTACATGCACATACATGTAGATACCATGTACATACACATACCATGTACATACCATGTACATACCATGTACATACATGTACATACACATACCATGTGCATACCATGTACATGTACATACCATGTACATACCATGTACATACATGTACATACACATACCATGTACATACCATGTACATACACATACCATGTACATACCATGTACATACATGTACATACATGTACATACACATACCTTGTACATACCATGTACATACACATACCATGTACATACCATGTACATACATGTACATACATGTACATACAATGTACATACATGTACATACACATACCATGTACATACCATGTACATACACATACCATGTACATACCATGTACATACATGTACATACACATACCTTGTACATACATGTACATACACATACCATGTGCATACCATGTACATGTACATACCATGTACATACCATGTACATACATGTACATACACATACCATGTACATACCATGTACATACACATACCATGTACATACCATGTACATACCATGTACATACATGTACATAACATGTACATACCATGTACATACCATGTACATACACATACATGTAGATACCATGTACATACACATACCATGTACATACCATGTACATACCATGTACATTAATGTACATACACATACCATGTGCATACCATGTACATGTACATACCATGTACATACCATGTACATACATGTACATACACATACCATGTACATACCATGTACATACATGTACATACCATGTACATACACATACCATGTACATACCATGTACATACATGTACATACCATGTACATACATGTACATACACATACCATGTACATACCATGTACATACACATACCATGTACATACACATACCATGTACATACCATGTACATACATGTACATACACATACACATACCATGTACATACCATGTACATACATGTACATACACATACCATGTACATACCATGTACATACACATACCATGCACATACCATGTACATACATGTACATACCATGTACATACACATACCATGTATACCATGTACATACACATACCATGTACATACCATGTACATACATGTACATACACATACCATGTACATACATGTACATACCATGTACATACCATGTACATACACATACCATGCACATACCATGTACATACATGTACATACCATGTACATACACATACCATGTATACCATGTACATACACATACCATGTACATACACATACCATGTACATACCATGTACATACATGTACATACACATACCATGTACATACATGTACATACCATGTACATACATGTACATACACATACCATGTACATACACATACCATGTACATACCATGTACATACACATACCATGTACATACACATACCATGTACATACCATGTACATACATGTACATACACATACCATGTACATACATGTACATACCATGTACATACCATGTACATACATGTACATACACATACCATGTACATACACATACCATGTACATACCATGTACATACATGTACATACACATACCATGTACATACACATACCATGTACATACCATGTACATACATGTACATACACATACCATGTACATACACATACCATGTACATACCATGTACATACATGTACATACACATACCATGTACATACACATACCATGTACATACCATGTACATACATGTACATACACATACCATGTACATACATGTACATACCATGTACATACCATGTACATACATGTACATACACATACCATGTACATACCATGTACATACATGTACATACACATACCATGTACATACACATACCATGTACATACCATGTACATACATGTACATACACATACCATGTACATACATGTACATTCACATACCATGTACATACCATGTGCATACATACATCTACAAAATACTTTCACAAAGGTCAAAAGAGGGTACAACACTATTTGACTCACATGGATTTAAATTAAAACAGAGAGTGTTGAAAAGAAACTCTGGTTTATGTCTGTTATTGGGAATAAGGTTTCAGACAGAATCACGTTCTGCATGTTTCACTGCTCTCATTGTCTTTAAGACACTTGACATTTGAAGAGAGCCATAAAGACAGTATATTACAGTCAAAATGTACCATATGATGCATGATGCAAAATGCATTTATCTCAACAATAATACATTATAATCCGGTACAGGCCATGTAAGTATATACGTGTTGACCTTGGCAGTTACAGTTTTGAGTTTTATGTTACACATTCTTCAAAATCAACTTAATGAGCGTCTTCTTTATCATTTACTCAAAGTTGGACTTGGAGGACGATCCCGGCGATACATATGCAACAACATGCACTTGTTGCATTCCACTTGCTGTATCCCACTTTTTGCATTCTTTGATTTGATGGGATTTGAAGGAGGTGGAACAGATACATAAAACCTACTTTGACGCTCTGGTTGTGTGAAATACCTGTGTGACGAAGTAAGTGGACCTTTTGAAGCAAATCCCAATCAAATGCTGTATTTGTGGGAAAAATGGCCCCAGCTATCCTGTGCAGAACATTTGCACCTGTCTCTCCAGTGTAGTATATAATGTATACTAAGTATATTCATGTAAAACCATTAATACTTCTCTTTACCATTGAGATCTGGTGCATTCAAAGTTTACAACTACAAAACAAACAAATAACGTGCATAGCTCTCATAGAGACTTGCATTTCCTCCACCCCAAATGTATTTGTTGAAGAAACCATCCTGTTTTGCATTATTCATTCACTTGAAGGAGCAAAAATTGCTCTTTGTCTTTTTTAGCATCAGGTTTGCTCATCATTTTATCTCTCACTGCACTGTTCACTTTCTGCACTACATCTGTAAATTCAACTGCAAATGTATGTACATAGTTATTATTTTTTATCTTATAGACTATTTTTATTTGTATCCTATAGCAGATTTAAATTGTTTCTCTTTTTGACTTATATGGGTTGTTGTATCATTGTTCATTGTTTATGTTGCACTGAATCACCAGGACAAGTTCCTGTGTTTGTGAATTCTGGTCATTGACAATGGCAATAAACCTTTTCTGATTCTGATTCTGGCATTGTGACGAGGCAGGGCTAATCCGTTTTGCAGTTTTGAACAGGAAGTCAGAATGGAAATGAAAAGAAATTGAATTAACTTGTTTCTATTACAAAGCCATTTTAATCAATATTGCAGTTTACAGCATGGGCGGAGCCAGGCCCTGGCTTTGGGGCTTCAGCCCCGGATCTCTGTCCAAAAGCCCCGGATCTTTTAATCTTTCAAAAATGCATCATGATGTCACTAAGTGGATAGTGTTGGGTTGGAACGCAGGTGACCAGGGTTCGAATCCAGCAGTGGCTTAAGTCTCTTTACCCGTTTCATTGGTTATTTTTGTTGAACTGATGTATGATTGGCTGCATGTAGAAAGTGGGCGGGAGCGTGGAAAGTGCGCGGTGTTTACAGCACGTCATACAATCTGACCAATTTGGCCTTTTCTACATCATTTAACTGAGGTTTTGCAAAAAGTGATGGACACAAGAGCAGATCGACTGGAAAAAGAGACGTTCAGAACATGAGCTGAAAAACAAAGTTTATCTAACGTAGAAGAGACAACAACAGCACATGATCGTTCAAACCATGAGTTCATTGTGGTTGAAGCAGTGGCTCAGGTTTTATTCATGTACAAAGCTAAAGCAGAGAAACTACAGGACAAACAGCTCATGAGGAAAGTGTCTGCTAAAGGTAAGACTGACTTTTACTTTCAATAAAGATCAGACCAATTCTAAAACAGCACATGATTATTAAAGGGCCGACGAGCTGAGACAGCAGAGCATGAGTCTGTGGACATTAGTGATGTGAGTTCGAGCCCTGTCAGGGGCATGTTTTTCATATTTGTTTTGTCACTGATTGTTTTAAAGAACATCAAGATGTACAATTTCTTGAATAACTAAATGTCACCTCTGCTGTTCTGTTCAACGTTTTTTGGAGGGAGGAGCTCTCTCAGAACGCTGTCTTTGCCTTTGGAGGGTCACTGTCTGTAACTGCACTAAAACCACATCATATTGGCCAGAATGAAGCCCCTCCCTTTCTTTTTGGGCTAAGCCCCGGATGTTTACAATGTCTGGCTCCGCCTCTGGTTTACAGTGAATAAAACGAAACAATTATGATCTACTTTTGCAATAGTTCCATACAAGTACCTGAAAAATGCATACTATATCTCCTTTAAGTACCTGATCAGATCCACAGGCTGATATTTGTACATGACTCTGTAGTTGGCCCATTCTTCATGGAGAATCTGAGAGACAGAGACTTAGGACTTGAACCATACTTTTTACATTGCTGTAGATTCAGGACCAGTCATCTCACCTGTCTGTCATTGCGTTGGTCCCTCTGCCCCCTCCTGGTAAATGAGCCCTGAAGAGAACATTGATGTCATGAGCTGAGTTAAGTTGCTTTTCTGAAAAAAAATCCAACTTATTTACACGTACGTCATGTAGAGGGAAGGCCGATTCATACACTCCTCGAGCCAGTAGCGACTGGATACCTAAGAAGACCAAATCTTGTCATTTTGAGAGACATTATAAATACTTTACCAGTAATGTGCTCATACCAGTGGTTTGGCAGGTTTGTGTACAGGTAATACGTGAAATCATCTCTGCCACCTGGGGAAAAAGATGAAATGATGTTGTTGAATGGGGGGGGGGGGGGGGGGGGGGGGGGGGGAATAGTTTGAACATACTATTCTGCTGCGTGTGGCGTTGTCAAAGAGTGTCTCTCTGGATTTGATGTCGTACCTGAGGACACACAGGGGACACAGGACAGATCTAGCATTTTAGATTTGTTTCATGGCATTTCTGACTGGTTTATGTATACAGATTTTTTATGAAGTAAGATTTATGTATGACTTGTTTAGTTGATCAAGATTGATCTTTCTTCTCTGACACATTTTCTTTCTTGGAAATCAAAAGAAATGATTGAAACCTGCCATGAATACTCTGAAGCTATGGATGTCATAGCATCAAATGTTTGTGTTAGAAGTTTGTACTGATTCACAATGATTGACTTTGTTGTCGTGTCATCTGACCTTCAGCCACCGATCACCACCTGGTGGTCAGTTAGAGCCACTGGCGGAGGAGGAAACCGGTCAGACTTGGCAGGCACAAGTGCAATGTGAGGGTCTGTTCGGAACATCTTGTGAATCCCTTTTTCAGCAGGTGTTCAATTCAAACCTCCGGTAGAGCTTCTCCCAGATCCCGGCGGAGGCTGGAGACATTTTGTCCGAGTGGACCGTGTTCTCAACCTCCATGTGGCTGCTCTGAACTTTGATCACAAGGTCGCAGGTGCCTGTCGTTACGGCAAACCCCGAACCTGGAGGTGGACACTGGAAGTAAGGGATGTCAGGCTGAAGAAGGAGGCCTCTTTGGCTTGTGGGACTCCCGATGCAACATATTAGCAGGCCAAGTGCACTGCAGCTTGTGCTGTTGTGGAGGCAAAAAGGTTGGAATTCTGGCAAACTGTCTGATGCCTCAGGAGGGGGAAGCAGTACTTCATTACCACCACCGTGAGGGTGGAAACTTGTTGACCTCGACTTGGGATGTTGTAGGAGGGTGGAAGGAATACTTTGAGGATCTCCTTAATCCCACTGTCACGTCTTCCGAAGAGGAAGCAGAGACTGAGGACTCGGAGGCTGGCACGTCCATCATTGAGGTTGTTGGAAAACTCCTCGGTGGAAAGGCTCTGGGGGTGGATGAGATCCGCCCTGAGTACTTTAAGTCTCTGGATGTTGTAGGACTGTCTTGGCTGACCAGGTGGTCCCTCTGTTCAAGAAGGGGGACCGGAGGGTGTGCTCCAACTACAGAGGGATCACATTCCTCAGCCTCTCTGGTAAGGTCTATTCCAGGGTACTGGAGAGGAGAATCCGACCGATCGGAGAGTATCCGGTTTGATGGCCACAGGATGTTGTACTGATGGCTCCATCGAACCCGGACCTGCAACATTCACTGGGACGGTTTTCCACTGAGCGTGAAGCAGCTGGGATGAAGATCAAATCCGAGGCCATGGTTCTCGACTGGAAAAAGTTTGCTTGCCCCATTCGGGTGGGTGGGGAGTCTTTGCTCCAAGTGGAGGAGTTCAAGTATCAGGTTCTTGTTCACGAGTGAGGGAAGGATGGAGCGTGAGATTGACAGTTGGATCGGTGCAGCGGCTGCTGTGATGTGGTCGTTGTATCGGACTGTTTTGGTGAAGAAGGAACTCAGTCGAAAGGCAAAGCTCTTGATTTACCGGTCGGTCTACGTTCCTACCCTCACCTATGGTCATGAGCTTTGGGTTATGACCGAAAGGACAAGATCACAAGCGGTCAAAATGAGTTTGGGTGGCTGGGTGCTCCCTTAGAGATAGGGTGAGGAGCTCAGTCACACGGGAGGAGCTCAGACTAGAGCCGCTGCTTCTCCACTTCAAGAAGAGGCAGCTGACTCAGGCATCTGTTTCAGATGCCTCCTAGACACCCTGGGGAAGTGTTCCGGTCATGTCTCACGGGGAAGAGGCCCCGGGGAAGACCCAGGATATGCTTGAGAGACTATGTCTCTCGGCTGGCCTGGGAACACCTTGGGAGTCCCTGTTTAGACTGCTGCCCTAGCGACCCGGCCCCGGATAAGCGGAAGAAGATGGATGATTAAAAGTCTTATCTTGGACCAGAATAAAGAATACACTTTTGGATAAAAAAGCACTTACTTTTCAGGATGACCTTTTTTGGATGTAGATTGAATTGAAATTACTTTGGAAATTAGTTCTTTTTGTTTCTAAAATTGTTGTAAATATTTATATATATATATTTGTTTCAGTTACATTACTCGAAAGAAATTCGTTACTTGGATTTGATTAAGCAAATACATTAGGTGATGATCTTGCAGTTGCAACACAGTATTTAAATACTGTGAGTGCTTCTCATTTCTGAAACAACCTTGTGGAAAGATAAATTCTGATGTCATGGAAATGATGTCTAAGTATGTATATTTGAGAAGGGCAGTGGCATCAAGCAGAGGAGGAGGAACTAATCTTTTACAGAACTAAACCCCATTGAGAATCTTTGGGAGGAGCTAGAGAAGGCTTTGCACACTGGTCATTCTCTCCCATTACCAATACAAGATCAATTGGTGTAAAAGAATGCACCACTGAGTGAAAATCATTATTTTAATATGATGTGTATGTGTGCTGTAATCAAAGCCAAAGGTGGCCCTACAAAATATGAGAGCGTCTGCTACTTTTTATTTTTGGACAGGCAGTGGATATTGTGTCCTGAATAATCATATTTAGCAATTAACCAAATAACCAAATGTTAAAAAAAAAAAAAAAATTAAGATAAATAAATTGATATGCACTAATCAAGATTCATGTTCGGAATCCAAGCCATATTAAGTATAGATACATATTTTTGGCAGTGTAGTGACCCCCACATACTCACAGGTGGAGCTTGTCCCTGATGAAGGCATGTTTGAGGGTCTTGAACCGGATGCGAGTCCGGGGGTCCCTCTGGATCTCCAGGTCGGGGATGTCTGGCTGGAATGGAGTGGTGATTTTGGCAATAATGCGATCCCACATGCCAGCAATGCCTGAACGCTTATGCAAGTCACATTTCTAGTTAGAAGAAAGAGAAGCATTATTAGTGCAGAATTATTGTGACTGATTGAACAAAAAATGTATAATTCCTAATAATTGTTAGTTGTTATCTAGACTATAATAATAGTATATTAATTAATTAAATAAAAATGAATAAACACTTTTTTCACTCAGCCTGCATGTTTTGAACTCCACTGAGCAGTTCGGATTAAGTTTGTACTCGCAGCTCGGTCATAGTTTTGATCTGCTGTAAAAAAAATAGTTTTGGCTCGTTAGCCTTTTCAAATCACTTGTCTTTTTACCTTGGCAACATTAGCTGGGACATTTTGCGCATGTTCCCTCCAAGGATCCAGGACTCTGAGTATTGCTCAATGGTATTATTCAATTCAACCTGCCTTTTGGCACACCTCGTTGCTCATCCTCATACAACATTCACGCATCCATTTCTGCTCCTGATCATTTGTGTGATCATGCTTTACCTCATGTTCATATCACATGCTCCGTGCATTATGTTTCATACTTTCACCTTCAATGCAAATGTGATCTTATTCCGCTCAAATATTATACTTTTAGGTGCATATATTATTAGGTTCCAGAGAAAATCTATTTCGCTCCATGTAATGCTTTCTGACCATTGTTTTGCTTTAATATTTTGTGCTACGTCGATTCCTGCCACAGACGCCAGAAACTTAACACCTTCCACTGTAGATTGGACTCCCTGGACACAGACTATTTGAGCCACTCGTCCTCAGGCAGGAGGCCACTCCCCTCAGGCAGGAGGCCACTCCCCTCAGGCAGGAGGCCACTCCCCTCAGGCAGGAGGCCACTCCCCTCAGGCAGGAGGCCACTCCCCTCAGGCAGGAGGCAACTCCCCTCAGGCAGGAGGCAACTCCCCTCGGGCAGGAGGCCACTCCCCTCAGGCAGGAGGCCACTCCCCTCAGGCAGGAGGCAACTCCCCTCAGGCAGGAGGCCACTCCCCTCAGGCAGGAGGCCACTCCCCTCAGGCAGGAGGCCACTCCCCTCAGGCAGGAGGCAACTCCCCTCAGGCAGGAGGCCACTCCCCTCAGGCAGGAGGCAACTCCCCTCAGGCAGGAGGCAACTCCCCTCGGGCAGGAGGCCACTCCCCTCAGGCAGGAGGCCACTCCCCTCAGGCAGGAGGCAACTCCCCTCGGGCAGGAGGCCACTCCCCTCAGGCAGGAGGCCACTCCCCTCAGGCAGGAGGCTACGGTCCATCTGGACCAGAATCTCCCGCCATAAGAACAGTTTGTCTCCCTCTGCTGTTGGACTCATGAACACTTCTTAAACACTGTCACTTTTACCATCATTTAATCATTAACTGGTCACTTTCTGCACTACATATGTAAATTCAACTGTAAATTGTGTGCCCATAGGAAAGCAAGTTCCGATTTTTGTGAATTATGTCCATTGTTCATTATAGTTTCAACCCTTTGACTTAGACTCAAGTATCAGAATCAGAATCAAAAAAGGTTTATTGCCATTGTCATTGAATACAGTTCGCAAACATAGGAACTTGTCTTGGTGTTAAGGTACAACATAAAACAATGAATAATAAAATAATAATAATGTCGATAGAGTCAAATATGGCATGCATTATTTAGAATTCACTAATAAAATAAGGTAAAAAATAAATTTGGTATGTACACAGATATTTACACAAAAATTTACAGATGGTCGAAAATAGTGCAGAAAGCGAGCAGTGCGTGAATAATATTGGTTGAACCATTGTTAAAGTGGCAGGTGTTGTGTGTTTATGAGTCCAACTGCAGAGGGAAATAATCTGTTTTTGTGGTGGGAGGTTCTGGTCCTGATGGACCAGGATGCTTTGTTAAAATAATCCTATTACATTCATTTGTGTTAGATTTCTTTGACTTAAATGCTGTAATCCACTTACAATGAAAAAGATAAAAATCGTATTCATTACCTGTGTAGTTTGAGAGGACTGGTTTAAAAAAGTGGGCCGGGAGTTGAAGTAATATTTACCAGTAATTATCCCTTTTTGTCTATTTATTTTATAAACTTTGCCAGAGTTGTATGATATCCTTCTATATAATGTCAGCTTGATTCAATAGGTTTGTAATACATACATAGCTGATTATTGGTTTATATAGATGTTTGTATTACCTTAATTTCATCAAGATAAGTTTATATCATACTGTGGAACCTTCAAGGCAAAGCAAAACTCTCTTATGAAAAAATCAAGTGAAGGACCCTAAACTACTAAACTTAGTACACCATTTTGAAGACGTACAACTACAGCAGGTGGTGGTAAATGAACCTTTTCTGTTGGCTGCCAACCGCACAGGACTGTCACAGGACTAAACTGAACTGAACTAATCCCACTCAAACTGTTCAGAGGGAGAATTGTTCAACATCAAAACGCTCATTCACAGACTGTGCTGCAGTCTCGCCACTCGCATCGCGCTCAGCCTCAGTCATTAGGTTTCACCAGCATTGTTCTATTCAAATGGTCAAAGTGTCCTGTGAAAATACATCCACCTGACGCAGAGCTCTCCTCATCTCGTCTCCACCTGCTCTGTCCTCTGTTACTACGAGTAATAACACGCTCCCATGCACACGTATACACTGCGCACACTGCCCCGTATAAGATAAGATAAGATAAGATAAGATAATCCTTTATTGTCCCACATGGGGAATTTCATTGGTGCAACGCAGGTAGATACAGAGGTAGATACAGAAGAAAAGAACAGATCACTTATAGGAAGTCTGAAAAACACTTTCAGTAGAAGATCTCCTATAAATAAATAAAAACTCCCATAGACAAATAAATAAATAAATACATAAATACCATTGCATGTGATCCCGACAGTAATTGCACATGAATATGTGTCACGACAGCACAGATTGCACATGAATTTCACAGTAATTGCACATGAATTGCACATGAATTCCAACAGCAATTGCACATATGACAGAATTGCACATCAGTATTAGGTTAGGTCAGTATTGCGACGGGATAACGTGACGATCTCCGGGTAAGACGACTGTTCTCCGCAGTTTCATGAGTTCCTCCTTTGTGGAAACGCGGTACGGCGCCGGCCGGGGGGCGGGGCCGGAGCCGGGGGGCGGGGCCGGAGCCGGGGGACTCAGAGCCAAGACACATCGCAACGACACGACGAAAACACTCAATCCAGCCGAATAAAGTCAAAACAAGTTAATTTAAAGCGATTCCAGTGCATGTCCCGATCGTTCGTGAAGTTCCTCTTTCATATAAACGTGTATATAAACGTGTACCGACGACACGCCGTACTTTAGCGCTGCCGGAGGGCGCGGGGGGGGCTGGTGGGCTCGCTCGGAGCTAGCTCACGTCACAACAACACAACGAACGCAACGAAAAACGCTCAAATCCAGCCGAAAAAAGTCAAAAACAGTTGAATTAAAAAACTATTATTCCACCACTCGACAGCGGCCGCTCGGGCCTTTGCTCAATTTCTCAATTCAATTCCGCTTGATTCAACTTTGTTCGGCTAGATTACTGCGTGTTTTCGTTGTCGTCGTGATGTGTGCGGGCTCTTTACACATAGGAGAAGTTCACGGAGCTCCGGAGCACGGTTGTTTTCCCCCGCGATCGTCACGAGAGGACGCGAGGACGCTACAGACCGGTGCTTCCCGCCATCGTCACGGGAAACGTGAGGTCCCTCCAAAATAAGATGACGGAACTAGCAAGCCTCGTGCGGTCCCAGAGGATTTATAGGGACAGCTGCAGAGACCTTCACAGAGACCTGCAGAAATGCCGGATTCTATCATTGTTTTGGACAATTTTCATCGGCTACGGGCGGACAGAACGAGAGAGTTTGGTAAGAAGAGAGGAGGCGGCCTGGTTGTGTTTGTAAATGAGAACTACTGCAAACCTGATCACTGTACAGTGAAGGAGCAGCTGTGTGACAAAGACATTGAACTGTTGGCTGTTGGCATGAGGCCATGTTATCTGCCCCGGGAGTTCTCACATGTTATTGTGATAGCAGTGTATGAGGCCCCTTCTGTTGATGCGGACAATGCTTGTGAAGCACGGTGGCTGCCCACGAGTCCGAAGGTTCACTGGTCCGAAGGTTCGCTAGTCCGACGGTTCACTGGTCCGAAGGTTTGCTAGTCCGACGGTTCACTGGTCCGAAGGTTTGCTAGTCCGAAGACGTGAGTCCGCGCAACAGGCTCTCCTCGCCTTCCTTTGCCCTACATACCGGCTTTTTGTCTGAAATTATTCTTGAAATAAAACTGTATCGGGAACTGAAATCTTTTTATTTAATTTGTCGATTTTGTCTATAGATATAAAATGACGTCAAAAACTAAGTGATGTTTTTGTATAGCTAATTTCATGTCTTTCTGTTAAAATGTGGGGTTGAATTGTGTTAAAAGCAGAATAGAAATCTATAAATAAAAGCTGAGCATGTGTTCCCTTTCCTTCCAGATGTTTAAAAAGCATGTTCATCAAAGTGACCGTGGCATCTTCAACACCTCTGTGTGGCCTGTAGGTCAATATCAGACTGTCTTCTGTAGGATTTAATTCCTCACGAGCTTTTCAAAAGTTTTCATGACAATAGATGTCAGTGCAATAGGCCTAAAATCATTCAATACTTTGGGGCAGCTGGTCTTGGGAACGGGGACAACTACTGCATCCTTCCAGCATTTTGGGACATGCTGCTTTTGTAAGGAGGTATTGAAAATGTAGTGGAAAATTGGGCAGGGTTTTTTAGAACAGAACCTAAGTAGTTTACCACAGATATTGTCAGGTCCATAGCTTTTATTTGAATTCGTTGCAGAGAAAACCTTTTCAACATTTTGCTCTTCTATTGCGAAGTGATTCCGGTCAGCTAATTTATGACTAAGATCCTTTACATCTTTACTGAAATCATAAGTGTCAAATCGTGAAAAGAAATGATTAAGATTATTTGCAGGTCAGAATCTGCATCAAAAGCTCTAAAGTAACAGTGCTTGTTTTCTTTGAGTTACTCGTGCCTGCGATGGCCTTCATACTTGACCAGGCTGAGCCCAAGTTATTTGCAGCCATTTTATTCTCCAGAGTTGTTTTATAATCCTGTTTAGCCCTTAGAATTTCAATTTTCATATCTCTAGTGGCGCTGTACAATTCAGAGGCAGTCCCATATCTGAAGGCACGTTTCTTAGCTTGGATGCTAGATTTGACAGATTTTGTGACCCATGGCTTGTTATTAGAGTAGATTTTTACTCTTTTACACGGTATAATCTTGTCTCTACAGAATGTGGCATAAGAACAGGTTACATCGGCTAACTAATCTAAATCTCCTCTACATGCCTCTTTAAACATATCCCAGTTAGTACAGTGGAAACAGGCCTGTAGACACTGCACAGACTCTTCTGTTCAGCTTTTAATGTCCTTTGTAACGACCTTTTCCCTCTTCAGAACAGTCCTGTATGTGGGCATGAGATACACACAGTTGTGGTCTCCGTGGCCCAGAGGAGGTAATGGAAATGACCTGTATGCATCCTTTACTGACCCATAGCAAAGGTCAATAGTCTTATCCTGTCTGGTGGGACAGGTTACATATTGATGAAAGTTGGGGACCGACTTCTTGAGGGAAACATGATTAAAGTCACCCAGTACAAAAGCCGGGGCATCAGGGGAAATAGACTGCAGTTTTTATACTACGTCATACACAGTTTTACAAGCAGAGGGGGCGTGTGCTCTGGGGTGGATATACACAACTGTGACGAAGAGCTGGGGAAACTCACGGGGTGGGTAAAACGGGCGCAAGTTCCACATCAGGGATACGGATGCATGCTCTCACTGTTACAGAAGTACAGTATCTTTGGTTCAGTTGCAAAGACTCGCTTCTGTCGTATTACCTCCTAGCCGGGCAGGCAGAGATGATATCCAGGCAGAACAGGAGAAGTAGCAAAAATGGCGATACGACGTGAAAGAAATCCATGTCGGTTCAGTCATAAGCACCGTGCGCCGTTAGAATCGGGTCTCGTAATCACAGACACAAAAAGACGTTAAAACAATAAAAACACGATCAAAACATTGACAGCCAAACTTTTCCTGCCGGTCGCAGCGTGCGCATGCGCCCAGTTCAGTTGCTAGACCCTTCTAGACCACAGGGTAACGTCATCATTCAGGTGTGTTGGTGCAGCAGTCTAGTCGGTGTCATTCTTCTGACAATAAGGCGGATATTTCATCGCCTCCGGGATTAAACTGTTTTCCAGTAGGCCTTCTTCAAAAGCTGAATTTCCTTTTTGACTACCAATCCTATGGTGATCTCGCATATTTCTATACTTATGATTAAATGAAGGCATAGAGTGGAGGATTCGAGATGTTCCCTTGTTATTTTTACATACACAGTATAACTTGCGGTGCCTCCTGTGAGCAGCTGGTACACTAAACGTGACGAGCCCCAGTGTGTGTCTTCGTGCTTCGTGCGCACTTTACAGTCTGACTACATCCCGATGCCTTTATGCACCTTCACTTTAGTCCTATGAGGAACTTTCGGACTAGTGCACCTTCGAACTAGTGAACCTTTAAAACCTTCAGACTAGTGAACCTTCGGACCAGTGAACCTTCAGACCAGTGAACCTTCGGACTAGCGAGCCTTCGGACTCGTGGGGCACTGCTCTCCTGCACCAGTAGATTACAGACAAAGAACCCACAGGCCCTCTTCCTCGTCTCTGGTGACTTTAACCACGCTTCTCCCTCTTTTGTTCTGCCACATATTACCTGCCCCACCAGAGACAATAAAACACTGGACTTGTTCTCTGCCAACACCAGGAGGCTCCTCCCCCCTCCCTCCCCTGGGCAGCTCAGACCACAACCTTGTACATCTGAGGCCTGTGTATGAACCCATCGTGCGCAGGCAGCCTGTGGTGTCCCGTGAGGTGAGGATGTGGTCTGCTGAGAGCGAGGAGGCTCTGAGGGACTGCTTCAGCACCACTGTCTGGACTGAGCTTTATGACCCACATGGGAAGGACATCAACACCATCACAGAGTGCATCACGGACTACATCAACTTCTGTTTTGAGAACATTGTTCCCTCCCGGACGGTGCGGTGTTTTCCAAACAACAAGCCATGGATTAACCGTGAACTGAAGGCTCTGCTGAAGGAGAAGAAGAAAGTCTTCAGGTCAGGGAACAAGGAGGAGCTGAGGACTGGGCAGAAGGAGCTGAGGAGGAAGATCAGGCAGGCTGAGGCCGGCTACAAGAGGAGGATGGAGGAGCAGCTGCAGCAGAAGAACATTCAGGGAGTGTGGAGGAGCCTGAAAACCATCACAGGCTTCAAAGTTCCCCCGGTCCAGGCGGAGGTTGACCTACAGTGGGTGAACTAGCTAAATTCTTACTTCCTGAGATTTGATCAATCACCCACCCCTCCCAATGCACAGCTGCATGCTCCCTCTTTCACAGCTGGACAATGGCCCACACCCGTTCCTCTTCACACCTCCGCCTCAGCCCATCAGCTCCCCACTCCACCCAGACCCACCCATCCCCCCAGCACACAGTCCCCCTGCCATCCACTGTCACAGGAGAGAGCTGAAGAGGATTAAAGTGAGGAAGGCAGCAGGACCTGACGGCATCAGCCCCAGGCTCCTTAAGTCCTGCGCAGATGAACTGTGTGGAGTTATGGAGCATGTCTTCAACATGAGCCTGAAGCTGAGGGTGGTACCACAGGTCTGGAAGACCTCCTGTCTGGTACCTGTGCCTAAGACACCGTGCCCCAAAGACCTCAACAGCTTCAGGCCAGTGGCTCTCACATCCCACCTGATGAAGACACTGGAGCGGCTGGTCCTGGACCACCTCCGCTCCACCGTGAGCTCAGCCATGGACCCGCTGCAGTTTGCATACCGGCCTAGCATCAGAGTGGAGGACGCCGTCATCTCCCTGCAGCACTTTTGGAGTGACAGGGCCACTCCTGACAGGGCCACTCCTGACATGGCCACTCCTGAAGACCTTCTATGACTCTGTGGTGGCATCAGCTCCTGTAGGTGTGGTCTGCTGGAGCAGCAGCATCACAGAGAGGGAGAGGAAGAAGCTGGAAAAAGCTCCGTCCTGGGCTGTCCTCTGGACTCGGTGCAGGAGGTGGGGGACAGAAGGGTCCTGGCTAGATTCACATCTATGCTGGACCATGAGTGTCGCCCCCTGCAGGACACTCTGTCCCCTGCAGGACACTGTCCGCTCTGGAGAGCAGCTTCAGGGACAGACTGATCCACCCTCGCTGTGTGAAGGAAACGTTTCACAGGTCTTTCCTTCTGCTGCAGTCAGACTCTACAACAAACACTGTTAGCCTTGAACACGTGTATACTGTCATACACATGTGCAATACTGTCATATTCATGTGCAATTACTGTCATACTCATACGCAATAATGTCATACTCATGTGCAATACTCATACGCAATAGTCATATTCATGTGCATACAACTGCTGTAAATAAGAGTGTTTACTTTACCACTATTATTATTAGGCCCGAGCCGAAGGACGAGAATCGTCCCGGTGAGGGACTTATTAATATTGTATCCAAGGGCTGGAAAAATGCAAAAAATCAAGTACTAAATAAAGACTGATATGCTAGTGAGTGGTATCGAAATCTTTGAGTTCTAATTTTGAGTGAAGGTTTCGTGAAAAAATATTTAAAGACGGCTCAGTAGCGCCACATCAAAAATCGATTAACATGGGGCCAATGGAAGCAAAAAAGCAAAAAAAGTGGCAGTAAAAATATGACGCTCACTCCAAAAAAATAGTTAATGTGAGGACATGTAAAAAATGATATTATGACCCCGCCGTAAGTCATACAGGAAGTCGGCCATAATGGATCAAACATGGCCCTGACAAAAGTGCACATTTCGTACTTTTGGCATTTTCTCCTACAGTTTTCTTAGAAAACACTTCAAAGTTGGCCACAAGACACAAACCCACGAGCAATGTAATTTTTTTAATCTGAAGCTGATATGCTGACGGGTATGGTCATCGTGAATTTTAAACAAAATCACAATTTTAGGAAAATTTCAAAAAATTCTACGTTTCTTAAACATTTTTTGGGGGAAACATTTTTATGTAGTATTTGTGAAGATTTCTAACCTGAACGCAATTATATGGAAATGTAGTGGCTAGCTGATAAAATAGCTCTCTAGCGCCCTCTCAAAATTAGATTTCTAAAAATTCATAAAAGATAATCGAATTGTCGTAGACAACTGAAAAAAAATGTAACAGGTCAATTTGTGACCGGGCAAAATAAGACAAAATCACGTGTTTGAGTTTTTATAGTGGAAAAAATGGCTGAAAAAAAGTATGTTAATATTATTATATTTTTTTCCCCACAGACCACTCCAATTTGAACCTGTTGAACATTAACGATAAATATATAATATGTATAAATAAATATTGCAATATTGCTAACAGTATTGTGAGGTTCATACCGCAGTAATAACATTTTGTGAGATATAGTTATATTCCTTTTCTTCCCATGAACCAGTTCTAAATGTTCCTCTCCCTAAGCCTGTCCACATTCCTCTGGTGACCAAGCGATCATCTCATCTCTTCTCCTGCTTATCAGCTTCTGGGCTGGTTTATTGGGCTGCTTCGACACCTCAGCCTGTCTATTTCTTCCTCATATTTATTTCAGGGCCATTTCTGTATTCTTGCATCAGTAGTGTTCAATATTGTTGTATTCATTTCAATCATGCACAATAACTAATATAATCCTAACACTTGAAAAAAAAACAAAAAAAACAATTAGGTGATAAACTGATCAAATATAAATATTCAATATTATAACTACAAATTAAGGCAGCCAACCTTTTTGACAGCAACTTTAATCTTCTGAAGTTCTGCCTCTCGACTGAGGATTGTCCACGGGATGTGTAGCCGGAGGAACCTGATGCCGTGTGTCCTCTATGTTAAAAACAGGACAAAACACAGTATAACAGTAGAGCTGTGTTCATGTGAGTGTGCATACTGGTACATCAGTGGAAATGTCCGCCTGCCTGCTCTAAAACTATTAGTACGCTCTTATATGTATGAACTAGGGATGTCAAGATTCACTGTTTCATCAATGACTGCGATTATTTATGACCATAGTAGGTTATTCTTGTAAACCACAGAAATGTCTGCAGGAGCAACCGAGTCACAGACAACAAGCCCAATCTGTTTCTAATGATTGTCTGTCGCACATGTGACTGTGGCATGCTGAACGGTCTGTTGCACACGGAGGTCCACACGAGTGCAAGTCAACAGCACGAGTACACTTGTTTTATCAATAGATGAGGTCTTACTCAAGCCAAATTGATGACTGTTTTTTCATGGATTGAAAGGATTTATATTGGGTTCTTGAAGTTTGGAGGTAGAACACATTTTTCTGTGTATTTTAGAATTCACCAAAAACACCAACACTAATGTGACAATAATAATCTAATAATGCACTGTTTCTCAAACTGTGGTGTGGGTACACTAACGAGATTCAGAAATTGAGCTTGTGGTTTAGTTTAACTAAGATCATTAATCTGGTCTTTTGTAGATTCCTGGTTTAGACTTGCTGTCCTTGCTGGATTTAAGTCCTGTTTAGTCCTGTTTTGTAGTATTTATTTCACGTACATTCACAGCAGCTCAAAATGTTGAAGGTGGTACTTGATGTAAGTTGAAGGATCTCGGGTCTATACAGCGCTCACATGCCTCACTCACCTCCTTGTCCCTCTCCAGTTTCAGCCCGGCCTCCGCCAGCTGGGCCTCAAACTCCTCCCTCATCAGGACCTTCTCCTCCTCTGTCAGCTTCTGCTCCTCTGGCTCCATAGTGGTGGCACACTCCCCGAACTCCCCATCATCCAACCTTGGGCCCATTAACGGGAAGGGCATACTGCCATTGGATGCGATGGACAGGCGTGACTTGGATGCTCGTCTTTTCTTGTATTTGTAGGCCAGGACATAGTCCACTTTATGCTTCCCATCTGCAAAATAGAGCCCGGGGCCCAGCTCAATGCCAGTAACCTGTCAAAGATCAGAGATCATTACAATCAAATACAGGGTAGAGATTTTATGTATTTTGCCTTCAAAAACAAAACAAAAAAGTAATGGAGATATAAACTAGAGTGGACATTAGGGTCCCTGGCCATTCGATACATGATACATGGCTCACAATATGAAAATATCACAATATTGCAATACATGTGATGATCAATATATTGAAATGCAATAACATGAGGACTATCGGTAATAGCGAATAGCGAGGGATGCGTAAACAAGGAAGTCTGCTAACACTACTACTACACTACTACAGGCATGTCCAAACTACGGCCCGGGAGCCAAATACAGCCCTCAGACCAATTTTTGTTGGCCCTCCGGCTTCCTGCTAAGTTAGTCCGAACTAAAAGTTTGGACAAAAAGTTTGCATTTTGATATTCATGTTCCAAGTCTTATTAAAGGTGTGGAGGCTCATCAAAAGTGTGTGCTCCTGAGAAAGATGTAAAACACAGAGAACTGAACAACATGACAGATGGAGCCACCAGCGTATATGGGTTCGGGTTTAGGTTCAATGCCTGCCTCCAGCATGAACCCCTTTGTTTTCTTTATTACCCTTTCAGTGATTTTATTTATTGATTTATTGATGTATTTATTGGACAGGGACAATGCATCATACATAGTTACAAACAAAGCTTGCAGCCGATGTGATGCATACAAAGTTTATAGCCAGTGCTAATTTTCAACTCCCGTCCCTGGTTGGGATTTTCTAAATCCCAACCAGATATAAAAGGCATTAAAACACATTTCCATTATTATAAATAAATCAGTGATAAATGTAAACATCTGTGTACACATGTACACATCTACAAAGCTCATTCTTCCTACACGTAACTCGTATGTGTCACTCGTACGTGTCACTCGTACGCTGTCACTCTTACGCGCCACTCGTACGCTGTCACTCTTACGCGCCACTCGTACGCTGTCACTCGTACGCGTCACTCGTACGCGTCACTCTTAAGGCGCCACTCGTATACGTTCACTTGTATGCGTCACTCGTACGCGTCACTCATACGCATCACTCGTACGCGTCACTCGTGTCACTATTACGCGTCACTCTTATGCGTCACTCGTACACATCACTCGTACGTGTGTACGCCACTTGTACGTCACTCATATGTGTCACTCGTACGCGTCACTCGTACGCATCACTCGTGCGCTGTCACTCGTACGCTGTCACTCGTACGCGTCACTCGTACGCATCACTCGTACGCTGTCACTCGTACGCTGTCACTCGTACGCTGTCACTCGTACGCTGTCACTTGTAAACGTTCACACTCGTACGCGCCACTCGTACGCGTCACTCGTACGCTGTCACTCGTACGCTGTCACTCGTACGCTGTCACTCGTACACGTTCACTCGTACGCGTCACTCGTGCGCTGTCACTCGTACACGTTCACACTCGTACGCTGTCACTCGTACGCGTCACTCGTACGCTGTCACTCTTACGCGCCACTCGTACGCTGTCACTCGTACGCGTCACTCGTACGCGTCACTCTTACGCGCCACTCGTATACGTTCACTTGTATGCGTCACTCGTACGCTGTCACTCTTACGCGCCACTCGTACGCTGTCACTCTTACGCGCCACTCGTACGCTGTCACTCGTACGCGTCACTCGTACGCGTCACTCTTAAGGCGCCACTCGTATACGTTCACTTGTATGCGTCACTCGTACGCGTCACTCGTACGCGTCACTCGTGTCACTCTTACGCGTCACTCTTATGCGTCACTCGTACACATCACTCGTACGTGTGTACGCCACTTGTACGTCACTCATATGTGTCACTCGTACGCGTCACTCGTGCGCTGTCACTCGTACGCGTCACTCGTACGCTGTCACTCGTACGCTGTCACTCGTACGCTGTCACTTGTAAACGTTCACACTCGTACGCGTCACTCGTACGCGTCACTCGTACGCTGTCACTCGTACGCTGTCACTCGTACGCGTCACTCGTACACGTTCACTCGTACGCGTCACTCGTGCGCTGTCACTCGTACACGTTCACACTCGTACGCTGTCACTCGTACGCGTCACTCGTACGCTGTCACTCGTACGCGTCACTTGTACGCTGTCACTCGTACACGTTCACACACGTACGCTGTCACTCTTACGCGCCACTCGTACGCTGTCACTCGTACGCGTCACTCGTACGCGTCACTCTTACGCGCCACTCGTACGCTGTCACTCGTACGCGTCACTCGTACGCGTCACTCTTAAGGCGCCACTCGTATACGTTCACTTGTACGCGCCACTCGTACGCGTCGCTCGTACGCTGTCACTCGTACGCTGTCACTCGTACGCGTCACTCGTACACGTTCACTCGTACGCGTCACTCGTGCGCTGTCACTCGTACACGTTCACACTCGTACGCTGTCACTCGTACGCGTCACTCGTACGCTGTCACTCGTACGCGTCACTTGTACGCTGTCACTCGTACACGTTCACACTCGTACGCTGTCACTCTTACGCGCCACTCGTACGCTGTCACTCGTACGCGTCACTCGTACGCTGTCACTCTTACGCGTCACTCGTACGCTGTCACTCTTACGCGCCACTCGTACGCTGTCACTCTTACGCGCCACTCGTACGCTGTCACTCGTATGCGTCACTCGTACGCGTCACTCGTACGCGTCACTCGTGTCACTCTTACGCGTCACTCTTATGCGTCACTCGTACACATCACTCGTACGTGTGTACGCCACTTGTACGTCACTCATATGTGTCACTCGTACGCGTCACTCGTGCGCTGTCACTCGTACGCGTCACTCGTACGCATCACTCGTGCGCTGTCACTCGTACGCTGTCACTCGTACGCGTCACTCGTACGCATCACTCGTACGCTGTCACTCGTACGCTGTCACTCGTGCGCTGTCACTCGTACGCGTCACTCGTACGCATCACTCGTGCGCTGTCACTCGTACGCTGTCACTCGTACGCGTCACTCGTACGCATCACTCGTACGCTGTCACTCGTACGCTGTCACTCGTACGCTGTCACTCGTACGCTGTCACTTGTAAACGTTCACACTCGTACGCGCCACTCGTACGCGTCACTCGTACGCATCACTCGTACGCTGTCACTCGTACGCTGTCACTCGTACGCTGTCACTCGTACGCTGTCACTTGTAAACGTTCACACTCGTACGCGCCACTCGTACGCGTCACTCGTACGCATCACTCGTACGCTGTCACTCGTACGCGTCACTCGTACGCATCACTCGTACGCTGTCACTCGTACGCTGTCACTCGTACGCTGTCACTCGTACGCTGTCACTTGTAAACGTTCACACTCGTACGCGCCACTCGTACGCGTCACTCGTACGCTGTCACTCGTACGCTGTCACTCGTACGCTGTCACTTGTAAACGTTCACACTCGTACGCGTCACTCGTACGCGTCACTCGTACGCTGTCACTCGTACGCTGTCACTCGTACGCGTCACTCGTACACGTTCACTCGTACGCGTCACTCGTGTGCTGTCACTCGTACACGTTCACACTCGTACGCTGTCACTTGTAAACGTTCACACTCGTACGCGCCACTCGTACGCGTCACTTGTACGCTGTCACTCGTACGCTGTCACTCGTACGCTGTCACTTGT
The DNA here is from genome assembly GCF_026437365.1 of Eucyclogobius newberryi. Taxonomy (NCBI): domain Eukaryota; kingdom Metazoa; phylum Chordata; class Actinopteri; order Gobiiformes; family Gobiidae; genus Eucyclogobius; species Eucyclogobius newberryi. The sequence goes on along the minus strand of NW_027316389.1, from coordinate 40,850,254 downwards.
AAACGTTCACACTCGTACGCGCCACTCGTACGCGTCACTCGTACGCTGTCACTCGTACGCTGTCACTCGTACGCTGTCACTTGTAAACGTTCACACTCGTACGCGTCACTCGTACGCGTCACTCGTACGCATCACTCGTACGCTGTCACTCGTACGCGTCACTCGTACGCATCACTCGTACGCTGTCACTCGTACGCTGTCACTCGTACGCTGTCACTCGTACGCTGTCACTTGTAAACGTTCACACTCGTACGCGCCACTCGTACGCGTCACTCGTACGCTGTCACTCGTACGCTGTCACTCGTACGCTGTCACTTGTAAACGTTCACACTCGTACGCGTCACTCGTACGCGTCACTCGTACGCTGTCACTCGTACGCTGTCACTCGTACGCGTCACTCGTACACGTTCACTCGTACGCGTCACTCGTACGCTGTCACTTGTAAACGTTCACACTCGTACGCGCCACTCGTACGCTGTCACTTGTAAACGTTCACACTCGTACGCGCCACTCGTACGCGTCACTCGTACGCTGTCACTCGTACGCTGTCACTCGTACGCTGTCACTTGTAAACGTTCACACTCGTACGCGTCACTCGTACGCGTCACTCGTACGCTGTCACTCGTACGCTGTCACTCATACGCGTCACTCGTACACGTTCACTCGTACGCGTCACTCGTGTGCTGTCACTCGTACACGTTCACACTCGTACGCTGTCACTCATACGCGTCACTCGTGCGCTGTCACTCGTACACGTTCACACTTGTACGCGCCACTCGTACGCGTCACTCGTACGCTGTCACTCGTACACTGTCACTCGTACACAGTTTCGATGTTCTTTCAGCTGCACTTCAGTCTAGAGGTGACACATATTTACTTCCGAGATGCACTTTATTTCAGGGGGTAATGAATTCCAGAGTTTACAGCTCTTAAAGGAGAAGGATGATTGTCCAGAGGACGTCCTGCTCTGTGGGATTGGACAGTTTTGGTTTGAGGAGCCTCTTGTCTCTCCTGCTGTTTAGTCTCTGTATAAATGTACTGAGCGGTTCAGGGGCCAAGTTATTGATACATTTGAAACATAATTTAAGAAAACTGTTTACTGAAGCTTTCAAAACTTAGTAAATTATAATTCTTAAGAATGTGGTAATGATGAAATTGGACAGGTTTTCTATCCATAATTTTTATTGCCTTGTTGTGAAGTGAACCCATTTTCTTTGTGGCTGAGGGAGCTTCCTGGGCCCCTGATGTCATGCAGTATAAGATGTGAGAGAATATCATAGCATGTAGCATGTAGCATGTACAGCAGAGCCGCTTGGTTTGGGATGTAGTGTCTGATTAGTTTAAAGCAATTTAGATGTATTTGTATTGTTTTGGATATTTTCTTAATGTGTTTGTCAACCGACACCTTAACATGGTGGAGGGGTTTGAGCGCCCGAGTGATCCCGGGAGCTATGTTGTCGGGGGCTTCAAGCCCCTGGTAGGGTCTCCCAAGGCAAACAGGTCCTAGGTGACGGGTCAGACAAAGATCGGTTCAGAAGCCCCCTATGATGAGTAAAAGAACAAGGCCGTTTACGTCGCCCGGATCGGCGTCACCGGGGCCCCATCCTGGAGCCAGGCCTGGGATGGGTGCTCGATGGCGAGCGCCTGGTGGCCGGGTCTTACCCCACGGGGCCCGGCCGGGCACAGCCCGAAGAAGCGACGTGGGGCCGCCCTCCCGTGGGCCCACCACCCGCAGGAGGATCCATAAGGGGCCGGTGCAGAGAGATCTGGGCGGCACTCGACGGCAGGGGCCTCGGCGACCAGATCTCCAGACACAGAGACTAACTCTGGGGACATGGAATGTCACCTCGCTGGGGGGGAAAGAGCCTGAGCTTGTGCGGGAGGTTGAGCGATACCGACTAGATATAGTCGGCCTCACCTCCACGCACAGTTTGGGCTCTGGAACCATCTCCTCGAGAGGGGCTGGACGCTCCACTTCTCTGGTGTTGCCCGCGGGGAGAGGCGGCGGGCTGGTGTGGGCTCATAGCCCCTCAGCTCAGACGCCACGTGTTGGAGTTTACCCCAGTGAACGAGAGGGTCGCGTCCCTCCGCCTACGGGTGGGGGACAGGTCTCTCACTGTTGTGGCGGCCTACGGGCCGAACAGCAGTGCAGAGTACCCGGCCTTCTTGGAGTCCTTGGGTGGAGTACTGGACAGTGCACCGACCGGGGACTCCGTTGTTCTACTGGGGGACTTCAACGCCCACGTGGGCAATGACAGTGACACCTGGGGAGGGGTGATCGGGAAGAACGGCTTCCCCGATCTGAACCCGAGCTGTGTTCAGTTATTGGACTTCTGTGCTAGCCACGGTTTGTCCATAACGAACACCATGTTCAAGCACAAGGGTGTTCATCAGTGCACATGGCACCAGGACACCCTAGGCCGGAGGTCAATGATCGACTTTGTTGTCGTGTCATCTGACCTCCGGCCACGTGTCTTGGACACTCGGGTGAAGAGAGGGGCGGAGTTGTCAACCGATCACCACCGGGTTGTGAGTTGGATCCGCTGGCGGAGGAGGAAGCCGGACAGACTTGGCTGACCCAAGCGCATTGTGAGGGTCTGTTGGAAACGTCTTGTGGAGCCCTCTGTCAGTAGGGTATTCAACTCGCACCTCCGGGAGAGCTTCTCCCATGTCCCGGGGGAGGTTGGGGACATTGAGTCCGAGTGGACCATGTTCTCCGCCTCCATTGTTGATGCGGCTGCTCGGAGCTGTGGTCGCAAGGTCTCCGGTGCCTGTCGTGGCGGCAACCACCGAACCCGTTGGGGCACACCGGAAGTAAGGGATGCCGTCAGACTGAAGAAGGAGGCCTATCAGGCCACTCTGGCTTGTGGGTCTCCGGAGGTCATCGACAGGTATCGGGAGGCAAAAACCTGGGCCTGGGAGGAGTTTGGGGACCTCAGGAGGGGGGAGCAGTGCCTCACCAACACCGTTTACGATGCGGGTGGAGGCCTGCTGACCTCGACTGGGGATGTCGTCGGACGGTGGAAGGAATACTTTGAGGATCTCCTTAATCCCTCAGTCACGTCTTCCGAAGAGGAAGTAGAGACCGGGGACTCGGAAGCTGGCTCCTCCATCACCCAAGCTGAAGTCACTGAGGTTGTTCGCAAACTCCTCGGTGGCAGGGCTCCGGGGGTGGATGAAATCCGCCCTGAGTACCTAAAGTATCTGGATGCTGTAGGACTGTCTTGGTTGACACGTCTCTGCAACATCGCATGGCGGTCGGGGACCGTGCCTCTGGACTGGCAGACCGGGGTGGTGGTCCCTCTGTTTAAGAAGGGGGACCGGAGGGTGTGTTCACACTACAGAGGGATCACACTCCTCAGCCTCCATGGTAAGGTCTATTCCAAGGTACTGGAGAGGAGAATCCGACCGATAGTCGAACCTCGGATTCAGGAGGAGCAGAGCGGTTTTTGTCCCGGTCGTGGAACACTGGTCCAGCTCTATACCCTCCATCGGGTGCTCGAGGGTTCATGGGAGTTTGCCCAACCAGTCCACATGTGCTTTGTGGATCTGGAGAAGGCTTTCGACCGTGTCCCTCGGGGTGTCCTTTGGGGGGTGCTCCGGGAGTACGGGGTCCGGGGCCCTTTGCTCAGGGCTGTCCGGTCCCTGTATGACCGGAGCAGGAGCTGTGTTCGCATTGCCGGCAGTAAGTCAGACCTGTTCCCAGTGCATGTTGGACTCCGCCAGGGCTGCCCTTTGTCACCGGTTCTGTTCATAATTTTTATGGACAGAATTTCAAGGCGCAGTCAGGGGTCGGAGGGTGTCCGATTTGGGAACCACAGGATTCCATCTCTGCTCTTTGCAGACGATGTTGTCCTGATGGCTCCATCAAACCTGGACCTGCAGCTGCACTGGGACGGTTTGCAGCCGAGTGTGAAGCAGCTGGGATGAGAATCAGCACCTCCAAATCCGAGGCCATGGTTCTCGACCAGAAAAAGGTGGCTTGCCCTCTCCAGGTGGGTGGGGTGTCCTTGCCCCAAGTGGAGGAGTTCAAGTATCTCGGGGTCTTGTTCACGAGTGAGGGAAGGATGGAGCGTGAGATCGACAGGCGGATCGGTGCAGCGGCTGCAGTGATGCAGTCGCTGCATTGGACCGTTGTGGTAAAGAGGGAGCTGAGCCGAAAGGCAAAGCTCTCTATTTACCGGTCGGTCTACGTTCTGACCTCACCTATGGTCATGAGCTTTGGGTAGTAACCGAAAGAACAAGATCACGGATACAAGCGGTCGAAATAATTTTCCTCCGCCGAGTGGCTGGGCGCTCCCTTAGAGATAAGGTGAGGAGCTCGGCCACACGGGGGGAACTCGAAGTAGAGCCGCTGCTCCTTCAGCTGAGGTGGCTCGGGCATCTGTTCCGGATGCCTCCTGGGCGCCTCCCTCGGGAGGTGTTTCAGGCATGTCCCACCGGGAAGAGGCCCCGAGGAAGACGTCGTACTTTTACGAACTCCTCCCAGGGCGTTGGCCCTAAAAAGCTGAAATTTGGTGAAAATGCTACTGAGGAGTGGGACATCAAAAGTTAGTCAAATTACTCCGATACCTGTCGTAGTCTCTGTGCGGCGAAGCCACAAACTGTAGCAAGAATTTCAGAAATCTCCCATATTTAAAATTTCTGCCGTTTGCGCAGATAAAGTCCGAATTGCGTCAAATTAGAATCAGTTGTTAAACTCTTTGCCCTAAACCTACTTGAAGTGAAATAAATTCATTTGGCGCCACAGCGCCCCCTACAGATTTTATATGGAGGTTAAATGTTTAGTTTTGCGAAATTATATGAAATTTGACACACAACTCAATTTTAGCATCCCCATCAAAAAAGTCAATGAGACCCATGTCATAATTGTTATGGCGTTGCCGTAACGATGACCGAAACCTTTCATGTTATTCCAATGGGGAAATCGCCAGAACATGTTTACACTTTAGACTTTCACAAACTCCTCCCAGGGCGTCAGCCCTATTAACCTGAAATTTGGTGAGACTCATCTTCAGGACCATCAAAAGTTATCCACATTTTCATTCAAAGAGTCACGGTGTCTGTGCGGCAAAGCCGCACATTTTGGCAAGAATTCAAAATAAAATTGCTTTTTGATGGTAAAACAAAGGGGAGAAGATGTGACAGCGTCACAGATTCAGCAGTAGGCGTAATAAAAGGACAATTGGGGCGCGTTAGCGCCCCCTCCTCTTGCGGCGTGGCGGCGGTGTGGCGGCGGCGTGGCGAGGGCCGATCATTGCCGCTTGCGGCTATATTTATTATTATTATTAATAATGGAAAAACACATGGCAACTGTCTTTGTGAGATTTAGAACCAAATTATTTTGAGTGAGCCACTGCCTAACCTCAGCCATGACAAGATCTCTGCTCCTGCTCCCCTGTCTTGGCGGGTGCATAAAAAACTGCATCATCCGCATAAAGTTGGCAGCGGACACTTGGACATATCAAAGGCAGGTCGTTTATAAAGAGACTAAACAGCAGCGGTCCCAATATGGAGCCCTGAGGTCGGCCCATAGTGATGTTTAGGAATGAAGATTTGTTCCCAGCCCTTAACACAGTTTCCTGAAGAAATGAGGCAAACCAACCCACTGCCTCAGGAGAGATGTTAAAAGATGACATTTTACATAAAAGTAGATGGTGATTGACCGCTCCTGCCACCTGACCCCTGTCCACCTGACCCCTGTCCACCTGACCCGTGTGGAGAAGCTGTTTGGCCTCCAGGTGATCATTCAGTTGTGTTGCTATGACTTTCTCAATAACTTTAGATAATATGGGTAGAATTGATATTGGCCGATAGTTGACCATCACATCTGGACTTCCTGATTTGAATATTGGCACAATCACTGCTTTTTTCCAGCCTTAGGGAAATTTACAATTTCGTATTGACAAATTGATAAGGTGTGTCAGCGGTTTAGCTAGTGCGCTACTGTAACATTTAAGAAAATGACAATTCATATTATAGATGTCATTTGATTTGGAGTTTGACAGTTTTTGAATCATTAGTGTGACTTCACTGTCATGTGTCTCTTCTACACAGAAAGAATCAGCAGGAGGCGTGAGAGATGGTTCATTTTTGTCTACAGTTTCTTTAAAATCTTTTGTTAGTTCTACTAGTGATTGCACAAAATAAGACTTAAGTCCTTCACTGTCATTAGTGCTCTTTCCATTTATGATGAGTTCTCGAATCCCTTTGGGCCTAGATGTTGTATTAGTGAGTGTGTTTAGGTGCTTCCAGAGGGACCTAGAGTTTCCCTTTGCATTGCCTATGACATTAGTGTCATATGAAGCCTGTGTTTTTCTCAATTCTTGAACAACTTTATTTCTTAAACTTTTGAAGGCTTTTTGAAGTGATCAGTATTAAGTTTAGAGTGTAAGAATTTCCTCAATACCAAATCTTGCTTCTTCATAAGTTTTCTTATTTCATTATTTATCCATGGGAGAGTTCCATCTTTATGTTTGCATTTGATTTGTCCACATTTTAAATGTGTCCACTAGTTTAGTGAAAGCAACATCATCCACGTCCTCCACCGCCATCATCTGCTCCAACTGACATTTTTTAATTTTCTTTCAAACTGAAGTTTTAGATTTGGTCTGAGCCCGGTTATTAAATTATAAGTCTTTGTTATGCGTTCAGGTTTGTTTGTAAAAGCCATGTCACTTAAGGTCTTAGTCTGTCTGGTGATCCTAGTGGGTCCTTCAATCATTTGTTGGTAGTTACATTTTGTCATTATTGTTTTTAGTTTGAGTTTAGACCAGTTGATGTTATAATCACCATATAATATAGTTTCTCTGTATGTCTCTAGTTGTTTAACTACATGACTTAATTCATCATAAAAGGACACATTATGAGAAGGGGGATTGTACAGGACAGCAATATTCAAATTCATTGTTGGTGACAAAATTACATTCAGGGCTAAACTTTCAAGACTGGAAGGGACATTCTGATTCAATATCCTGGAGAAATGCGGAGAACAGACCAAAAGCATCTAGTAGACATCGACTTTCTTTCTCAGAGCCTTCGCATTATGAACTGCGCAACAGAACAGTGTCAATGGGAAAAAAATAGACGATGTGCCCAATACTAATAAAAGGACAACATTTGGAATACAAACCATGGCAAAATGTTGATATGTCTGATTTTATGGAAAAGTTGCCCATACTCCAAGATGGGGCACACCCCTGGATAGCTAAACTGGAGGAGATGCTCGTGGGGACACAAGCTGCAATGGGAGATATGAAGAGGCTGCTAGCAACCATCCTGGGCGTGGCCGTGATGCACAAAGTGTTTACAAAAGCAGGACTAAACCAATATGCGAATACAGCAGTGTACGACACAGAGCTGTTCGTCGCCTGTAAAGGAGCCATTTGTAGAGCAATGTGTGAGATGTTTCCAACAAACGTTCATCCAGACAAGATCATTCTCCAACCGCTCGGACAGGAGGAGAACCCAAGAGCATAATATGCTCTTGGGTTCTCATATTCACATATTATGTGTCAAGAACTCATCAAGTCTGGAGAAATGTCACTGGCAACAATCCAGAGTTGAATCAAATGGAGAAATCAATTCTGCAGCTAAAATTCAGAAAGGCTTTTGATACCAGTAAGAAATAAACTGGCAGAAGTTGTTGGCCTTGGAAACATGACAAATAAGGTTTACACAGACCACAAAGCTCACCAAGTGGAGCTATATCAGTAAAGAAAGAAGATCAAAGAGAGCAAGATCAAGAAGTGCTTCGGAAACTGAATCAAGTAAAAGTTGGAGGAGGAAGAACAATGATTCATGAAGATTATGATTGATGAAAGACTTCCCATGGGACTAAAACGGAGTCTTCAATTTTTGAAGAAAATTCTGGAAGAAAATTTGGCTGAAATTGAACAAGAATCTGAAAAGGACGATTATTGGACATGGATGACATGAGAATTATTCACTGAATAAGGAAATGTGCCATAAAGACTCTATCAAGTGTTACAGAAACTATTGGCATACTGCCAGAGGAATTGGAAAGTATAATAATAATAAATAAATATAGCCGCAAGCGGCAATGATCGGCCCTCGCCACGCCGCCGCCACACCGCCGCCACGCCGCAAGAGGAGGGGGCGCTAACGCGCCCCAATTGTCCTTTTATTACGCCTACTGCTGAATCTGTGATGCTGTCACATCTTCTCCCCTTTGTTTAACCATCAAAAAGCAATTTTATTTTGAATTCTTGGCAAAATGTGCAGCTTTGCCGCACAGACACCGTGACTCTTTGAATGAAAATGTGGATAATTTTTGATGGTCCTGAAGATGAGTCTCACCAAATTTCAGGTTAATAGGGCTGACGCCCTGGGAGGAGTTTGTGAAAGTCTAAAGTGTAAACATGTTCTGGCAATTTCCCCATTGGAGGTTTTGGTCATCGCTACGGCAACGCCATAACAATTATGACATGGGTCTCATTGACTTTTTTGATGGGGCTCATTTTTTTTATTTTAGAAAAGGGAAATAGCCAGAATGTAGAGGCACGATTTTTAGAGGCGTGAACATTTTTGTGACTTTTCGTCAATGTTCACTGGGTGAAAAATAGGGGGGTTGGTTCCGAGAAGAAAGAAGAAGAAGAAGAAGAAGAAGAAGAAGAAGAAGAAGAAGAAGAAGAAGAAGAAGAAGAAGAAGAAGAAGAAGAAGAAGAAGAAGAAGAAGAAGAAGAAGAAGAAGAAGAAGAAGAAGAAGAAGAAGAAGAAGAAGAAGAAGAAGAAGAAGAAGAAGAAGAAGAAGAAGAAGAAATAATATTCCGATGCGAAAACAATGTTTCCCATTTTTCAAATATCATAAACTATACATTTTCGTAAAGCGCTCGCGCTTTCCTACCTCGCGCTCGATTTCGTGCGCACTACGTGCGCACTTTCGCAGCCGTGCTTCGCATGGCCTTACGAGATTAAAAGGCCTCTCGCCAGATTGTGGCGCTCGGGCCTAAATAGCAATAGCTAAATGTACTACATAAATTAAGTGCTAAAAGTCTCACAAAGTGAACAGAACAGCCGAAGAAGCTGCAAACCTTGTGACCGGTGAAAATGCAGCGAGGTGAAGTTCTTTTAGTCACACATGAGGTGAATTTGAAAGAAAATATTACATTTAGAGATGATTTTGATTTTAAAGATGTTAAAGATTAGATTTTTTAGACTGTTGGTTCTAATTGTTCATGAAGCACATGGTTTAGCGCATGTGGACGAGGAGGACACCAACCAGAGACAATATTTACTACTTTCAAAACTTGAACAGAAGAGATGCATAATCTGTTGCCAAGTTTGTGTGTAGTGAAGTTTTGTGTAGACAATCATAAGGAGGTGGAGCCTGTCAAACAGAATCTTTCAGGAGAAAGACAGAATTTGTGACTAATAAAAACTGAAGGAAATTTGAGAATAATAAGAAACTGAATAAAATTAGATCAAATTGGATTTAATTGGATTTAATGGGACTAAACAAGATAAAATACTATATTAATTTAGTAAATAAATTAGAAATGGCGTTTTGAAAAATCATCTAGCAAAATAGAGGTTGAAACTGGGAGAGAGCTTCCACTGACATTGACAACGTTGGAGTGAGTTTTAGGATTCAAATGAAACCACATGAGCGGTGACGGGGACATATGTCAACGCTGCGTTTGCACGAGTGGTAAGAACCATAGTTTAGAGCTATTAGAGAACAGATGCAAGCAGAGGTTCAATATATAGTGGTACATTTGATGAGAAATTATCTACAGACGTTGCAGACAAATCAGTCTGAAAAGGGGAAAACTAGAGAGAGAAAGTTACCAAAAGTGACTGTGGGGAAAACAGCGGTGACATTGGAACAGAAATAAATCTCTAGACTGAGGGTTTAAGCAAAGCAAAAGGCAAATCTTGAATTAAGGGAAAATACCGAAGAGGAAGTAATTGAGGAGAGATGGTCAAATTAATACAAAGGATCAAGATATATTCTCTGTAATAATGGGAGAAATATTTAGACTAGAAGAAAGAGTGCATTAGAAAATTATAGGTGAAGACAACATTATAGATTGGGGCTGTTTAGAAATATTTGCATTAATGATTACATTAATAATTAAGTACAAGGTGACTGTGTGAGTGAGAGTCAACCTTGATGTCAACATGAACTAGGACAACAGCAAAGATGAAGTTGTCTGTTAAAACAGCAAGAACATTGACCATTATATCAACAGATAAAATGGAAATGGGGTTTAGAATTAGTTAATAGTAAATTAGCTTAACTCAACAGGAGTTCTCATTCATGGTGATGGTTCCTTAAGGAGATGCATGCTCATGATCATGAATGTCGTTAGCCTATCACTCACATAGGGGGAGTGTTCTGGTTTAAGGGAGGATTACAGTACAGTACAGTACAGTACAGTACATTACATTACATTACATAGTAGAAAAAGCTTCAGTTTTAGTCATCTGGACTCAGTTTGAAAAAATAGACGTTTCGACTCTCATCCAAGAGTCATTGTCAATAACAGAATTTAGATCGAGAACTCCGATATTAATACTGTTCTGTGGTAAGACCCGCCCATTGGGAGGAGCCTTCCTGAAGTAGAAAGAGTTGTTTGTTTCAACAGAAACTCCCCCTTGTATCTACCGAGCCTATTCAGAATCTTAATGGGCTATTAGAAACCTCTTTGTCTTTGTGAGACCCTGGCTCAACCACCCTGAGTACCTGATTAGCATCTAAATGTCCTGGTCCTGGTCCTCTAGTATAGATATAGACTTAAAATGTATATTAGTTTAGGTCAGTTTAGGTTCGACTCGACAAAAAGACAGTTCTTAATAACATTTACCACAACAAAATGTAGAGCTCATTTGATTTGTGTATTAAAGAAATGCAGTAACAAAACGTATATACAACGTATATACAATGTGCACAATCAATTTAAAGAGTCCTCTGCACTGTGTGCAACGATGAAATCCAACAGTCCAAAACTCATAATCCACTACAACGCGCAAAGTGAGAACAGAGTGGGGGGAGTGGGGTGAGTGGGGTGTGTGGGGGGAGGGGGGAGTGGGTGAGGGGGGTGAGAGTTGGCTGCAGAGCCTCCTACACCAGCAGTATCATGTGTGGACTTCTAAGGACTCATATGCTGTGGTCCTTTCTCCAGGGACGAGGGCGTGACAGGTGAAGGAACCTGCCCTAGTTGCCTCCAGTATGCTAGTTGCCTCCAGTATGCTAGTTGCCTCCAGTATGCTAGTTGCCTCCAGTATGATGCTAGTTGCCTCCAGTATGATGCTAGTTGCCTCCAGTATGATGCTAGTTGCCTCCAGTATGCTAGTTGCCTCCAGTATGATGCTAGTTGCCTCCAGTATGATGCTAGTTGCCTCCAGTATGCTAGTTGCCTCCAGTATGATGCTAGTTGCCTCCAGTATGATGCTAGTTGCCTCCAGTATGATGCTAGTTGCCTCCAGTATGATGCTAGTTGCCTCCAGTATGATGCTAGCACACAGCCACAAGTGGATAATACAGCAGAGGCATCTGCAGCCGTTCTCATTCTGTCATCGCACCCATCTACCCGAAGGTGCACGGCTGTTTTAATGATCTCTACGCTTCCGCATGGGAGGCTGACGCACATATCGTGAGATCGACGGCTACTATGGTAACGGGGGGGAAATACAGTGTACTAATTTAAAGGGGAAAGCACTTTATCAGCTGAGTTACATAGTGCTTACCGGTGGAAGAGAATCACTCTGGTCCAAAGCCGAGAGGGGCCCTCCATTAGTGATACTGATCCCGAGCCCCGACAGAGATCGAGCCAGTGAAACCAGAGCGCTGGAGTGAAGGGGCGGAGGCTCACTCATGGCTACAACAGGACAGTGCTCTTTTCCGTTTCATCCCTCTGCTAAACAAAAACATATATAAAGTACATTAAATGAATGAACAATACTATCTGAACATATAAGAAGAGTGCTTTGCACACTGCACCTGTTTCAGGATATGTGTAGGCTTCATTAGGAAGGAAAGAGAGCGTGAAGGAGGAAGTGCAGTAAACTGTCGGAGTCAGGATTCACACTCAAGACCCTTAAGCCAGCTGAACTAGGAGTGTGGCATATGTGTTCTGCGTCTTAACCATTCTACCACCGGTTCACACCAGAATATGTGTTTTTACAGCATAAAGAGACATGATGTTTGATTTAAAGATGCGCTTACACAAGTTGTATCCAATGACAAATATGCAAGTAAATGGTATTGATAACTAGAGTGAGGTGAGCTTTGAGTGACGACCCCTCAAAACAGCTCAGTGGCGCCACCTCCAAAATCAATTTAGCTGCAATGGGAGCTCTGACTGGAGAAAAAAAATGACGTGGACTGGAAAATATTCACATTGAGAGTTCGTAAAACAGAACAATCTGAAAAAGTCACATCATTCTTAAAGTAAAAAAAAGCCTATTAGTTCCGTAAGGCTGCAAAATCGAGCTCATCAACTCATGCACAATCCATGCATACGAAATAGTAGAGGAAAATGTGACATTATTGCTGTAAACGGGCAAAGCCTTTAAGAAAGTGCACACAAAGTAGATGTAAAGAGCTTGTTTGTGCTAAGTCGCTCACAAATGCATTCCCCCCCAGCTGTGGAAATCAGTTCTTAAGGACAAATCTGAGTGGTTTAGTCAAACATTAGCTTAACATCAAGAAATCAAAATCACCAAATCATCCAATATAAATTTATTCACAAGTCTTCTTTGGACCCAAGGAGACGATGTGAAAATAAGATAAAAGATGATCCATTGGAACGTTTCTCCATATGATTTGCCCCGAGGTCAGTAGTTGTTGGAAGAATGTCTCAGTGCATCTGTCGAGGATCCTAGGCTGGGCGATACCCCACACGCCGAGGTCACTTGTGTTAAATGATACTTCTGATATGATTCCAATCATCAATGAGCATCGCCTACTATTTGAGTGTGGGGGATTGGCTATATATTTTATTTTTTCTTCTTTTTTCTTATCATAATTGCACAATTCTATAAAAACACATACAGAAGTACTAGACAGTGACAAGAGAAGTAAAATATATTTTTAGATGTTGGCCATATTGGATCAACATTTGCTGAGCATGATTTAGCTGTTTTTTCAAATATTGTAGTTTTACAAACTAGGGCATTTGCCTGAAAAAGATTAAATCAGATGAAAATTATGTTTTTTAATCAAAATGATTTTGATACCTTTCGTGGTCTCTGTGATGCAAAGCCCCAAAATATTGCTAGAATTTCAGAAATGATTTATTTGTTGTCAAATTGCATCAAATATGAATAATTTGTTAAACTTTTTGCCCTAAACCAACTTGATGTGAATTCTCTAGCAAGGACCAGGACCCCAGCTGTGATGCAAAATGTTTATTGGCATGAAACATGAACAATGCAAATGTACAGAAATATATGCCGTTTTGGGGCTTCTGGCAATGAGAGAGTTTTATTGAAAATCGTGAATATCTAATGGTCCGAGATGCTCTTAATGAACTGGTTTTAAGTTGTGGCAAAACAAGATGTGATTTGATAACGTGAAAATAAAATGTGTTTGTGTAGATTGTTACCGTTTGCGATTAGTGTAATAAACATTTGTTAAATCTAAGGTTGTTCTGAATGCACCAAAAACAGTCAGTGACAGTGTGAAGAGGGGAGGGGCTTATCTCAATGAGATGCAAATGAGCACAATTGTCCTCCTTGTGACCCAGGTCAGGAATGTTTGAGGCCAGTTTCTCAGTAAAAGTTGTTTACATTCAAATGACCACAACTTTATATTCCAATATGATCAGATCTACATGAGTGACACATCATTGGATAGTTGTGACACTTTCAGAATTTGAATAACTCAAAATGTCTCTGGGGAGACTTGTTCCTGGTTTTCAGGCGGTCGGTCACATATACAGTCAAATCAGTCCCTAAAAAGCAACTGTAATTAAAAAGGCTCGACTGAATAGGAAAAGGTTTTGAGCTGACCCTTAAAAGCAGTGGTCCCCAAACTACGGCCCGCGGGCCACATCCGGCCCGTTGGGCCTTTCAATCAGGCCCGCCAAGCTTGTCCAAGTTATATTAAAAATTAAAAAAAAATTACAAATGTTTTCCTGCCGTAGGCTTTATTAGACAGTAGATGGAATGAGAAAGAAAGGAAGGGAATGATGAGAGAGAAAGGAGGACATGCAGCAAATGTCGAAGTCGGGATTCAAACTCACGATACTGTGGCCGTTCATTTTACCTTTCGCCTGTAATGCCCACATTTCCCCAAGAGATGGCACTGTTCCCTCTAAGGTGCGCGCCTGTGCAGCTGCACACTGCTTGCACATAGTGCACTGCTCGCACATAGTGCACTCGCGCAGAAAATAAAATTCACCACAAACGGCCACCGGGGCCAATCACTGAAGAAGACTCTTGTGGACAGTAGAAAACAGTAGATAATTAATCATTATTTAAAGCATTTGGAAAACAATTAGTACATTGAGCCTTGCATTTGTTGCTTTGTTACAAGTTACAGGTCAAATCTTGCGTGTCATTTATAGTAATTCATTAGTTCACACAAACACACCATATTTTCCTGGCCCCGCCCCTCGGCCAAATTTTAGAACCCAATGTGGCCCTCGAGTCAAAAAGTTTGGGGACCACTGCTGAAAAGCAACAACAGAATCCAGAGCATGGGAGGATCGGTCTCCTCTGGTCTGAAAGCGAGTGCGAGGCACCAACAGCAGTTTCTGATCCAAAGAGCTCAGTGAGCGAGTGGGAGTGTACGGTCTGATCAGATCACTGATGTACAAAGGGACCTGAACATGCAAAGCTCTAAAAGTCAGGACTAACATTTAAACTGCCCTTCACTGCAGCCAGTGAAGGGCTTTGAGAATGGGTGAAATGTGGGCGCTTCTATTTGTGTAAATCAAGATCCTCGCTGCAGAGTTCTGGACCAGCTGCAGACGAGAGAGTTCCTTCTTGTTTAGACAGGAAAACAAACTGTTACAATCGTCTAAACGTAAAGAGACAAAAGCATGAATTATGAGTTTGTAGCGTAAGGGCTGGTGTAGGGCTGCACCTGCACCTGCAACGGTATTCTTACAAATACATGTACTGCAAAGTTATGAATGTCCTCCCACTTGTGAAGGAGGGGGGAGGGGGCGGGGCATTCAAGGGTGATATCGATTAAAGAATTGTTCAAGATTTCAAACATGACACACTGCATAAGCGTGGGTATGTTTGATATCATATTTTAAGAGTAGATTGGGGCACCAGCTGTATTATCGGCATTTAACAACTCTATAATCAAATATCTAAGGTAATTAATTAATAAATTAGGAATTAATTTGCTCGTTGATCTAAAGCAGGGGTGGGCGATCATTGGTGTGAAAACAATCTAATTAAAAAAAAAAAATTAAATATCACTTTTCTGTCAAATATAGGCTATTTGAATCTATTATTTAATTCCTTTCACGTCATATTTATTAAGGATACAAGTGCAGACCAAGAGAGTCCAAAAGCCTGTGTGTCGTCCGTGTCGCCTCCAGGCTTCACTCAAGGGGTCACTCAGGGGTCACGCGTCCACAGTCCACACGCTGGCCAGAGCAGGGCTGCTCTGGAGCTCGGCTCTGACGGTGTCAGGCCAAAGAAGGACTGGCTCGGGCTCTGTGATCTGCATTCTCCTTGGCTCTGAGGCGATCCACAGATGAAAAGCCCGTCGTGCTGATCCACCGATGAGGCTGCTCTAAAAGGCTGTGGACTTGAAAAGTTGCAAAAAGGTCCTTTGTTTGATTTTGCATGATGTAGTATCAATCATGTTTAAAAACGGGCACAGAATTCTTAGTCCTGAGAGAAGTTAGCTTGTGTGGGCATGTCTGTTGAAAGTCTTTGTCCCGTAGCTTAGCTTAGCGTAGCTAGGCCTAGCTAGGCTTTGACATGGACCTTCCTGGTGGGACTCTGATGGAGCTGCGAAAGGAAACCTCGAGTTGAACTGACTGTCTTTCCTTTGTCTTTCTGACTTACCCCTGCGGGGGTTTTGGCGCCGTGGCTTCAGCCAATCAGCATGCACGCTGGGGCTTAATAAGGGGACGAGGTCTGGAGGTCCCTCTTTGTTTGGCTTTACCTTAGGCCACATAATTACTTAGCTTATGGTCGAACTAGAGATGCACCGATCAATCGGCCGCCGATTTAAAAAGCCGGTTTTAGGTCGAATCGGCCAGAATCGGTGACCGGCCGGTCCATGTCGTAATTGCCAGTTTTCGGACGATCCAAACTGACCCGCATGCGCGGTGCGTAGCAGCTCAACGCGCCAAGAGCAAAACAGCTAAACACTACAAGACTCTTTCAGAGCACGGCGGCCAAAGTGTCCACTTTACATTAAAGTCTATGTAAACGCGTGTCGCACACCTCCTGCGTTTCCCGCGGCGCGATTCCTGCTTTTTCGATGTGGAGCGCGGAGCGCGGCGCAGAGGGTGCGTTTTGCCGTTTTCCGCTCTAGACGCTTTGACAGGCATAAGCTTCAAAGCGTTAAAATTGTTCGTCGCAGAAAAGTTCAGATTTGTTCAACTTTGGTGGAACAAGAAGGACGAGCCTGGAGGAGGATCAGAGGAGACTGGACTGTGGGGTAAGTTATAACAACTTTGAGACGATTACAATCTACGTGTTGATAGTTGAGGCGTCAAAATAATTTGCGCTGGTTTGTGTTTGACGAGTTCATGTGTTTTTTCAGAGTTATCTGCAGAAGAGTCGGGACACATGAAGGGGCCAGAAGAAGCAGCAGCAGGGCTGTCGGAAGAGTTAGTTGTTGTTCTGCTCAACTAGCAGAGCTAGGCTACGAGCTAATGCTAACAAAAGATCTCATCCACCTGAAATGAGAATTTAAAAATACTTTGATGCATTTGAGACAAACATGACGTAGATACAAAACTTAAATTACTGACTCGAACAGCGAAATGAGTGGCAACAATCTAATGTCAGGACTATTGTCCCACAGCCTCAAAGAAATGTTCACACAATCAGCTGTGCTCTAGAATCTATAGTGCTCTAGAATCTACAGTGCTCTAGAATCTATAGTGCTCAGCTCATTGTGCTTCTAGTGAGAGTGTGAAGTTATCAGAGCTGATGAAACTGGAAAATGATATTGGCAACATAAATGTGCCTCATTTAATATACTGTATTATAATAGTAAAAGTTTGAATAATATTGCAGTAAATGTACTGGGCTCAAATATAACTGCTGTACAATTTTCTTTAAGATCTGGATTTGCCTTCAGCCCTCCCTGTTGCTCCTGCTCCTGTTTTGTCTCACCTATGTACCGTTCTTTACAGCTTTCTTCACTGCATTGGATCGAGGATGAGACAAAACAGCCTCTACACAAGAGGCTCTATCAGCACAGAAGAAATACAAGTTCAGGACCACAGAGTGCCGTGCATCTCCATCTTGAAGCCTCTAATCACTCATTTGAAGACGGTGAGGTGAAGGTTTTAAGCAGGAGAAAAGATGGTTTGAAAGAGGAGTCAAGGAAGCTATTTTTGTTAAAAAAGAAAGACCTTCTTTAAACAGAAATGGAGGGCTAAGATTCAATCTTCCTGGTATCTATAATGGTATACTGAACCCCTGGAAAGGTAGAGGACCAGGACCAGGACATTTAGATGCTAATCAGGTACTCAGGGTGGTTGAGCCAGGGTCTCACAAAGACAAAGAGGATTCTAATAGCCCATTAAAATTCTGAATAGGCTCGGTAGATACAAGGGGGGAGTTTCTGTTGAAACTCTTTCTACTTCAGGAAGGCTCCGCCCAATGGGCGGTTCTTACCACAGAACAGTATTAATATCGGAGTTCTCGATCTAAATTCTTTTATTGACAATGACTCTTGGATGAGAGTCGAAACGACTATTCTTTCTAACTGAGTCCAGATGACTACAACTGAAGCTTTTTCTACTATGGAACACGCCTGGACGAATGAGGGATTACACCGACATCTGGTGTAAAAGTTATTTTCAAAGTTCAAAGCGTCTCTGTTCGTTCGCTCAGGTTCTTGGCTCCTGCCGAGAAATATAAAACTCCACACGGGGGTTGTAAGCTGATAAGAACTTTAGCCCACATTCCTGTCACCATGGAGGTCATCTGCATATCCTACAAGTTCCAGATCATTTTGAGACACCATTTTCCTGAGCTTAGAGATTTTTCTCAGCTGAAAGAAACAGTTCCTCGTCAACAGCTGGAGTGGTGCTCTAAAGACATGTCTTTGTCAAAGACATGTCTTTAGAGCTCTAAAGACTGGTTTATCCCTGGAATGACATCATCAGGGGCAATAATCAGTGTTTCTGTTTGTCTGCATTTAGCTGCAGAGTTTTGACTCGGCCATTGTTTAATTTATACTAAACAACTGACCAAGGAGTTCAGCTTCTGGATCTCTGAAGGTTTAAAAGAGCAATAGAGCTGAATATTGTCTTTAATGATCTTTCACAGGGGGATTATATAAAGCAGAAATAGGACGGGACCCAAAACGGAGCCCTGAGGAACTCCACACAACAGATCAGCTGAATCAGACATTATTTGGTTTGCAGCGACACTAAAACTCTGACCAGATAAAGATGAGGAAAACCAATGAAGAACTGACCCTGATCGTCCAATCAGGTCCCTCAGTCTGTTTAACAGGATATGATGGTCGACAGTGTCAAAGGTCAACCGTGCAGACAGATCCAACAGAACTAGAACCGTGCATTTTCCAGAATCAGCAGACATCATAATGTCACTGGACACTTTTAGCAATATGGAAACCGGATTGAAAAGAGTCATGAATGTTAGACTGGAAATCTGACAATTGTTCAGAGCCACCTTCTCTAGGATCTTTGACAAGAAAAGGAGCTTTGAAAAAGGTCTGAAACTTTTTGGGTCTGTCGGGTCCAAGTTTGTTTTTTTCAGTAAAGGCTCAACTATGGCATGTTTAAATGGACCAGGAAACACAACAGGAGAAAGAGAGAGATTTACCATTTTAGTCCCCCAGGGGCCAATTACATCAAACACTTTAAAGAAGAGCCTGCAGGGAAGGGCATCTGATGTACAAGAGGAGGATTTCATCTTGGTCACCAGAGCTGAGATGTCTTCTAGAATGACAGGCTTAAAAGAAGAGCAGTTTTGGGAAACAGGCTCCACAGAAACAGGTTTATCAGACAAAAGGAGTGGGATTTGGTCTTTGATCATCTTGATCTTATCGGTGAAGAACCTGAGGAATTCATTGCTGTCGGCTTTGCAGGAAACAGGAGTCACTGCAGCTGAAGGACAAACAATAGAATTTATTGTGTCAAACACTTTGGGGGTTTTCTTGTTGGATGTTATTAGCTGGCGAAAGTAAACAGATCTGAAACTTTCCATCATTTC
The DNA here is from genome assembly GCF_026437365.1 of Eucyclogobius newberryi. Taxonomy (NCBI): domain Eukaryota; kingdom Metazoa; phylum Chordata; class Actinopteri; order Gobiiformes; family Gobiidae; genus Eucyclogobius; species Eucyclogobius newberryi. Next base: position 40,830,895 of record NW_027316389.1, on the reverse strand, counting down.
ATTGTAAGATGATATAAGCTCTCTGAGGTGTAACCTATGGACCTCAAGATTGGAGGTTTTCCACAGGCCCTCTGTTTTCTGACATAGTCTCTTTAGATTTAGGATATCTTCATTAATCCAAGGACAAGCTTTTTTCTGTGTTGACAAAGTTAACATTATCAGAAAGCATGGCATTAACTTCCACTGCTCTGCAGACGACACTCAGCTGTATTTATCAATGAAACCTGATCAGAGCGATCAAGGAGACAGACTTAGTACTTGTGTGAAGGAGATAAAAACCTGGGGGACACTTAATGATCTGCTTCTTAACCCTGAAAAAACCGAGGTCATTGTGCTGGAGGTCATTGTGCTGAAGGTCATTGTGCTGGTCCTAAACATGTACGAGACGCTTTATCTGAGCAGATAGTCACACTGGACATTGTCACCGAAGCCTCCAGTTCTACTGTAAGAAACCTCAGAGTCTTATTTGACCAGGAGCTCTCATTTAAAGCTCATATAAATCAAGTCTGTAAAACAGAATGTTTCCATCTGCGCAACAAGAGCCAAATTCAACATGTAACATCTAGATTAGACTGTAACTCCTGCTCGCAGCAGGTCCTAAAAGCTCCATAAAAAGCTTTAACTGGTTCAAAATGCAGCAGCAAGATTACTAACAGGAACTAAAAGAAGAGAGCACATTACGCCGGTGCTGGAGTCTCTTCACTGGCTCCTGTCGAGTTTAGAATCAAATTTAAACTCCTCCTCCTGACTTACAAAGCCATAAATGACATGGCCCCATCCTACCTCAAAGATCCTAGAGAACCATATCATCCAAATTGGTGGTCCCAAGAGTCTCTAAAAGCACAGTAGGAGGTAGAGCCTTCTGGTGGTCCCAAGAGTCTCTAAAAGCACAGTAGGAGGTAGAGCCTTCTGGTGGTCCCAAGAGTCTCTAAAAGCACAGTAGGAGGTAGAGCTCCTGTGTTATGGAATCAGCTCCTGTCCATGTTAAAGAGGCGACACAGTCTCTTCATTTAAGACCAGGGTTAAAACATTCCTCTTTGAAATCGCTTTTGGTCAGGCCAGTTAGGATCAGAAATATAAAGCTACAGTTCCAGCGTACCTAACCGTTGCTAGGAACAACTCTGGGTGAAGTATGACAGCTTGAGCACTATCTTCTACTTCTGACTACTTATTCTATCAAACAATATTCAATATTCAATTTCACTTGCAATCTGTTCATTGCCTTTTCTTTTTCTTTTCCCACTCCCTGCTCATCCTTGCTTTCTGGTCATCCTGTCTCACACCGGGGGGGAGTGAGACAGGAGTGTTGTGATGTGTTCTCTGTATTATTAATGTCATGTAGTTATTTTTTTCACTTTTGCTCAGCTGATTGCTTTCAGCTGATGCGGGGTCGGGGCTTGAGGTATGTAGGCGCAGGTGTGTGCGCACTCGCGTCTCTCCTCGGGTGGACACACGGCTCTTCTCGTTTAGACACGGCAAGGCTGCTGAGAGCCGGGGGACCAAGGACTAGCGTGTACACCAGGCCAACGATTGTGGAATATTACCCGGAGTTTGGAGCGGTGATTGATTGCCTAGTTGGTTGGACAAACTGGACCCAGAGCCGCAGACCGGTGAGAGCGTTTTTTTGTTTGTTTGCTCCGCACCGACACGCGCACCGCTGCACGCTCCGCGGCGTGCGTCATTTGGACCTTTTACCTGGTATTATCGGAGGGATTTATTCTTTGACTTTTTGGCCAACTGCAGAACTTTGGGATAGTTAAAGACGCTGGGAGCACCTGCGCCAAGGGCACAGACTGAAAGTCTTAAAGGGGCCCTATACAAACTTTATTGGGGTTATAGTTTGTTAGAATTTAAAGTGTCCAAATATACTTTGTTGTTTAAAGCTGTACCTATCTTTAATTTCATGTTTTGAATGCACATCACATCTGCAAGGGTATTTAATTATCATAACCCAATATATTTATTTTGATTGGTAATTTCCCTTTGGGAGTGTTACAAGTTACGTCGCCCGGATTGGCGTTACCGGGGCCCCATCCTGGAGCCAGGCCTGGGGAGGGTGACAGGGAGCATCTGATGGCTGAGTCTTTCCTCACGGGGCCAGGCCGGGCACAGCCCGAAAGAGCAATGTAGGGCCGTGGACCCACCGTCTGCGGAAGGATCCGTGAGGGGCCGGTGCAGAGAAATCTGGGAAGCGGTCGACAGAGGGGCCTCGACGACCGGATCTCCAGACAAAGAAACTGACTCTGGGGACATGGAATGTCACCTTGTTGGGGGAAAAAGAGCCTGAGCCTGTGTGGGAAGTCGTGTGGTTCCGACTTGATATAGTTGGCCTCACCTCCACGCACAGTTTCGGATCTGGAATCCATCGCATCGAGAGGTGCTTGACACTCCACTTCTCTCGTGTTGCCCGCGGGGAGAGATGGCGGGCTGGTGTGGGCTTGTTTATAGCCCCATAGCTCAGCTGCCACATATCGAAGTTCACCCCAGTGAATGAGAGGGTCCCGTCCCTACGCCTTTGGGTTGGGAACTGATTTCTCACTAGTGTGTCCGCCTTCTTGGACAGTGCCTGGGGTTGTTCTACTGGGGGACTTCAACAACAACAACAACAGTGACACCTGGAGAGTTGTGATCGGGAATAACGGCTTCCCTCATCTGAACTTGAGCGATGTTCAGTTATTGGACTTCTGTGCTAGCCACGGATTGTCCTTAAACGAACACCATGTTCAAGCACAAGGTCCATCAGTGCACATGGCACCAGGACACAGGCCGGAGATCAATGATCGACTTTGTTGTCGTGTCATCTGACCTCCGGCCGCGTGTCTTGGACACTCGAGTGAAGAGAGGGGCAGAGCTGTAGAGCACCACCTGGTGGTGAGTTGGATCCTCTGGCAGTGAAGGAAACTGGACAAACTTGGCAGACCCAAGCGCATTGTGAGGGTCTGTTGGGAACGTCTGGCGGAGCCCTCTGTCAGCACTGTCTTAAACTCACACCTTCGGGAGAGCTTCTCCCAGATCCCGGGGAGACCAGGGACATTGAGTCCGAGTGGACTATGTCCTCGACCTCCATTGTCAATGCGGCTGCTCAGAGCTCTAGTCGCAAGGGCTCCGGTGCCTGACATGGTGGCATCTCCGAAACTCGTTCGTGGACACCAGAAGTAAGGGATGCCTATCAGGCCTCTTTGGCTTGTAGGACTCCAGAGGCAGTTGACAGGAATTGGCAGGCTAAGGTTCCTCTGTTCAAGAAGGGAGACTGGAGGGTGTGTTCCAACTATTTTCAATTTGATTAAATTGATTTTTGTAACACCCAAAATCACAACAGCAGTTGTCTCGGAGGGTGACAGTGGAAAACGGATGTTGACTATAGAGGAATCACACTCCTCAGCCTCAGTCTATTCCAGGGTAATCACTGTGTGAGATTGACAGGCGGATCGGTGCAACGTCTGCAGTGATGCAGTCATGAGCTTTAGGTAATTGATGAAATGAAAAGATTGCGGCTACAAGCTAAATTAGTTTTCAACGCAGGGTGGCTTGTGCGCTCCCTTAGAGATAGGGTAAGGAGCTCAGTCACTCGGAGTAGAGCCGCTCCTCCACTTCGAGAGAGTCAACTGAGGTGGCTCGGGTATTTGTTCCGGATGCCCCCTGGACGTCTCCCTGGGAGTGTTTTTTTTTTTTTTGCCCACCCCCCCTCTTCAGGAGGACAACTTTCTTTTTAATAAAGCGATTTTACAGATATACAATTGTCCTACCTCAACCAAATGAAACAGATGGATGAGTGAGACGGAAGACAGACAGATGAACAGACAGACAAGACGATGACAGGATGGGATTGAGTAGAAAGGTCTGTCACTTCTATGAAAGTGGTCATGATCGGGTTATGGGAAAGGGCTTTGGTGACATATACGTCTATACGTAGAATAGTAAATGTAGTGGTAAAGGAAAAAAAGAAAAAGTGATTAAATAAATAATTAGTTAACTTATTCAAATAAGTAAATAAATAAAACAGAGAGGGGGGCCAGGAAAAGGGGGGGGGGGGTTGATTATGTTTTTGTTGGGTTTAGAAATATATATATATTCTGTGATTATGTTTTTCCAGTGGTTGATATGGCATGATTTCTTGGACTTCCAGTGGACTACTTCTTAGCGACAGTTTGCAAGCGTTTTTTGAAGTGTTGCGTGATGTGGATTGTAGAGATGTCATTAAGGAAACAGAGTGTTGGAGATAAAGGCATTCTGGAGTTCAGGATGGTAGCGAGTACCTCAGTGATTGTGATCCAGAAGGAGTAGACTGACAGAGCCACATGACATGCAGATAGTCGTCTGTGCTACCTAAAGTGTATTGTGAACATCAGTGTTGGTGAAGCCCATTTTAAACATTTTACTTTGAGTGATGTGAGATCTATGTATGACTTTATAATGTATAAGTTGTAGGTTTGTGTTGGTGGTCATGGAAACATTTTTATTGCAGATTTGTTCCCAATAATCAGGGTTGGGAGAGAGGTCATTTTCCCACTTGGTGGTTGGGAGAGCTATTGTTATTTTTAGGTTTGTGATCAGTGTATGTAGCTGGGAGGTTAATTTTTTGAAGTCATTCATTTTCATATATTTTTCTACAAGTTGAGATGGTTGTAATGTGTTGTTGGAGAGGCTTGTGTTGTCTTTAACTTTAACTTTAAGCTGTTGATACTGAAGGAACTGTATTGAAGGAACCCTGTGTTAGTGTATCGAATGACATGACTTGGTGGTTGTCGAACAGGTGGTGAAGATGTGACATTCCTTTTTGTGCCCATGTGGAGAAGTGAAGAGGTTTATTCTGTATTGTGAACACTGGGTTGTGCCAGAGTGGGGTGTACCTCTTTAGTGCTAGGGATGAGTTTGTGATTTGGTTTGTTTTCCACCAGGCTGTCAGAGTTGAATTGATGGGGATAAGTTGACAGAACTTGGATTGTTTGGTTGATTGTGAGTGGAAGGGGAGGTCTGCTATAGTGATATTTATACATTGGTTTTGTTCTAGTTCCATGGATAGTTGTGATGTTGTATGTTGATCCATTTGACTAGGTATTGTAACTGATTTGCCAGAAAGTAGTGATGGAAGTTTGGTGCCTCAAGCCCGCCATGTGATTTTTTTTTATTGTTTGCAGTGTTGAGAGTGATATTCTGTTTTTTTGTGTAGTTAGTGAATTGAGAGTTTTGAACCAATTGTCTGTGGGAGAGTATTGGGGATCATAGAGAAGAGGTAGTTCATTTGAGGGAGAGTTTTCATTTTGACAGCAGCTATTCTTCCAATGGGTGCACGGTGGCAAAGGCGGTTAGCGCTCTTGCCTCCCAAGAAGGAGATCATGGGTTCGATTCCCGGACCAGACCAACATCACATGATCTCTCTGGGTGGAGTCTGCATGTCCTCCCCGTGTTACTGTGGGTTCTCTCCGGGTTCTCCGGCTTTCTTCCACCGTACAAAGACATGCATGTGTTAGGTAAAATTGGTGACTCTAAATTGGCCCTAGTGAATGAATGTGAGCGTGAACTGTCTGTCATGTCTATGTCTCTGTGTTGGCCCTGCGACAAGTTGGCCACTGTCCAGGATGTACCCCGCCTAAGGCCCGAAGTCACTGGGATAGGCTCCAGTCACCTGCGACCCCGAAAGGGAACAAGCGGTAGAAAATGGATGGATATACTTCCAATGAGTGTGAGTGGGTGTTTTGACCAGTGTTTGAAATCATCTCCCTGGGAGTTGTTCCAGGCATGTCCCACTGAAAAGAGGCCCCGGGGAAGACCCAGGACTATGTCTCTCGGCTGGCCTGGGAACGCCTGGAGGAAGTGTCTGGTGTGAGGGAGGTCTGGTAGTCCCTAGACTGCTGCCCCTGAGACTCCCCCGGATTAGCAGAAGATGGATGGAGATGTAACATTTTGAAAAAATTGTGTTCCGCCCATTTAGGGTGGAGTCATAATATCTTTCTTTACATTTCCTAACATGAGGTATGTATGTACCAAGTTTCAAGTGTACGATGAAAAAGGCCCATCATTGTCGTAATTAGGCCCAAGATGAAGGACGGTAATCATCCTGGCGAGGAGCCCAACGCCCCAAAAAAGATGCAGTGAAAAAGTTATGCTCACTCCAAAAACAGTTCATGTGATGTGAAACATGATAAATGCCCCCGTCCTAAATCATACAGGAAGTCGGCCATGTTGGAACAAACACGGCGCTGACAAAAATGTACCTCATCATACTTTTGACATCTTCTCCTACAGTTTTCATTGAAAACACACAAGTCACAAAACCCATGAGCAATAAAATATTATCAGTTCAAAGCATAAAACTGAAAGTGTATATTATACACTTTCAGTTTTGGTCATAGTACATTTTAAACTAAAATCCAAGCTTCTTAAACATTTTTTATCTGGAAAATGTTAATGTATTTTGAAATTTGAGGTGAAAACCCCCCAACATTATTACCAATCCTAAATTTTGGGTAAAAAAAAATAAAACATGTTTTCATTAGCGTTCTGGGGGTTAAAATTGGGATGGTCTGAGGGAAAATAAATAAATAATAATGATAATAATAATATAAAATAAATTAAAATAATAATAACAGTAACTTTTTTTTCAACCATTATTTTTCTCTTATATTGTCACATTGTGCCCCGTGACAAATGTACCCTTTGTAATCTTTTTTGTTCGTCTACGACAGGGGTGTCAAACATCCAGTCCGCCAAACGTTTTAATCCGGCCCGCCGAACATTTTGAATTAATATTTAAAAAAATATATATTATTATTTATATATTTTTTCGTTCATAGAACCGTAGTTACTTCCGTAACCGTTGTTAGCGCTAAAACTACACGTCCCACAATGCCGCTGGTGGCCGCCCCTCCCCCGCGCGGCTCTTCACTGCCGTGTGTACTGCCGAGGGAGAAGTTCTGAGGGAAGTAAGACACGCGTTTGCGCACTTTACAGCACTTTACAGCACTTTACAGCACTTTACAGCACTTTACAGCACTTACGCACCTCAGAGCAGAGGTCTGAGCGAGGACAGAGACGTGTGGCTTTAGGAAACACTTGGAAGAAAGAAAGAAGACTGTTCTGTGGATGATAGAGCTGTGCTAAAAGTGGAGATAATGTGGAGCTAACAAGAAAACTAACTTCTGTGATGATGAAAACATCCTCTACAAACCTGGACAGATCAGGTAAAAACACAGGTCGGAGTGTAATAAAGTCTGAACATGACTGTGAACACACTAATGTGACTGTGACACACTAATGTGACTGTGACACACTAATGTGACTGTGACACACTAATGTGACTGTGACACACTAATGTGACTGTGAACACACTAATGTGACTGTGACACACTAATGTGACTGTGACACACTAATGTGACTGTGACACACTAATGTGACTGTGAACACACTAATGTGACTGTGACACACTAATGTGACTGTGACACACTAATGTGACTGTGACACACTAATGTGACTGTGAACACACTAATGTGACTGTGACACACTAATGTGACTGTGACACACTAATGTGACTGTGAACACACTAATGTGACTGTGACACACTAATGTGACTGTGACACACTAATGTGACTGTGAACACACTAATGTGACTGTGAACACACTAATGTGACTGTGACACACTAATGTGACTGGGAACACACTAATGTGACTGTGACACACTAATGTGACTGTGAACACACTAATGTGACTGTGACACACTAATGTGACTGTGACACACTAATGTGACTGTGAACACACTAATGTGACTGTGACACACTAATGTGACTGTGACACACTAATGTGACTGTGACACACTAATGTGACTGTGAACACACTAATGTGACTGTGACACACTAATGTGACTGTGAACACACTAATGTGACTGTGAACACACTAATGTGACTGTGAACACACTAATGTGACTGTGACACACTAATGTGACTGTGAACACACTAATGTGACTGTGTCCACACTAATGTGACTGTGACACACTAATGTGACTGTGACACACTAATGTGACTGTGAACACACTAATGTGACTGTGACACACTAATGTGACTGTGACACACTAATGTGACTGTGAACACACTAATGTGACTGTGACACACTAATGTGACTGTGACACACTAATGTGACTGTGACACACTAATGTGACTGTGAACACACTAATGTGACTGTGACACACTAATGTGACTGTGACACACTAATGTGACTGTGACACACTAATGTGACTGTGACACACTAATGTGACTGTGACACACTAATGTGACTGTGACACACTAATGTGACTGTGAACACACTAATGTGACTGTGACACACTAATGTGACTGTGTCCACACTAATGTGACTGTGACACACTAATGTGACTGTGACACACTGATGTGACTGTGACACACTAATGTGACTGTGAACACACTAATGTGACTGTGAACACACTAATGTGACTGTGACACAAACACAATGACCTCATTTGAGTCACTACATGAATCATTTATCACTAAGATCAACTTAAACTATGAAAATAGCTCATATTGAGTTTGTGATATGAACATTTCACATCATAAATCACATCAAAAGTCCATGTTCCTGTTGCTGCTGCTGCTGAACATGGACTCAGTCTTTCACCTGCTGCACATTTGTGCAACAGTCTCCACAACTATTACTAGGCTGTAAAAAAAGCTATTTATTTCTTATATTTTTTATTGTTTTATTTTGTACATAATATTTGGCCCAGGATTTGACAAAAGAGTTTGATTTGATGTAACACTGGCTCATAACTTAACCTCCTTAAACGCTCCACGTGTGTTTGTGTTTAGTGGTGTGTCAGTTCAGGTGAACAGAGAACTACAGAGAACTACAGATGACTACAGAGAACTACAGATGACTACAGAGAACTACAGATGACAACAGAGAACTACAGATGACTACAGAGAACTACAGATGACTACAGAGAACTACAGATGACAACAGAGAACTACAGATGACTACAGAGAACTACAGATGACTACAGAGAACTACATATGACTACAGAGAACTACAGATGACTACAGAGAACTACAGATGACTACAGAGAACTACAGATGACTACAGAGAACTACATATGACTACAGATAACTACAGAGAACTACAGAGGACTACAGAGAACTACAGAGAACTACATATGACTACAGATAACTACAGAGAACTACAGAGAACTACAGATGACTACAGAGAACTACAGAGAACTACAGAGAACTGCATATGACTACAGAGAACTACAGAGGACTACAGAGGACTACAGAGAACTACAGAGAACTACAGAGGACTACAGAGGACTACAGAGAACTACAGAGAACTACAGAGAACTACAGAGGACTACAGAGAACTACAGAGAACTACAGAGAACTACAGAGGACTACAGAGGACTACAGAGAACTACAGAGAACTACAGAGAACTACAGATGACTACAGATGACTACAGAGAACTACAGAGAACTACAGAGAACTACAGATGACTACAGAGAACTACAGAGGACTACAGATGACTACAGAGAACTACAGAGAACTACAGAGGACTACAGATGACTACAGAGGACTACAGATAACTACAGAGAACTACAGAGAACTACATATGACTACAGATAACTACAGAGAACTACAGAGGACTACAGAGAACTACAGAGAACTACAGATGACTACAGAGAACTACAGAGAACTACAGAGAACTGCATATGACTACAGAGAACTACAGAGGACTACAGAGGACTACAGAGAACTACAGAGAACTACAGAGGACTACAGAGGACTACAGAGAACTACAGAGAACTACAGAGAACTACAGAGGACTACAGAGAACTACAGAGAACTACAGAGAACTACAGAGGACTACAGAGGACTACAGAGAACTACAGAGAACTACAGAGAACTACAGATGACTACAGATGACTACAGAGAACTACAGAGAACTACAGAGAACTACAGATGACTACAGAGAACTACAGAGGACTACAGATGACTACAGAGAACTACAGAGAACTACAGAGGACTACAGATGACTACAGAGGACTACAGATGACTACAGAGGACTACAGAGAACTACAGAGGACTACAGAGAACTACAGAGAACTACAGAGAACTACAGAGAACTACAGAGGACTACAGATGACTACAGAGGACTACAGATGACTACAGAGAACTACAGAGAACTACAGAGAACTACAGAGAACTACAGAGAACTACAGATGACTACAGATGACTACAGAGAACTACAGAGGACTACAGAGGACTACAGAGGACTACAGAGGACTACAGAGGACTACAGAGGACTACAGAGGACTACAGATGAATACAGAGGACTACAGAGGACTACAGAGGACTACAGAGGACTACAGAGGACTACAGAGGACTACAGAGGACTACAGAGAACTACAGAGAACTACAGAGGACTACAGATGAATACAGAGAACTACAGAGGACTACAGAGAACTACAGATGAATACAGAGAACTACAGAGGACTACAGAGGACTACAGAGGACTACAGAGGACTACAGATGAATACAGAGAACTACAGAGGACTACAGAGGACTACAGATGAATACAGAGAACTACAGAGGACTACAGAGAACTACAGAGAACTACAGAGGACTACAGATGAATACAGAGAACTACAGAGGACTACAGAGGACTACAGATGAATACAGAGAACTACAGAGGACTACAGAGAACTACAGAGAACTACAGAGGACTACAGATGAATACAGAGAACTACAGAGGACTACAGAGGACTACAGATGAATACAGAGAACTACAGATGACTACAGATGACTACAGATAACTACAGAGAACTACAGAGGACTACAGAGAACTACAGAGGACTACAGAGAACTACAGAGGACTACAGAGGACTACAGAGGACTACAGAGGACTACAGAGAACTAAACAGATTTACTTAGTACATTTTAAAGGTTTTTTAAATCTTGAGAAGTTTATTTCGTTAAGTCAAATACAATATTTTTCAGTTCCAAATACCTATTTAACAATATTTAACAATAGACTAAATGTTTATCTCTGTAGATCAACTTTGAAGTTGTGATGACACAAACTGAAGCTCAGTTTATGAGAACAAACGTGTTTGTAATTTATTCTAATTGATCGAGTAATTGCTTCAAAAACAGCGTAGGCTGTTTAAAGCTATTTATTTCTTATATATTTTTTTAATTGTTTTATGTTTTACGTTATGTTCGGCCCGCGGCCCAGCCTGAGTTTGTCACCCCTGGTCTACGACAAACACATCCCAGACTGTTTCCCCACGCTTTGAACCCTGGCATTACAAGGGTGCGTCTATTGTTTTGATTTTTACTGGCAAACGACCACCAGGGGGCAAACTAGCAGGAAGCGCAAGCGTTTTCACACGCTGTAGAAGAAAACATCAGTGGAAGCACTTTTCTATAGTTTAAGCTTCAAAATGCTGTGTTTTATTACAATCCCATATTCACGGGAAAATGACTTTAACCAGGAAGTGACTCTCGACGCAGCAGAACACAAAGACACACGGAGCGCGGACATGTGACATACATCTGACCAGTGAAATGAGACTGTCTTAACCAGGCCTGACTCACGGGTCAAAAGACACATGTGTTTTACTACATGGACCATATTTCTGTGTATCTCATGTTACAACGAAACACTCACTCGATAAGTACGAGCAGGTGATCCCGATGTAACTGTAACAGTTGATATGAGCGTGTTAAATCCCAGTAAATTAGGGCGCACTGCCATCTGCTGGTACCTGTTTGTACCTACACTTGTACCTCCTGAGCTCTCCTCACTGTAATGGAGGACTCGAGACCAGGTAACGTGTCCGTGAATCGTAGTGGATAAAATGTGTCCTTCATTCATGTGTAGCCAATGTAAAGCTAAACTAGTAATTGTATGAGTGTTATATTTATCTTGTGTTTATTTTTACCGTCTTCTGCTGACGTAAACTCGCAGTATATATATATATATATATATATATATATATATATATATATATATATATATATATATATATATATATATATATATATATATATTTTCAATTGATTAGACACAAAATTATTCACTATAGATCACGGAAGCTCCCTTAACAATGGGTCGTATTACATATTGTTGTAAATATTGTAATATGTGGATTGTTTGTTGTGTGTGCTCACTGTAATGGGGGACTCGAGACGAGATTACAGAGCACATGGTGAATGTCCACTGAATGTCCAATTCACGACTCTTGTTTTATCTTGTGCAGATAATAAACTACTGTCGGACCAAACCAGCCCCTCTGCGGGGGGGGGGCGGTCACATAAAGACACAGAGTCATCAAGGACAGAGGGGACAGAGGGGACACTAGAGACAGCTATGATGTATTTGTTAAGCTTTTTTTTTTATTTAGTTAATTTTATCGTATTTCTGTTTATGTAATTTCTTTGTGATTTGAATGCATTTTTCCTGCTGTGAAGCACTTTGAATTGCCTTGTGTATGAAATGTGCTCTACAAATAAACTTGCCTTGCCTTTAACACGCTGTGCGTTTTATTACAATCCAACTCCTGTTCACTTAGAAATGAGTCTCATTAGTCCTGCAGTGGACCCGGGTGCACCGTGAGACCCCGGGTGCACCGTGAGACCCCCAATCAAAAGACGCATCACTACTGCGTTTATCTATGTGTAAAAAACGTGTTACCTGCCGTTTATTGTCAAGTTCTATTTTCTTCATAAATATCATGTGCACAGCTTTTATTCAGAAGTACGGGAGTCTTTTAGGGAGTTGTAAAAAGGCTAAATTACAACTATTATCTCTGCAGGACCTGTACTTCTCCAGAGCTCTGGCACTCCCCTCGGGCAGGAGGCCACTCCCCTCAGGCAGGAGGCTACTCCCCTCAGGCAGGAGGCCACTCCCCTCAGGCAGGAGGCTACTCCCCTCAGGCAGGAGGCTACTCCCCTCAGGCAGGAGGCCACTCCCCTCAGGCAGGAGGCTACTCCCCTCAGGCAGGAGGCCACTCCCCTCAGGCAGGAGGCTACTCCCCTCAGGCAGGAGGCCACTCCCCTCAGGCAGGAGGCTACTCCCCTCAGGCAGGAGGCCACTCCCCTCAGGCAGGAGGCTACTCCCCTCAGGCAGGAGGCCACTCCCCTCAGGCAGGAGGCTACTCCCCTCAGGCAGGAGGCCACTCCCCTCAGGCAGGAGGCCACTCCCCTCAAGCAGGAGGCCACTCCCCTCAGGCAGGAGGCTACTCCCCTCAGGCAGGAGGCCACTCCCCTCAGGCAGGAGGCCACTCCCCTCAGGCAGGAGGCCACTCCCCTCAGGCAGGAGGCTACTCCCCTCAGGCAGGAGGCCACTCCCCTCAGGCAGGAGGCTACTCCCCTCAGGCAGGAGGCTACTCCCCTCAGGCAGGAGGCCACTCCCCTCAGGCAGGAGGCCACTCCCCTCAGGCAGGAGGCTACTCCCCTCAGGCAGGAGGCCACTCCCCTCAGGCAGGAGGCCACTCCCCTCAGGCAGGAGGCCACTCCCCTCAGGCAGGAGGCCACTCCCCTCAGGCAGGAGGCCACTCCCCCAGGCAGGAGGCCACTCCCCTCAGGCAGGAGGCTACGGTCCATCCGGACCAGAATCTCCCGCCACATGAACAGTTTGTCTCCCTCTGCTGTTGGACTCATGAACACTTCTCAAACACTGTCACTTTAACCATCATTTAATCATTAACTGGTCACTTTCTGCACTACAGATACAACTACAACTGTACATTTCTGTACATATTAAGCCTATTTTTTATTTGTATTTTTTTTTTTTATCTGATAGCTTATTGTTATGACGTATTCATTTTTCATTGTTCACCAAGACAAGTTCCTATGTTTTTGAATTTTGTTCATTGATAATGACAATAATCCTATTCTGATTTAGAACTAGGTGCACTTTTGTCAGCGCCGTGTTTGATCCGATATGGCCGACTCCTGAATCATTTAGTGGAAATGTAGGCGTCGATGTCCTCACATTACCTATATTTTTGGAATGAGCGTGTTTTACTTTTTTGGCGTTCTCATAGTCTTATATTAATCTATTTTTGACATTGCGCTCCATCTTACAATATTTTACCACGGGGTCTTCACTCATCGCTCATTGAATTCTTTCACGTTTGTCTTCGTTTACTACTCGATCTTTTGTTTTCTGGCCCTGGAGACACAAACTCCTGTGAAAGTTACAGTAGCAGGTTTTCTCTCATCCTCCAGCTGTGAGCTCGGGGACTTGTTTATCTTCCTCTCCTTTTTTACATAATTCTAATGATTCCCAAATATTACATTTTAAATAGCTACTACTCCGGATTTAGGCCAGGCCATATACTATTACTGCAGCTACCAAAGTTACAAATGACATTGCTATTCCATTGGACAATCATTAAGACTGTGCTGCTGTTTTTGTGTAATTTAATTGCTTGTATATATGTATTATTACACTTTGCTGTACAGCACTTTGGGCTTTTAAAGTTGTAAGTGTGCTTTATAAATAAACAAGGATATTGATATTGATATTGATATTGATATTGATATTGAGTGTATTCTCTGGGATCGTCTGGATAATAGTGGGTTTGACCTCACCTCAACTAGAGCTGAAGCTGCTTCGGTCGATGGCTGGAAAATATAAATGTTCATATCTTGACAAAGTTGGACCACTGCTATTTACGATGTATATGAACTCAATTGTTCATCATCTAAAACATAGAAGCATCCACTTGTGTGCAGATGAGGTGAATGTATACACTAGGGCACCAGGTGAATGTATATACTAGGGCGCGAGGTGAACGTATACACTAGGGTGCGAGGTGAATGTATACACTAGGGTGCAAGGTGAATGTATACACTAGGGCATCGGGTGAATGCATACACTAGGGTGCCGGGTGAATGTATAAACTAGGGTGCCGGGTGAATGTATACACTAGGGCGCCGGGTGAATGTATACACTAGGGTGCGAGGTGAATGTATACACTAGGGTGCAAGGTGAATGTATACACTAGGGCACCGGGTGAATGTATACACTAGGGCGCCGGGTGAATGTATACACTAGGGCACCAGGTGAATGTATATACTAGGGCGCAAGGTGAATGTATACACTAGGGTGCCGGGTGAATGTATACACTAGGGCGCAAGGTGAATGTATACACTAGGGTGCCGGGTGAATGTATACACTAGGGCGCCGGGTGAATGCATACACTAGGGCACCGGGTGAATGTATACACTAGGGCGCCAGGTGAATGTATACACTGGGGCACCGGGTGAATGTATACACTAGGGCGCGAGGTGAATGTATACACTAGGGCACCAGGTGAATGTATACACTAGGGCGCAAGGTGAATGTATACACTAGGGTGCCGGGTGAATGTATACACGAGGGCGCGAGGTGAATGTATACACTAGGGCGCGAGGTGAACGTATACACTAGGGCGCGAGGTGAATGTATACACTAGGGTGCCGGGTGAATGTATACACTAGGGCACCAGGTGAATGTATATACTAGGGCGCAAGGTGAATGTATACACTAGGGTGCCGGGTGAATGTATACACTAGGGCACCGGGTGAATGTATACACTAGGGCGCCAGGTGAATGTATACACTGGGGCACCGGGTGAATGTATACACTAGGGCGCGAGGTGAATGTATACACTAGGGCACCAGGTGAATGTATACACTAGGGCACCGGGTGAATGTATACACTAGGGCGCCAGGTGAATGTATACACTGGGGCACCGGGTGAATGTATACACTAGGGCGCGAGGTGAATGTATACACTAGGGCACCAGGTGAATGTATACACTAGGGCGCAAGGTGAATGTATACACTAGGGTGCCGGGTGAATGTATACACTAGGGCGCGAGGTGAATGTATACACTAGGGCGCGAGGTGAACGTATACACTAGGGCGCGAGGTGAATGTATACACTAGGGTGCCGGGTGAATGTATACACTAGGGCGCCGGGTGAATGTATACACTAGGGCACCAGGTGAATGTATATACTAGGGCGCAAGGTGAATGTATACACTAGGGCGCCAGGTGAATGTATACACTAGGGCACCGGGTGAATGTATACACTAGGGTGCCGGGTGAATGTATACACTAGGGTGCCGGATGAACGCATACACTAGGGTGCCGGGTGAATGCATACACTAGGGTGCCGGGTGAATGCATACACTAGGGTGCCGGGTGAATGTATACACTAGGGCACCGGGTGAATGTATACACTAGGGTGCCGGATGAACGCATACACTAGGGTGCCGGGTGAACGCATACACTAGGGTGCCGGGTGAATGTATACACTAGGGTGCCGGATGAACGCATACACTAGGGTGCCGGGTGAATGCATACACTAGGGTGCCGGGTGAATGCATACACTAGGGTGCCGGGTGAATGCATACACTAGGGTGCCGGGTGAATGTATACACTAGGGCGCAAGGTGAATGTATACACTAGGGCACCGGGTGAATGCATACACTAGGGTGCCCGGTGAATGTATACACTAGGGCGCCGGGTGAATGTATACACTAGGGCACCAGGTGAATGTATACACTAGGGTGCAAGGTGAATGTATACACTAGGGCACCGGGTGAATGTATACACTAGGGTGCCGGATGAATGCATACACTAGGGTGCCAGGTGAATGCATACACTAGGGTGCAAGGTGAATGTATACACTAGGGCACCAGGTGAATGCATACACTAGGGTGCCGGGTGAATGTATACACTAGGGTGCCGGGTGAATGCATACACTAGGGTGCCGGATGAATGCATACACTAGGGTGCCGGGTGAATGTATACACTAGGGTGCCAGGTGAATGTATACACTAGGGTGCCGGGTGAATGTATACACTAGGGTGCCGGGTGAATGCATACACTAGGGTGCCAGGTGAATGCATACACTAGGGTGCCGGGTGAATGTATACACTAGGGTGCCGGGTGAATGTATACACTAGGGTGCCGGGTGAATGTATACACTAGGGTGCCAGGTGAATGCATACACTAGGGTGCCGGGTGAATGTATACACTAGGGTGCCGGGTGAATGCATACACTAGGGTGCCGGATGAATGTATACACTAGGGTGCCGGATGAATGTATACACTAGGGCGCCTTCTGCTGCTCAAGAATATTCAAGTGGATTTTCAGTCCATCACAAAACTGTTCATTTAAATCAATGAATTCAAATAAAACAAAATCATGTTTGCATAAACAATGTCTCTGTTCTAATCTATTCTTACTCTTGATGATGATACGATCAAACAACACGTACAAGAGCTGACCACAAATCATCTTAAAACCAGATTGTCATTCTTTTTTTCTTTTTTTTACATCAAAAGTATATTCCTCTTTATTGTAGAAAACGTTCTTTCAATGCTGGATTATAGTATTATTATTACATATATATATATATATATATATATATATATATATATATATATATATATATATATATATATATATATATATATATATATATATATATATATATATATATATATATATATATATATATATATATATATTCAGCTCTGAGGTTCAGCTCTAAGGTTCAGCTCTGAGGTTCATTACAGGGGAACTCATTACTGTGAATTATACTCTAAGTAGGATGACAATCATTGGATCACAGGAAGAGAACATCATTGTGTTTCTTTACAAGGCTCTTCTTGGATTGCACCTGATTATGTCACATATTTGCTGAATGTCGTATCAGGTTTTCTTTGATTAAGATCACAGGATATTTTTATTTTAGAGTGTCATTGAATCAATATAGAACTAAGGAAAAAGGCTTTCAGGAACTTTGTTCCAAACTTATGGAACAAAATACATGTTATGCCTTTTACTGAATTTAGCATTTATAAACAAGTTTTAAAGTTTTTTTTTTATTCCACATTGTATGTGTTTTTATTCATTTGTTTTATTTTGTTTTTTTGATTGTTTTATTACCATTTTATCAAGGAATTCTGTTCTGTTTAATGATGTGTTTTGCAGTCATCCAGGTACTCCTGTAAAAGACTGTTTTTCTCATTGAGTTCAACCCTGTATAGATAGATACAATTAAAGGGAATATGTACTGAAGGATTTAAACAGACCAGACTATTCAGAGCCGTACAATCATCAAGTCTATTATAAACTCAAGGCTGATTCTTCATCAAACTGGCATTTTACTACCTACTACCTACATGGAAAGACTTGTTCATCATAGTTTTTATTTTATTTTATAACCATAATTAAATAAAGGACATTTTGACGTCATTCTAGAATATACTGTGCAAAATCAGATTTTATAATCTAAACATTTTTAATCCAATTTTCAATGTATTTATTTTATTTTTGTGACACCCAAAATCACAACAGCGGTTTTCTCGGGGGCGACAATCAAACAAGTGTGCAACGATCAAACAAGTGTGCAACGATCAAACAAGTGTGCAACGATCAAACAAGTGTGCAACGATCAAACAAGTGTGCAACGATCAAACAAGTGTGCAACGATCAAACAAGTGTGCAACGATCTACAACGATCAAACAAGTGTGCAACGATCAAACAAGTGTGCAACGATCAAACAAGTGTGCAACGATCTACAACGATCAAACAAGTGTGCAACGATCAAACAAGTGTGCAACGATCAAACAAGAGTGCAACGATCTACAACGATCAAACGAGTGTGCAACGATCAAACAAGTGTGCAACGATCAAACGAGTGTGCAACGATCAAACGAGTGTGCAACGATCAATTGAGTGTGCAACGATCAAACAAGTGTGCAACGATCAAACGAGTGTGCAACAATCAAACAAGTGTGCAACGATCAAACAAGTGTGCAACGATCAAGCCAGTGTGCACCGATCAAACGAGTGTGCAACGATCAAACGAGTGTGCAACGATCAAACAAGTGTGCAACGATCAAGCAAGTGTGCAACGATCAAACAAGTGTGCAACGATCAAACAAGTGTGCAACGATCAAACAAGTGTACAACAGACAAGTGTTCAACGATCAAACAAGTGTGCAACGATCAAACAAGTGTGCAACAATCAAACAAGTGTGCAACGATCAAACAAGTGTGCAACGATCAAACAAGTGTTCAACGATCAAACAAGTGTGCAACGATCAAGCCAGTGTGCAACGATCAAACGAGTGTGCAACGATCAAACGAGTGTGCAACGATCAAACGAGTGTGCAACGATCAAATGAGTGTGCAACGATCAAACAAGTGTGCAATGATCAAACAAGTGTGCAACGATCAAACAAGTGTACAACAGACAAGTGTTCAACGATCAAACAAGTGTGCAACGATCAAACAAGTGTGCAACAATCAAACAAGTGTGCAACGATCAAACAAGTGTGCAACGATCAAACAAGTGTTCAACGATCAAACAAGTGTGCAACGATCAAACAAGTGTGCAACAATCAAACAAGTTTGCAACGATCAAACAAGTGTGCAACGATCAAACAAGTGTGCAACGATCAAACGAGTGTGCAACGATCAATTGAGTGTGCAACGATCAAACAAGTGTGCAACGATCAAACGAGTGTGCAACAATCAAACAAGTGTGCAACGATCAAACAAGTGTGCAACGATCAAACAAGTGTGCAATGATCAAACAAGTGTGCAACGATCAAGCCAGTGTGCAACGATCAAACGAGTGTGCAACGATCAAACGAGTGTGCAACGATCAAACAAGTGTGCAACGATCAAGCAAGTGTGCAACGATCAAACAAGTGTGCAACGATCAAACAAGTGTGCAACGATCAAACAAGTGTACAACAGACAAGTGTTCAACGATCAAACAAGTGTGCAACGATCAAACAAGTGTGCAACAATCAAACAAGTGTGCAACGATCAAACAAGTGTGCAACGATCAAACAAGTGTTCAAGGATCAAACAAGTGTGCAACGATCAAGCCAGTGTGCAACGATCAAACGAGTGTGCAACGATCAAACGAGTGTGCAACGATCAAACGAGTGTGCAACGATCAAATGAGTGTGCAACGATCAAACAAGTGTGCAATGATCAAACAAGTGTGCAACGATCAAACAAGTGTACAACAGACAAGTGTTCAACGATCAAACAAGTGTGCAACGATCAAACAAGTGTGCAACAATCAAACAAGTGTGCAACGATCAAACAAGTGTGCAACGATCAAACAAGTGTTCAACGATCAAACAAGTGTGCAACGATCAAACAAGTGTGCAACAATCAAACAAGTTTGCAACGATCAAACAAGTGTGCAACGATCAAACAAGTGTGCAACGATCAAACGAGTGTGCAACGATCAATTGAGTGTGCAACGATCAAACAAGTGTGCAACGATCAAACGAGTGTGCAACAATCAAACAAGTGTGCAACGATCAAACAAGTGTGCAACGATCAAACAAGTGTGCAATGATCAAACAAGTGTGCAACGATCAAGCCAGTGTGCAACGATCAAACGAGTGTGCAACGATCAAACGAGTGTGCAACGATCAAGCAAGTGTGCAACGATCAAACAAGTGTGCAACGATCAAACAAGTGTGCAACGATCAAACAAGTGTACAACAGACAAGTGTTCAACGATCAAACAAGTGTGCAACGATCAAACAAGTGTGCAACAATCAAACAAGTGTGCAACGATCAAACAAGTGTGCAACGATCAAACAAGTGTTCAACGATCAAACAAGTGTGCAACGATCAAGCCAGTGTGCAACGATCAAACGAGTGTGCAACGATCAAACGAGTGTGCAACGATCAAACGAGTGTGCAACGATCAAATGAGTGTGCAACGATCAAACAAGTGTGCAATGATCAAACAAGTGTGCAACGATCAAACAAGTGTACAACAGACAAGTGTTCAACGATCAAACAAGTGTGCAACGATCAAACAAGTGTACAACAGACAAGTGTTCAACGATCAAACAAGTGTGCAACGATCAAACAAGTGTGCAACAATCAAACAAGTGTGCAACGATCAAACAAGTGTGCAACGATCAAACAAGTGTTCAACGATCAAACAAGTGTGCAACGATCAAGCCAGTGTGCAACGATCAAACGAGTGTGCAACGATCAAACGAGTGTGCAACGATCAAACGAGTGTGCAACGATCAAACGAGTGTGCAACGATCAAACGAGTGTGCAACGATCAAACGAGTGTGCAACGATCAAATGAGTGTGCAACGATCAAACAAGTGTGCAACAGACAAGTGTTCAACGATCAAACAAGTGTGCAACGATCAAACAAGTGTACAACAGACAAGTGTTCAACGATCAAACAAGTGTGCAACGATCAAACAAGTGTGCAACAATCAAACAAGTGTGCAACGATCAAACAAGTGTGCAACGATCAAACAAGTGTTCAACGATCAAACAAGTGTGCAACGATCAAGCCAGTGTGCAACGATCAAACGAGTTTGCAACGATCAAACGAGTGTGCAACGATCAAACGAGTGTGCAACGATCAAACGAGTGTGCAACGATCAAATGAGTGTGCAACGATCAAACAAGTGTGCAACAGACAAGTGTGCCCTTAACTGTATTTGATGTAACTCGTGTCATGTGTTATGTTATGCTCTCTCCACCGAAAAGCTCTAAACACTCTTTTCAAAATGTGCAACATTGATCAAAATAAAAAAGCGCTCCGTTGCACCACTTCAAATATAGATTTACATTGCTATTGCTGCAATGGGAGTTCTGACCAGAAATATTTCAAAATAGACGATGAAAGTTGAAAAAAAAAAATAGGTCATGTCAGGACAAAACATATATATTATGACCCGCCATAAACCCTGAGGAAGTCGGCCATATTGTATCAAACCCGAGGATTAAAATGTCACACATCATCATCTATCTCCTCCAACAGTTTTCATCAATAAAAACTGAATCAAAACAAATTGATTTTGAATAGACGGCTGGGCGTGGTCCTGGTGAATTTTCAAAACAAAATCTATATTAGAAAAAAAAAACACACTAAAAAATCTATAATTTACAAACTTTGTCAGATTTGAGAAATCCAATTGAGCGCATATGCAAAACTGTGAGCTGGACACAATGATATGTTAATTAAGGCCCTATTTTTTCTTATGGCTCTCGGGGGCCCTTCAAACTTGGTGCAATGGAAGATTACCAATTACATTTGTAATAGTCCTATCTAATGCTTTTACAAACATGCAATAGGTGCTCTGACCAGAAATAAAACTCCTCCAAAAGTTTTCATCGAAAACACTTCATACTTGTTTAATAGACGGTTGAGGGTGGTCCTGGTGAATTTAAAAAAAGCCTGAATTAAAATAAATAAGAATACAAAAAAACATTTCCTTTACAAACTTTGTCAGATTTGAGTTGGATGCAATGATATACTGGCCCTGTCTTTGAATAGGGCACTCTGGTGCTTCCTTCAAATTTCATTAACAAAAATTAAACAATATTTTTTTTTATTATGTGGACTTGTGAAAATATTTACAGAGAAAGTTCATAGTGGGGAACAATCTAAAAAAAGTCACATTAGTCTAACTTTGATCAATTAAGTGTTAAAAAATAGAATGAAAGAATGAATGCATTATGAAGAACAAGTCTGTCCCTTCCACAGCTCTAATACAGGCTTTCCAAAAGACCAAATGAACCGTGTTGCTCTTATAGGCCATCGGCTAGCTTCTGTATCTTGTCGTTCCGTCCCAGGGTCCTGGGAAATACTTTTAGTTATGGTTTCTATCAAGTAAAATAGCTAAACTTCTTCCACCAGAAGTTCCTCAAGCGGGAACTTTGCAGTTCATGGGTAAATCGTCTGTTGAAGTTGGAAATGTACGAAAATATGCAAATATTAGCCTCTCATAGCATTTTTCACTCAATTTATCTCAGAAAGTTTGGCACATGAACAGACATTACAATGAATATTTGATATGTGAAATATCAGGTCAGAGGGCGTGGTCGTCTTGAATTAGTCATATGTTAAAAAAGGCATAATTTTAAAATGATCTCATTGAAACAAGCTCACCATTAGGGTTGTGTTCAAAATATCGATACGGCGATATGTCGTCACGGACTCCATATCGATACTGAGTCACAGTATCGATATTCTTTTTATAAAAAAACCCAAAAACAACAAATAGTTGTTGAAGTTTTGTGGCCCGTAGGCTTTAAAGGAGGTGGAATAGTACTTTTCTTCTGCTGTTTGTGCTGCTCCTCTGGTCGAGGTGAGAAGGAGCTGGACCTGATCAGAAGCTGATCTGTGCAGAAGATGCTGCTGCAGCTGTTCAGACCATGAAACATACAATACTTTACTAGAATGTGTTCCTTATATTTCTATTTGGATCAGTTGGATGTATAAAGTTATTAGAGCAGAATGGATTTATAAATAAGCGCTTTGTGGATAAACATGAAATTTCATACATGTTTGTATCCAGAGTAAAAACATGACCCATTTGGTACATTTTTAAGACCCTTTTTTCAAAAATGTATCAAGATACATATCGTAATGAGGGAATTGTATCAGAATATACAAGTATTTGGGATATTTTTTATTATAAAGAATTTTGAACTTATTTTAACATGTTGTTATTAGTATGAGTTAAGGGGCCAAATGAAGTCGAATCTGAAATGTAGTATGTGAAAAATTGGTGAGTCAAAAACCCACGGTGAGTAGGGCTGGGTATTGCCAAGACCCTCGCGATACGATACGTATCCCGATACAGATACAATATGTATCCCGATACTTGTATATTCTGATACAATTCCCTCATTACGATATGTATCTTGATACATTTTTGAAAAAAGGGTCTTAAAAATGTACCAAATGGGTCATGTTTTTACTCTGGATACAAACATGTATGAAATTTCATGTTTATCCACAAAGCGCTTATTTATAAATCCATTCTGCTCTAATAACTTTATACATCCAACTGATCCAAATAGAAATATAAGGAACACATTCTAGTAAAGTATTGCATGTTTCATGGTCTGAACAGCTGCAGCAGCATCTTCTGCACAGATCAGCTTCTGATCAGGTCCAGCTCCTTCTCACCTCGACCAGAGGAGCAGCACAAACAGCAGAAGAAAAGAACTATTCCACCTCCTTTAAAGCCTAGGGGCCACAAAACTTCAAAAAAAAAAGAAGTTATTTATTTTTAATTAAAAACGTATCGATACTGTGACTCAGTATCGATATGGAGTCCGTGACGACATATCGCCGTATCGATATTTTGAACACAACCCTAATGGTGAGCTTGTTTCAATGAGATCATTTTAAAATTATGCCTTTTTTAACATATGACTAATTCAAGACGACCACGCCCTCTGACCTGATATTTCACATATCAAATATTCATTGTGATGTCTGTTTATGTGAAAAAAATGAAGAGTGTGATCCTTTCACTTTCTGAGATAAATTGAGTGAAAAATGCTATGAGAGGCTAATATTTGCATATTTTCGTACATTTCCAACTTCAACAGATTTACCCACGAACTGCAAAGTTCCCGCTTGAGGAACTTCTGGTGGAAGAAGTTTAACTATTTTACTTGATAGAAACCATAACTAAAAGTATTTCCCAGGACCTGGGACGGAAGTCATTTTCTAGGCCCTTTCTGAGAGCAGCCTATGGCCTATTAGGCTTACTGGTCTCTAGGCCCTGTACTGGTCTGTAGGCCCACCTGTACTGGTCTGTACATGTCTGTAGGCCCACCTGTACTGGTCTGTAGGCCCACCTGTACTGGTCTGTACATGTCTGTAGGCCCACCTGTACTGGTCTGTAGGCCCACCTGTACTGGTCTGTACATGTCTGTAGGCCCACCTGTACCGGTCTGTAGGCCCACCTGTACTGGTCTGTAGGCCCACCTGCACTGGTCTGTAGGCCCACCTGTACTGGTCTGTACATGTCTGTAGGCCCACCTGTACGGGTCTGTAGGCCCACCTGTACTGGTGTGTACATGTCTGTAGGCCCACCTGTACTGGTGTGTACATGTCTGTAGGCCCACCTGTACTGGTCTGTAGGCCCACCTGTACTGGTCTGTAGGCCCACCTGTACCGTTCTGTAGGCCCACCTGTACTGGTGTGTACATGTCTGTAGGCCCACCTGTACTGGTCAGTACATGTCTGTAGGCCCACCTGTACTGGTCTGTAGGCCCACCTGTACTGGTGTGTACATGTCTGTAGGCCCACCTGTACTGGTGTGTACATGTCTGTAGGCCCACCTGTACTGGTCAGTACATGTCTGTAGGCCCACCTGTACTGGTCTGTAGGCCCACCTGTACTGGGGTGTACATGTCTGTAGGCCCACCTGTACTGGTGTGTACATGTCTGTAGGCCCACCTGTACTGGTGTGTACATGTCTGTAGGCCCACCTGTACTGGTCAGTACATGTCTGTAGGCCCACCTGTACTGGTCTGTAGGCCCACCTGTACTG
Source organism: Eucyclogobius newberryi (assembly GCF_026437365.1). Lineage (NCBI taxonomy): Eukaryota > Metazoa > Chordata > Actinopteri > Gobiiformes > Gobiidae > Eucyclogobius > Eucyclogobius newberryi. Next base: position 40,805,520 of record NW_027316389.1, on the reverse strand, counting down.
GTCAGTACATGTCTGTAGGCCCACCTGTACTGGTCTGTAGGCCCACCTGTACTGGTCTGTAGGCCCACCTGTACTTGGCCTCTCTGCCTGGATGTTTGTGAAGGGCACAGTGTTTATGTGGAGCTTAGAGTTGTCTAAGCCAGCTGACAGGGTCATGAGTACCCTCAGAGCGGGCAGAGGGCAACACAGGAGATTATACGTTGCTAATTTTAACTACAGCTTGTTTTGCTCAGTGCTTCTGAGAAATACAGTAAATGCACATATTAACATAGAATTGCCCATATCCAGCAGTATTAAAACAGGGGTGGATTTGGGCCCCAGAATATATAAAGTAAAAATTGTTATAATAATGAATAATAAGTATAAAACACAATTACAGAGTCATATTTCATATAAGGGTGTAAAATAATGTGTCTGCACATTAGTGGTAAGTTTTACAGTTCTTTTAGGTATGTGTATACTTCAACTTCAATCATTTAATTAGCTGGCACATTTTAGAATATGCAGGGCAAACATGTCTATGGGGGCCCTTTGCAATGATGTTTTGTTGTTGTAATCCTTTGGGCAATCGGAAAATACTATCCCGTCAGTGTAGATAAGAAAGAAATATAAGAAAGAAATAATTTTTTTTTGTCTGTCTGTTTCCGCTGTCCCCGGTGAGGCTAGCGATGGCAATCAGGCCCGTCAACAGACAATTGGGAGCCATCTTAAATAAATCAACACAATGACGTATACATCTCAAAGACTGGCGCAGGTCAGACTCTGATTCTGGAGTAAGTGACAGTGTAACATTTTACCTCATTACTTTCATTACTTCCCATATAGATGAATTAATCCCAGACACGTGTCATCATGAACTATTGTACCAACTATGATCAACGAAATGCTAGCGCACTGTGTTTGACAGTCAAAACATACCTCTTAAGTAGACCCACCTCTTCTTCATCCTCACCATTTCAAACACTTTGCACCTATCTCTATGTGCTCTCGGTAGTTGAAATCAAACTAAAATAAATACTTACCAGAGCTCTTGAGTTGTCTGTGAGATGTCAGTCAAGACTCCGCAGGAACATGGATGGAACATCGATGGACACGTGCGCAAATGGGAGGACGGTTAGCTGAGCAATGATCCGAGCGCGTTCCCGTGAGCAGGATTAGTGCGCGCTATGGACACAGCTAATTCCCCCTGACTTAGAACAAAGTCCACACCCCTGGGCACAGCAGACTAATCCACACTTCTGCAGGGAGGAGGCTGCTAAAGACCGCTAGCTAGAGCGCATAAAACCAGTCTAAACGGTAGTAGTGTGTGCACTGGGTGCGAATGAATACACGCCATGTTTCTTCCTGCCTGGTGGATTCATAATTAGTAGACTACTGTTAACTAACTTTAAAAATAGGATTTAGTACACTAATTAAATTGTCATAGAAAATGTGTTTAAAATTGTTAGGCGCTGACAAAAATGCGCCACGTCATACTTTTGGCATCTCCTACAGTTTTAATTGAAAACATTTCAACCTTTGCCACAAGACACAAAATCCAAGAGCAATAAAATGTTATCATTTGAAGCTGATAAGCCTTCGGGCATTTGTGAAGATTTTCAATCTGAACGCAATGATGTGCAAATGTAGTGGCTTGCTAAAGAATTGTCTCTAGCGCCCTCTCCAAATTTAATTAAAAACATTTATAAAAGACAATCTATTTGTCGTAGACAACTGAAAACATTTAATACGGGTTCATTTGTGACCGGGCACAATGCAACAAAATCACGTGACTCTAGCTCGAGATTTTACAGTGGGAAAAATGGCTGAAAAAAGATTTTTGATCAGGCTCCCCCAAATAAATTGTCTGTTTGCTGTAACCCGAGTCAACATTTTTCAAGTGGCTCGGACGGTAGGCAAATTCTTTTTTTTTTACTTTGAAGGCAAAAAAAAAAAAAATCCAAATTTTGCCATTTTTTGAGTCAGAGTGACCACCAGGGGTCAGGCTTCAACAGTCCATGACGGAAAACGTCTCTATCAACCCGATCAGGAGACTAAATCTCACGATTTTAAGACAATTCAATCGACCTTTTGTACGACGCTATCCTTTATTTTGGTAGGCGAGCGAGGGGAACATGCGGGGGACACGGGCGCCACCATGTTTGTTGTGATGATGCTACTGGGCGAGTGTCAATCCCAGAATGCATTGCGTAGAACACCCTGACAGAGCCTGGCATGTCCTATGGACACTTGAGTGTCGAAGAGCCGTGCGTCTACGAGTGGCAGCTCGTAGACGCACGGCGTAGACTTTTTAACACCAAAGCAATGGAAGGAGTACTTTTACGGACTACGACAGAGTCTGAGGACAGAGCACTGGAAGTCAAGGCACTGGAAGAAGAACTTTTAGGACTACGACAAAGTCTAAGGAATAAAGTCTGGCGGTAATGCAACACTCGGATGTCAACCGCCATAAAACAACAACAACAACAACAACATAAATGATTTACCACACTTCTGCTTCCCTCTACAGACCGCTGCAATATGCCCAAAGCGCTGGCACTTGAAGCAACGCAGGGGCGGCAGAACATATGGGCGTACGCCATAGCGCATGTACCCAACGCACACCACACGAGGCAGGATCCCACCTTCAAATCTAATCATTATCGACAGGCTGTCACACCTTACCCCATCCCGGGTCATCTTCAACCGCCTAGCATCCACCACCTTAGCTCCAGTCAAATTCTCCTTTATGTCATCCACAGATGTCGTCGTAGGGACGCCTACTATAACTCCCCTGACCGTGCCTCTTACAGCATCAGACACAAGAATGTCCTTCCCACCCAGACACTTAGCTTCAATCGCCTTCCTTTGCTGAGCCACGTCCTTGCACACAACCAGCAGCAAGCCATCCCTAAGGACACTCGCATGCTTGACCACTCCCACAGCTACAGTCAGGCTCCTTGTCAACGCCATCGGATCCCACCCCTTAAAGGACGCATTATCCTGCGCGAGCTTTATGAACACCTTACACTCTGAACTCACATCCCCGACATCTGCAACCCCCCCGCCCTGCTCCTCACTGAGAGAGCCCTCCATAGACGAGCAAGAAGACGCCCTACGCAGGGGAGGGGGCAGCGTTGCCCGCAGCCAGGGGGAGGTCCCCACTGGGATGCCCGTGAGTGTGGCTTCCACGGGCAGAGGCCCTGTGGGTGCGGAGGATGTACTGGTTGTGAAGAGGAAAGATTTCTTCCTCTTTATGGTGGAAGTGATTAACTGTACTGGGCAAACCAAGAAGAGATCCGAAAAGACTAAGATCATCGCTAAGGCTGCAGGGAAGTACTTTGGAGCTGGGGGCCCCGAGTGGACGGAGATAGAGGATGCGCTGCGGGAGGGCGCCCTGCCCCATTCTGGCAGTGGGAGTGGGGGGGCTCCCGATGCGCCGTCAGGTTCCGGGGGCTCATAATGGCGGTGGTTGTCTTGCAATGGAATGCGCGTAGTCTTCGTGCTAATGGCCAGGAATTTAAGCATTTTGTCTCTACCTTGTTGAACAAGCCTCACGTTATGTGCGTGCAGGAGACTTGGTTACGACCTAGGTATATGTGTGTGTTAGGAATGATAGGGAGCAGGGTAGAGGCGGAGGTGTGGCTGTGTTTGTCCGAGATGACCTAAATTACGTTGTTGTCAGTGTGAGTAAAGCGCCGGAGGCCCTGGCGGTGAGGGTCTGGCTGGGTGGTGAAGCTGTTACTGTGGTTAACCTTTATAATCCGTGTGGTGAGTTAACGCTAGCGTCCTTACATAGTATCGGTAAGGATGTTCGGGGAAAGGCCGTGTGGTGTGGGGTTTTAATGCGCATAGCGCTTTGTGGGGCGGTAGTGGTACCGATAGGTATGGGCAGGTGGTAGAGGGTTTTATCAATCAAAGGGAGTTGGTTTGTCTGAATGATGGGGGTGGGACCCGCTATGATATGGGGACCGGTGCGGAAAGTGCAATAGATCTTACACTTGTGTCCAAGGAGTTAGCTGGTGTTTGTAGTTGGGAGGTTCTTGGTAATCTTTCTTTTGGTAGCGATCACTATCTAGTCCGCACCGTGATTGGCTTTGGGAGCTGTGTGGTCAGGGGGACGAGGATCCAGAGGTGGCAGTTGGCAAGGGCGAACTGGGGGGCTTTCCTGAGGAAAGCTGATGATGGTTCTAGGGTTCTGCAGGAAGGAGGATTGACTCAGGTGGATGATCTCAATAGTGCAATTGTCTCGCTCATCACGCAGTCAGCGGTAGGCACGATTCCTAAGAGTGGTGGTAGTGGACATAGGAAGCGGGTGCCGTGGTGGACTGAAGCATGTGGTCATGCTGTTAGGGCGAGAAATGCGGCGTTTCGCCGGCTAAGGGTTGCCCACACTGAGGGTGCCCTCATTGACTACAAGAGGGCCCGCGCTGTTGTGCGGAAAACTGTGAGAACGGCCAAGAGTGCCTATTGGAGGCGGTATTGTTCCAAAATTGGGAGAGAAACGCGTCTCGGGGATGTTTGGGGGATGATTAAGCGGATGCATGGGGTTGAGCGCCGTCATGGGACCCCGGTCCTAATACTGAATGGTGTTGAAGCAGTCAGCGACGTTGACAAAGCTGAACTGTTGGCCAGCACCTTTGTGTCGGTGCACAGCTCTGACAATCTCTCACCTGCGGAAAGGCACTACAGGGAGAGTACTTTGGCCCAGAATTCTGAGCTGATTGGGCACCAGCCTTCGACTCAAGATGACCTTGACCTTCCGTTTAGTTTGTTTGAGCTAAGGAGAGCACTTTCTAAGGCGAAACAGACAGCCCCGGGTAAAGATGAGGTGTGCTATGACATGCTCTCTCATTTGACTGATGACACGCTTGGGCTAGTCCTGGGTCTTTTCAACCGTGTTTGGGATTCAGGTTGTGTTCCATCTGCGTGGAAACAGTCTACGGTGGTGCCGGTTCTGAAGCCGGGTAGGCCAGCGTCTGACCCTTCAAGTTATAGGCCGATTGCCTTGACGTCGCAACTCGGGAAAACGATGGAGCGCTTGGTTACCGAGCGGTTGGATTACTTCTTGGAGAGTCAGGGTTTGCTTCCCGCGCACCAGAGTGGTTTCCGTAGGGGCAGGAACACCATGGATTCCGTGTTGTGTTTGGAATCTGATATCCAGCTGGCCAGGGCTCAGAAAGAAAAGGTTATTGCGGTGCTCTTTGATGTGGAGAAGGCGTACGATATGGTTTGGAAGGATGGGCTCCTCATTAAGCTGCGGAAGTGTGGTGTGAAGGGTAAACTGTTTAACTGGGTCCGGAGCTTTCTGTCTGGCCGGCGTATCCAAACCAGAGTGGGCGCTGCTTACTCTGGGGTCTATGGGGTGGAGAATGGGATCCCGCAGGGGAGTGTGTGTAGCCCTATCTTGTTCAATGTTATGATTAAGGACATCTTTGACGACGTGGATGGGTCTGTTGGGAGGAGCCTTTATGCTGACGATGGCGCTCTATGGGTGAGAGGGAGGAATCTCCGGTTTTACGAGGCGAAACTGCAAAGGGCAATACAGCAGGTGGAGCAGTGGACCCTGAAGTGGGGGTTTAAACTGTACGTACGGAAGTCTCAAGTGATCTGTTTCTTCAATGGACATAGGGACGTCTCCCTTCGACTGCATGGGCAGGTGCTCGAACAGGTCAGGGAGGTGAGGTTCTTGGGGGTCACCTTTGACGAGAGGCTTAGTTGGCGTCGGCACATTGATGAGGTCAGTGGTAAATGCAAAAGGGTGAATAACTTGCTTCGTTGTCTATCCGGCCAGGACTGGGGGGCCAGCAGAAGGTCGCTCCTGGGTATTTATCGGGCCGTCATGAGGGCGGCTATTGATTATGGCTGTATAGCCTACATGTCTGCGGCTGAGACTAACTTAAAGAAGCTTGATGTGGAGCAAGCCCAGGCCTTGCGCATCTGCTGTAGGGCTTTTAGGACCTCCCCTGTCTCGGCGCTGCAGGTTGAGTTGGGGGAATTGCTGTTACGGCTCCGGAGGCTAGAACTTCTGTTGGCTTACTGGGTGAATGTGCAAGGTCATACGAGCTCTCACCCGGTGAGGGACTTTCTCAGGGTTGATGGGGGGCAGAGTGAGGCTGGCGGTATGATTTTCAGCCAGGTAGGAAATGCGAAGGCGCGGCTTGCGGGGGTTGGTGATCTGCGTGTGAGCCCGTCGGTGGCTTTGTCTGCTATAGCTCCGTGGAAGTTTGTCCCGGCTCCTGTTGATGTTAGCTTGCATGGCAAGCTTAGAGGAGTCGCTGGGAGGGCACCGCAGTTTGCCGTTCAAGCGCTCATCGATAAGCACTCAGGTGATGTGTTTATTTATACCGACGGGTCTAGGGATCCTGAGAGTGGGCGTACTGGCGCCGCTTATTTTGTGCCTGACCTGGGGCTAGCGGTCAAGAAGAGGTTGACAGATCGCCTTTCTGTTTTCACGTCGGAACTTATAGCGATACGGTTGGCGTTGGAATGGGCGGAATCTGCTTTGCAGTGTTGCGGCATTGTGGTGGCCTCTGACAGCCTTTCTGCATTGCAAAGCATTAAATCTGGGAAATCGGATTGCAGACAGGATGTGTTGAATGGCATCTTCTGTCTGATGCTCTCCCTGTCCGGGAAGGATGTGAGGGTTTCCTTCATTTGGGTCCCTGCGCATGTGGGGGTGGATGGTAACGAAATGGCTGATGCACTGGCTAAACGTTCCCTTCGGCGGCCATCAATTGATGTGGCGGTTGAGTTAAGCAAATCTGAAATCAAGCCCGTTATCAAGAGTCATGTGGTCGGCCTTTGGCAGGAATTTTGGAGCCACTGTGTTACTGGACGGCATCTCTATCACATACAGGGTAGTGTGGGTCCTTGCGGGTCTATGGGCAGGAACGCGTGGGAGGAAAGGGCCTTCGCCCGCATGAGGATTGGCCATACTGGACTCAATTGGTCACTGAGTAGGATAGGCAAACATCCGACCGGTCTGTGTGGTCACTGTCGGGTGCCAGAGACTGTCGAGCATGTGCTGATTTGCTGTGAGGCTTATGATAGGGAAAGGGCCGGGTTGGCCTTGTGGTTTCGGAATAATGGGCGGGAGTTCAATCTGCGGAACGTTCTGGCGATCCAGTCACAGGGTTTGTGTCAGGCTGTGGTTGCTTACTTATGTAGCACAGGGCTGGGTAAACGTTTATAGAGGTGGGGGGTGTTGGAGACTGAGCCGAGGATGAGGAGCAAGAGGATGTTCTAACGCGCTTGGACTTCATGGGCCTAGAAACGCCAAAGTGATGGAAGAAGGACTTCTAAAGGATAAAACGACAAAGACGTCCCATGATCTCATGGGCTTTGTACTTCCAAAGCACCGAACGTCAAAGAGGGCGAGGAAGGTGAAGAAGAGTCTCCCTGGAATAAAGCCGGTTGGTCTCTGACAAAACAACTATTCTAGTCACAAAAACACATCATGACCTCATGGGCTTTGTAACGCCAAAGCGATGGGAGGAGTACTTTTACGGACTACGACAGAGTCTGAGGACTACGAAACGTCTGAGGAATAAAGTCTGGCGGTAATGCAACACTCGGATGCCAGCCGCCATAAAACAACAACAACAACAACAAGATCTGAAACAACAACAACAACAACAACAGCAACAACAGTCTAAGGAATAAAGTCTGGCGGTAATGCAACACTCGGATGCCAACCGCCATAAAACAACAACAACAACAACAACATTTGGCCATACTGGACTCAATTGGTCACTGAGTAGGATAGGCAAACATCCGACCGGTCTGTGCGGTCACTGTCGGGTGCCAGAGACTGTCGAGCATGTGCTGATTTGCTGTGAGGCTTATGATAGAGAAAGGGCCGGCTTGGCCTTGTGGTTTCGGAATAATGGGCGGGAGTTTAATCTGCGGAACGTTCTGGCGATCCAGTCACAGGGTTTGTGTCAGGCTGTGGTTGCTTACTTATGTAGCACAGGGCTGGGTAAACGTTTATAGAGGTGGGGGGTGTTGGAGACTGAGCCGAGGATGAGGAGCAAGAGGATGTTCTAACGCGCTTTGACTTCATGGGCCTAGAAACGCCAAAGTGATGGAAGAGGGACTTCTAAAGGATAAAACGACAAAGACGTCCCATGACCTCATGGGCTTTGTAAAACAACAAAGACGTCCCATGACCTCATGGGCTTTGTACTTCCAAAGCAATGGAATAAGAAATTTTAAGGACTACGACAAAGTCTGAGGGGAGGAAGAACTTCTTTAGGATACAATGACAAAGGCATCTCATGACCTCTTGGGCTTTGTCAAAGCACTGGAGGTCAAAGCACTGGAAGAACAACTTTTAGGACTACGACAAAGTCTGGGGAATAAAGTCTGGTGGTAATGCAACACTCGGATGCCAACCGCCATAAAACAACAACAACAAAAAACATTTATAACGGGTTCATTTCTGACACAATATGACTGCACCCATAAGCAATTAATAATTATTCATTCATTTTCTACCGCTTGTTCCCGTTCGGGCTCGCGGGAGACGAGCCCATCCCAGTGACTTTGGCCCTTAAGCGGAGTGCACCCTGGACAGGGGCCAGCTCATCGCAGGGCCAATTAGTAATTATGTGGGCGTGGCAAGCTCGTTAACAAAAATGGCTATTTACTTAAAACTTGCGTATCTCTGGTGTGAGATGTCCTATTTCCCGGCATTAATAAAAGGATGAGCTGAATGCAATGATATACAGTATATATCGCTATATTTTACAAAGGCTCTACAGCGCCCCCTTTGAACAATTGAATGAAGTCAAAACATTTACTCAGACATAGACAAATCAAATTTGGCACAGACATCCTCTTTGCCATTTCAAACAAAAAAAGCCAATGACGGCAAGCATGTTACTGTGGCAACCTAACAAATACTGCCATAGACTTACATGTGTTTTGCTTCACAGGCATTTTGAATGGAATTAAAACATTTACTTTGATGTAGACTAATTAAATTTGGCACATACTTCCTTTACTAGCAAGAACCACAACCCCAGCTAAGATGTAAAGTGTTTATTGACATAAGAGAAACATGAACAACACACAGACAGAAAGGACTACAGATTTGGGGCATCTGGCGATGAGGGCTGTAGGCTCCCGGGCCTCGAGACCCCCATCTAGAACATAAATTAGAATAATAGTTAGAAGAGGGTCGGAGGGAGGGGCACGGAGTCATGAACGCTGATGTGTGTGACTTGGATGCCTAAATAGTGTAGCCGCACAAAGGGGCGTGAAAGGGGTGTGGTCCTAGTCCTGCAATCAAGATAACTTATCTTCATTTCTTAGCTTTCACAAAAAAGTCAATGATGACATACCTCTAGCTGCAAGCATGTTACCGTGGCAACCTGACAAATACTAACATAGAGCTACGGACTCACCCATCCCCCCACCACACGGTCCCCCTGCCAACCACTGACACTGTCACAACAGCACAGGTGAGGAGTGAGCTGAAGAGGATTAAAGTGAGGAAGGCAGCAGGACCTGATGGCATCAGCCCCAGGCTCCTTAAGTCCTGCAGATGAACTGTGTGGAGTTATGGAGCATGTCTTCAACATGAGCCTGAAGCTGAGGGTGGTACCACAGGTCTGGAAGACCTCCTGTCTGGTACCTGTGCCTAAGACACCGCGCCCCAAAGACCTCAACAGCTTCAGGCCAGTGGCTCTCACGTCCCACCTGATGAAGACACTGGAGCGGCTGGTCCTGGACCACCTCCGCTCCACCGTGAGCTCAGCCATGGACCCACTGCAGTTTGCATATCGGTCTGGCATCGGAGTGGAGGACGCCGTCATCCCCCTGCTGCACCGCTCTCTCTCTCACCTGGAAAAGCCTGGCAGCTCTGTGAGGATTCTGTTCTTCGATCTTTCCAGCGCCTTCAACACCATCCAGCCGCTGCTCCTGAGGGACAAGCTGGAGACGGCTGGTGTGGAGTATGACCTGGCAGAGTGGATCCTGGACTACCTCACAGACCGACCCCAGTTTGTGAGAGCCCGGAACTGTGTGTCTGACACTCGGACCTGCAGTGTGGGGGCGCCCCAGGGCACTGTCCTCACGCCCTTTCTCTTCACCCTCTACACTGCAGACTTCAGACATGACACGGACAGCTGTGTCCTGCAGAAGTTCTCTGATGACTCTGCCATCATCGGACTCATCACGGACGACGATGACGCGGAGTACAGAGGACTGGAGCAGGACTTTGTGGACTGGTGTCAGCGGGACCACCTCCTCATCAACACGGGGAAGACCAAGGAGATGGTGGTGGATTTCCGCAGACGCCACCCCACTGCCCCCTCACCAGTGAACATCCAGGGATGGGACATTGAGAGAGTGGACTCATACAAGTACCTGGGTGTTCATCTGAACCACAAACTGGACTGGACTCATAACACAGACGCACTGTACAGGAAGAGCCAGAGTCGGCTCTACCTCCTGAGGAGACTCAGGTCTTTTGGAGTGACAGGGCCACTCCTGAAGACCTTCTACGACTCTGTGGTAGCATCAGCCCTCCTGTACGGTGTGGTCTGCTGGAGCAGCAGCATCACAGAGAGGGAGAGGAAGAGGCTGGACAGAGTCATCAAGAAGTCCAGCTCCGTCCTGGGCTGTGCTCTGGACTCGGTGCAGCAGGTGGGGGACAGGAGGGTCCTGGCTAGATTCACATCTATGCTGGACCATGAGTGTCACCCCCTGCAGGACACTCTGTCCCCTGCAGGACACTCTGTCCCCTGCAGGACACTCTGTCCCCTGCAGGACACTCTGTCCCCTGCAGGACACTCTGTCCGCTCTGGAGAGCAGCTTCAGTGAGAGACTGATCCACCCTCGCTGTGTGAGGGAAAGGTTTCGCAGGTCTTTCCTTCCTGCTGCTGTCAGACTTTATAACAAACACTGTTAGTACTGAACACTCGCAATACTGACTTAACCATGTGCAATTCTGTCATATGTGCAATTGCTGTTGGAATTCATGTGCAATTCATGTGCAATTACTGTGAAATTCATGTGCAATCTATGTGCTGTCGTGACACATATTCATGTGCAATTACTGTCGTGATCGCATGCAATGGTATTTATGTATTTATTTATTTATTTGTCTATGGGAGTTTTTATTTATTTATAGGAGATCTTCTACTGAAAGTGTTTTTCAGACTTCCTATAAGTGATCTGTTCTTCTGGATCTACCTCTGTATCTTTCCTGCGTTGCATCCCCATGTGGGACAATATAGGAATATCTTATCTTATATCTTATCTTATCTTATCTTATCTTATCTTATCTTACAAGCATTTTGAATGGGATGAAAACAACAACAGATCATCAGAAGATTGCATGGTCATCTAATTTTTCAATTATTATTATTTTTTTCACAGATCCTGAATTTTGGGTCAAATTTTTTTTAGTTTTTGTTGACTTTCAGGGGATCAAAATTGAGGTGGTTTGCGGAAGAAGAGTCACATTTTAATTTTGTCACATTCTGCCCGGTCACAAATGAACCCGTTAAAAATGTTTTCAGTTGCGTACAACAAATAAGTTGTCTTTGATGAATTTGCATATCATTGCGTTCAACTTGGAAATCTTCACAAACGCTCCAGTAAAAAAAAAAAAAAAAGGTTTAAGAAAATTCCAAAAAATGCGATTTTGTTTAAAATTTACAATGAGCACACCTGAAGGTGTATCAGCTTCAAAGTTAGACAAATTTCATTGTTCACAGGTTTTGTGTCTTTTGGCCAAATTTTAAGTGTTTTCGATGAAAACTATAGGAGGAGATTGTCACAGCCTGCTCATCTCCTGTCTGCTGGTGTCTTTCCACTCTGCCAGTCAGTCCAACGTCTCCTGGAAAACTCCCTTTTCGTCAAGGCTGAGAAGTGTGAGTTTCACGCCTCGTCTGTCTCTTTCCTGGGGTACATTGTAGGGAGAGGGACCGTGGAGATGGACTCAGCCAAGGTTTCTGCCGTCACCTCTTGGCCCGTCTCTGATTCGCGCAAGCAGCTTCAACGTTTCCTGGGCTTCGCCAACTTCTACTGACGGTTCATCAGGGGCTACAGTTCAGCGGTGGCCCCCCTCACAGCTCTTACCTCCTCCAAGGTGCCCTTTCTCTGGTCCAAGGTAGCCAATGACCCTTTTCAGGCACTGAAGACACAATTCACCTCGGCCCTTATCCTCCATATGCCGGACCCTGAACGACAGTTCCTGGTTGAGGTGGATGCTTCCAACTTAGGAGTGGGGGCCGTCTTATCCCAGAGAGTGGCCTTTGACCAGAAGTTGCACCCTTGTGCTTTCTATTCCAGACGTTTGACCCCGACAGAGAGGAATTATGACATTGGGAACCGAGAGCTCCTCGCCGTCAAGTTGGTGACACTGGCTCGAGGGGATTAATTTGCCGTTTCTGGTATGGACGGACCATAACAAATTGAGTACCTCCAGTCCGCTAAGAGACTGAACTCCTGCCTGGGCTTGATGGGCACTCATCCTGACCTGCTTCAATTTTTCCCTCTCCTATCGACCGGGGTCCTGCAATGTCAAGCCTGATGCCCTCTCCCGTCAGTTCTTGGGGGAAGTGGGGGACAGACAGGGCCGACCCAGACACCATCCTGCCATCTTCCCGTCTGGTGGCCACACTCACCTGGGAGATCGAGGAGAAGGTCAGGGCCGCCGCCCAAGAACAATTTTTTTCCGTAAGCCTGACCTCCGGTCTGAGGTTCTACAATGGGCCCACAGCACTCAACTTACCTGCCATCCTGGGATCCAACGGACCAATGACGTTGTACAGCGCCGGTTCTGGTGGATGTCACTGGATGAGGACACTTTTACAGGTTTTGCACAAGCTGGCTCATCATGCCCAAGCTGTATTTCTACATCCTCTGCCTGTGCCTCATCGTCCCTGGTCGCACATTTATCTGGACTTTGTCACCAGTCTACCACCGTCCAGAGGCAACACTACTATCCTGACGGTGGTAGATTGGTTCAGCAAAATGGCACATTTCATGACCCTGACCAAGCTTCCCTCTGCAAAAGAGACGTCATCCGTCTCCATGGTATCCCATTGGATGTGGTCTCTGATCGGGGCCCCCAGTTCACCTCAGTATTCTGGAGAGAGTTTTGCTCCCTCCTGAGAGCCACCGTCAGCTTTTCTTCTGGGTACCACCCACAGTCCAACGGCCAGCCAGAACGCAAGAATCAGGAGATGGAAACACCGCTACGCTGCATGACTCAAAACCCCACTTCCTCGTCCGAACAGCTCCTATGGGTAGAATACGCCCACAACACCTTGACCAGCTCCGCCACTGGTCTCTCCCCCTTTGAGTGCACTTATGAGTTCCAGCCACGGCTTCCTGCCCCTCCGTCCAGGGCTTTATCCGCTGCTGTCGCAGAACTTGGACCCGAGCCAGGGCGGCTCTACTCCGGGTCGCTGATTGCTACACCGCGGCCGCCAATCGCCACTGCTCCAAGGCCCCGGACTACCAGCCAGGTCAGACGGTTTGGCTCTCTACACGTGATCTTCCCCTCTGAGTGGAATCCAAGAAACTGGCTCCTTGCTTCATCGATCCGTTTGAGATCCAGGAGATCATCAACCCAGTGGCGGTAAGGCTCGAACTCCCTAGATCCATGCGGGTTCATCCCATGTTTCATGCTCTCCAAGAGAGCGCCCTGATCCCTGCCGCGCCGCCTCCACACCCTCCTTGCCTCATCGAGGGAGGTCCCTCCTACACTGTCCGTCGCCTCCTGCAGTCTCGCCGACGTGGGAGGGAATTCCAGTACCTAGTGGATTGGGAGGGTTACGGCCCTGAGGAAAGTTCCTGGGTCCCTGGGAGGGACATCCTGGATCCTCGTCAGGGACTTCCATCGACGCAACCCCACCCAGACGTCCAGAAGCAGGCCACCTCCCAGACCACGCCCTCCATCGGAGTCCCCAAACGATAGTGACGATGGCGAGGATAGGGTGGGTCCCCGCTACTCTGAGGAAGACGACGACACTCCCCCCGGACAATGGATGTGGAGATGGAAGACTGGACTCTCGGACGAGTATTAGACTTTTTTGGTTTTAGGCTCCCATTGGCCTCATGTTAATCGATTTTTGAGGTGGCGCTACTGAGCCGTCTTTTAATATTTTTTCACTGGGTGTTCACTCAAAATGAAATTTTTTATACCACTCACTAGCATATCCGTCCATGTTTACAACTTTGATTTTCACCAGATTTCAGCTTTTTCGGGCATATAGCCTAGGAGGAGTTTATAAAAGTATGGCACGATTGTTAGAGGTGAGCAAATTTTCCTGACTTTTTCATCAGTGTTCACTGGGTGAAAATAGGGGGAGAGGGGGTACCAACAAGAAGAACGAAAGAACAATAAATAATATTCCGAGGCAAAAACAATGTTTCCCATTTTAAAAATATCACAAACTCGTGCTTACAAACATCATGGTGCGGGTCTCTGGTCACTGACTTTCGTGCCCATCGATTATTTTTGAATGGGCTTTGCACACAGTGTGTTATTACAATACAAAAACAATGTAAAATGTTTGCATTACATGTTTATGTGCACAGAACGTGCATGAGCTGGGGAATGCATTAGTGAACTAATTGGCGCAAATGAGCGTATTACATGAAAAAAGAAAGAGCGCTCATTTAGTGCACACTTTTTCGTGTTTTTTCGCACGGGCTTCCCTCGTTAATGATAATATTCAATTTTACAACTACTAATTAGTATGCCCTGGACGAGTCCGTTAGCGAGTTTGGAAGCAGAAATAGCAACTATTTTGATAAACTAGTCATAAAAACTAGGCACAAAAAAATAGCAATTTTTAAAATACTTTTCAAATAGAACTCAAATAGAAAATCTGCAATGGTCTTTACCACTAAATATACTTTAAAAATAGCGTTTTAACCGATATACATTCTATTTTACATATTTTACTTGTCATATTTTCAATTATGGGGGCAAGACCATGACAAATACTAAATGACAGATAATTATTTGTAACTTCCACATGCGTTGTCCCATTGAGTTAAACATTTCAATCACTGTTTACCTGTCACTGTTACTGAATAAGCTTACATACATCTCAAAAATTCAATGAGACTCAAGTCCTAATTTGGATCATTTTGCCTGTAATCCTACACCAATACTCCCCATTCAAATCTAATAGGAGCCATGGAACTCAGCAACATAGAGAGGAGAGCCGGGAGTGTCGGCCCCGAGAGTGCCGGCTCCGAGAGTGCAGGGCCCGAGAGTGCCGGCCCCGAGAGTGCAGGGCCCGAGAGTGCCGGGCCCGAGAGTGCCGGACCCGAGAGTGCAGGGCCATAGAGTGCAGGGCCCGAGAGTGCCGGCCCCGAGAGTGTTTATTTGTTCCCCAAATATTATAGTGTGTTTATTAGCGTGTGTATGTGTATATAAATCTATGTTTTCCTTTAGTTATGTTTTTGATTTAATAAACTTGTAGTAAGTGCAGCTTTTTACTGTCTCACAAATGTAATTAATTTTGTAATTACGTTTATGGTAAGCAAAAGCTGTTTGTTTGTATTATGTTTGTGGGGATTATTACGTTACAAGGGCCAAAGGTCAGGGATGCTCTGGGACAGTAAAATCAACTCTTTATTCAGCCCCTGCTGATTTTAGGCTTTACAAAATAAATTGAAATAATATATTTCCCTGGGACAAACTGTTTTAGATGGTGAAATGAAAAGGAATTGAATTTAAAGTTATTTAAAAGTAGCCTATGTGTATGGACATTGTGTGTATACCTGCTGACCACTGCAGAAAGGTCAAGGCCTGGATATTACTTGGACGGGAACACCGGACGCCACAATAGGACGCAACAGGGAACGTTGTTGTGTCCTTAGGCTCTTATGGTCACCGTCTGGTCTGGTGATGTATAGTTTGTCTTGTTTTACTCACGCTGTCTCTGCTCCTCTTCGTTTCCTCCTCCCTTCTTGTTGTCCCTCTGGTTACCGCCCGAGTGTGACCTCGCCCACCTAGTGTGGGATGAAACTATACTGACAACCATGTGTCTCTAAAGCACATGACAAGCACTCATCATTCTAAATAATTAATTATAGGCTATGTAAGAAGGTTATGGTAAATATTACCGCATGTTAATAAAATTCACCTTCTATCAGTGTGCTTGATTATAAAGTATTCATTTTGTTTATGGGCTCTGAGCAAATTGCGAATCTCAAACCAAAAAGCATAAAAGCGTGTAAGTGTAAATGGGTTCTATTCGGGTTCTATTCGGGTTCTATTTGGGTTCTATTCGGGTTCTATTTGGGTTCTATTCGGGTTCTATTCGGGTTCTATTCGGGTTCTATTCGGGTTCTATTTGGGTTCTATTCGGGTTCTATTCGGGTTCTATTCGGGTTCTATTCGGGTTCTATTCGGGTTCTATTTGGGTTCTATTCGGGTTCTATTCGGGTTCTATTCGGGTTCTATTTGGGTTCTATTCGGGTTCTATTCGGGTTCTATTCGGGTTCTATTCGGGTTCTATTCGGGTTCTATTTGGGTTCTATTCGGGTTCTATTTGGGTTCTATTTGGGTTCTATTCGGGTTCTATTCGGGTTCTATTTGGGTTCTATTCGGGTTCTATTCGGGTTCTATTTGGGTTCTATTTGGGTTCTATTCGGGTTCTATTCGGGTTCTATTCGGGTTCTATTTGGGTTCTATTTGGGTTCTATTCGGGTTCTATTTGGGTTCTATTTGGGTTCTATTCGGGTTCTATTTGGGTTCTATTTGGGTTCTATTCGGGTTCTATTTGGGTTCTATTCGGGTTCTATTCGGGTTCTATTCGGGTTCTATTCGGGTTCTATTTGGGTTCTATTCGGGTTCTATTTGGGTTCTATTTGGGTTCTATTCGGGTTCTATTTGGGTTCTATTCGGGTTCTATTCGGGTTCTATTTGGGTTCTATTCGGGTTCTATTCGGGTTCTATTCGGGTTCTATTCGGGTTCTATTCGGGTTCTATTCGGGTTCTATTCGGGTTCTATTCGGGTTCTATTCGGGTTCTATTCGGGTTCTATTCGGGTTCTATTTGGGTTCTATTCGGGTTCTATTCGGGTTCTATTCGGGTTCTATTCGGGTTCTATTCGGGTTCTATTCGGGTTCTATTCGGGTTCTATTTGGGTTCTATTCGGGTTCTATTCGGGTTCTATTCGGGTTCTATTCGGGTTCTATTCGGGTTCTATTTGGGTTCTATTCTGGTTCTATTTGGGTTCTATTTGGGTTCTATTCGGGTTCTATTCGGGTTCTATTCGGGTTCTATTTGGGTTCTATTTGGGTTCTATTCGGGTTCTATTCGGGTTCTATTTGGGTTCTATTTGGGTTCTATTTGGGTTCTATTCGGGTTCTATTTGGGTTCTATTCGGGTTCTATTTGGGTTCTATTCGGGTTCTATTCGGGTTCTATTTGGGTTCTATTCGGGTTCTATTTGGGTTCTATTTGGGTTCTATTTGGGTTCTATTCGGGTTCTATTCGGGTTCTATTTGGGTTCTATTTGGGTTCTATTTGGGTTCTATTCGGGTTCTATTCGGGTTCTATTTGGGTTCTATTCGGGTTCTATTTGGGTTCTATTCGGGTTCTATTTGGGTTCTATTTGGGTTCTATTCGGGTTCTATTCGGGTTCTATTCGGGTTCTATTTGGGTTCTATTCTGGTTCTATTCGGGTTCTATTCGGGTTCTATTTGGGTTCTATTTGGGTTCTATTCGGGTTCTATTCGGGTTCTATTTGGGTTCTATTTGGGTTCTATTCGGGTTCTATTCGGGTTCTATTTGGGTTCTATTCGGGTTCTATTCGGGTTCTATTTGGGTTCTATTCGGGTTCTATTTGGGTTCTATTTGGGTTCTATTTGGGCTCTATTTGGGTTCTATTCGGGTTCTATTCGGGTTCTATTTGGGTTCTATTCGGGTTCTATTCGGGTTCTATTTGGGTTCTATTCGGGTTCTATTTGGGTTCTATTTGGGTTCTATTCGGGTTCTATTTGGGTTCTATTCGGGTTCTATTCGGGTTCTATTTGGGTTCTATTCGGGTTCTATTTGGGTTCTATTTGGGTTCTATTCGGGTTCTATTCGGGTTCTATTTGGGTTCTATTTGGGTTCTATTTGGGTTCTATTTGGGTTCTATTCGGGTTCTATTTGGGTTCTATTTGGGTTCTATTCGGGTTCTATTTGGGTTCTATTTGGGTTCTATTCGGGTTCTATTTGGGTTCTATTTGGGTTCTATTCGGGTTCTATTCGGGTTCTATTTGGGTTCTATTTGGGTTCTATTTGGGTTCTATTCGGGTTCTATTTGGGTTCTATTCGGGTTCTATTTGGGTTCGAGGCGAGCTCGTGTTTCTTCGGACTCATTCGGAGCCACTCGTGCGGGCCTCGGGTCTGCTCCAGACCGCGCCCTCCTCCTCCTCCGTGTCCTCCCCTGGTCCTCCCTCTTCTCTTCTGCTCTTGTCCCGGGCAGGAGCGTCCCACACTCGGCTCCGCAGCAGCTCCATGAGGACTCTCACCTCTTGCTTCTGCTAAACTTCACTATGATGCCTTTTACGCGAACTTTCGAGTCGGACAAACGCCAGCTGCAAGAGCTCAACTGCAAACTGGAACGATATGTAACCCGGGCAACGCAACTGGAGGTGGAAAACGCACATCTAGCCAGAGAATTACTGGAGCTGAGGCAGGCTACGAGCGCGCAGCAGAAGGAGCCCAAACATGACAGAGAAATGAGGGATCTTCGGCGCGCGGTGGAGCGGCTGAACGCGGAGCGGCTCCGCGCGGAGATGGAGACGGAGAAGCTGCGTCGGGAGATGGTGACGGTGCAGGCGCTGTGCAGCGAGCACAAGGACGTGTGCAGGGACATGAGCGAGGAGCTCCAGGGCTGCGAGCTGGAGTTACGCGTGTCCCACAGAGAGAAGAGCGAGATGCAGCAGCGCCTGGAGCGGCTGCAGGAGGAGCGCAGGGGTCTGGAGGAGGCTCAAAGACACGAGCTGCTGCAGCTCAGGTAGGACTGGACACAGCAGGGACTGGACACAGCAGGGACTGGACACAGAGTCATCGGACTGGACACAGAGTCATCGGACTGGACACAGAGTCATAGGACTGGACACAGAGTCATAGGACTGGACACAGCGGGAGTCATAGGACTGGACACAGAGTCATAGGGCTGGACACAGCGGGAGACATAGGACTGGACACAGAGTCATAGGGCTGGACACAGCGGGAGACATAGGACTGGACACAGAGTCATAGGACTGGACACAGAGTCATAGGACTGGACACAGAGGGAGTCATAGGACTGGACACAGAGTCATAGGACTGGACACAGAGTCATAGGGCTGGACACAGCGGGAGACATAGGACTGGACACAGAGTCATAGGACTGGACACAGAGGGAGTCATAGGACTGGACACAGAGGGAGTCATAGGACTGGACACAGAGTCATAGGACTGGACACAGCGGGAGTCATAGGACTGGACACAGCGGGAGTCATAGGACTGGACACAGAGTCATAGGACTGGACACAGCGGGAGTCATAGGACTGGACACAGAGTCATAGGACTGGACACAGAGTCATAGGACTGGACACAGAGGGAGTCATAGGACTGGACACAGAGTCATAGGGCTGGACACAGAGGGAGTCATAGGACTGGACACAGAGTCATAGGGCTGGACACAGAGGGAGTCATAGGACTGGACACAGCGGGAGTCATAGGACTGGACACAGAGTCATAGGGCTGGACACAGCGGGAGACATAGGACTGGACACAGAGTCATAGGACTGGACACAGAGTCATAGGACTGGACACAGAGTCATAGGACTGGACACAGAGGGAGTCATAGGACTGGACACAGAGTCATAGGGCTGGACACAGCGGGAGACATAGGACTGGACACAGAGTCATAGGACTGGACACAGAGTCATAGGACTGGACACAGAGTCATAGGACTGGACACAGAGGGAGTCATAGGACTGGACACAGAGTCATAGGGCTGGACACAGAGGGAGTCATAGGACTGGACACAGCGGGAGACATAGGACTGGACACAGAGGGAGTCATAGCAACATGAGGACATGCAGAGACCTACAGAGCATTATACTGTAGAAATAGTCACAAGCAGAGATGTCAGTAACTAAGCACATTCAGGCCTTGTACACTAGGGGGCGCTGTGTCATTCGGCTAAACTTGTTCTCACAATCACATAAAACACATTTACACGAGAAAACAATTTGTATTTTTACATGTCTGTGTGATTTTGTTTTCTTCAACCACTTTCACAAGATTTAAAATGCTTTTTTACTCATTTTTTATTTTATTTTTAATTTAAGAAGAAAAGGAAAATTGGATGCGCCTCCAAAATGTGGATATGCCTTAAAAATGTCATAACATAATCTTCTAATTTTGTCACATTTTAAAATGGTGCTACGCTGCATATGCTAATGAACTGAACTGGAACAAAGGACACTTTGTTTTATACCAGGTTTTGGTCCTGAAAGTTAAATGTTATGCACCTCTTGAAGAGATGTTTTGTCCTGTTCTCTAATGTATTGCAGATGAATAAATCCAAATCTCTCAAATTTTTACGTATAGGTTCTTATGACAGCTGCAGGTGTTGTATATGCTGTTGATCACTTGTGATTTGAAGTTCCTGGGGCCCCACTCCTCTGCTGCCTCCCTGTGCTCTGACCCCTGCTCACAGCTAGAGCGCCCCCTGCCTGTGAGCTGGATCCTCACACCTCACAGTTGATTGTGGACGGTCTTCAGAGTCCAGACTACAACACTGAGTATCAAAATGTAGTTAGGACATTTAGAAAATCTTATTGGCCCGTATGCTTTGTTAGACAGGACAGCTAAGTATGAAAAGGGGATGAGAAAGAAGGGAGGACATGCAGTGAATTGTCAAACTCACGACACTGTGGCCGGCACATGGAGCCTGCCATGTGTGCATCGACCATCAGGCATCGACCATCAGGCATCGACCACCAGGCATCGACCACCAGCCATTGACCACCAGGCATTGACCACCAGGCATCGACCACCAGGCATCGACCACCAGGCATCGACCATCAGGCATCGACCATCAGGCATCACCCACCAGGCATCGATCACCAGGCATCGACCACCAGGCATCGACCATCAGGCATCGACCATCAGGCATCACCCACCAGGCATCGATCACCAGGCATCGACCACCAGGCATCGACCATCAGGCATCGACCATCAGGCATCACCCACCAGGCATCGACCACCAGGCATCGACCATCAGGCATCACCCACCAGGCATCGACCATCAGGCATCGACCACCAGGCATCGACCACCAGGCATCGACCACCAGGGAGCACACCTGGAGCCTGCCATGTGTGCATCGACCACCAGGCATCGACCACCAGGCATCGACCACCAGGGAGCACACCTGGAGCCTGCCATGTGTGCATCGACCACCAGGCATCGACCACCAGGCATCGACCACCAGGGAGCACACCTGGAGCCTGCCATGTGTGCATCGACCACCAGGCATCGACCACCAGGCATCGACCACCAGGCATCGACCACCAGGCATCGACCATCAGGCATCACCCACCAGGCATCGATCACCAGGCATCGATCACCAGGCATCGACCACCAGGCATCGACCATCAGGCATCGACCATCAGGCATCACCCACCAGGCATCGACCACCAGGCATCGACCATCAGGCATCACCCACCAGGCATCGACCATCAGGCATCGACCACCAGGCATCGACCACCAGGCATCGACCACCAGGGAGCACACCTGGAGCCTGCCATGTGTGCATCGACCACCAGGCATCGACCACCAGGCATCGACCACCAGGGAGCACACCTGGAGCCTGCCATGTGTGCATCGACCACCAGGCATCGACCACCAGGCATCGACCACCAGGCATCGACCACCAGGCATCGACCACCAGGCATCGACCACCAGGCATCGACCACCAGGCAGCACACCTGGAGCCAGATTTTTAGAAAAAGTGATGAAATGTATAGGCTTTGTAGATCATCTCATCAAGTTGTTCCTGCTTTGTGAGCAGTACAAAGGGGTGGGGCACTTCCTGTGTCATTCTGCGCTCTTGGCTCTTGCCTCACTCTTTCCACTCTGGGCAGAGCTTATTGATAACAGAGAGCTCTCTCCCAGTGGCACCCCAGACTGCAACTGCAGTCCTGCTGGTGCCACTAGAAGAGCTCGTACTTGTGCACTCTTGCTCTCTCTCTCTCTCTCTCTCTCTCTCTCTCTCTCTCTCTCTCTCTCGCGCGATTGGGAAACACTGCACAAGAGTTCCCACTGGTGTCCTTGTAAATATATAGGCCTGTTAAAAAGTACTAATATTTTTGGTACACACATGGCTACGCCAATCGAGAGAGTAAATTAGAGAAAAATATCAAATAAAACATAAAAGAGAACATCAGTATGCAGAGGACCTTGGCTCGGTCGTTCTCCACCACATTTGGAGGTGTTTCCACTTTGTCCTTGGGGTCTCCAGCCCGTGCTCTGCACAGATGTTTCTTACACTATGTCAGCTCCTGGTGATGGAGCTCCATGTGTGCTGTCCCTGCAGCATCTGCACCTGCAGTTATGTGTGGGACTGTCTCAGGGCCCTTTGCACAGCTACACCTTGGGTCTTGTCTGGTGGTAGATCTGGGCCTCTATTGATCTGGTTTTCAGGTCCTGCCCCTGTCCTGCTCCTGTCCTGCCCCTGTCCTGCCATGATCAGAGCCTCTGTCCTTCAGACCGGCTCTTTCTAACCATTGGTAGGATCTCGTGATATCAGCCACTTCAGTTATGTTCCGGTGGTACATCCCATGTAGGGGCGTGTCCTCCCATGTAGGGGCGTGTCCTCCCATGATGGTCCCTCCAGCACCTCATTATCCTCTGTTCCTCATTGTCTGAGACATTCACTGAGCACGTCCTCTGTAGGAGCCTTGTCCTTGATGTATTTATGGATTTTGGACGTTTTGTCCTGGATATTGGCTCTCACACTAGTCCTCGGCCGCCTTCCTTACGGCTAGTGTACAGTCTCAGGGAGCTAGTGTCCAGTCTCAGGGTGCTAGTGTCCAGTCTCAGGGTGCTAGTGTACAGTCTCAGGGTGCTAGTGTCCGGTCTCAGGGTGCTAGTGTCCAGTCTCAGGGTGCTAGTGTACAGTCTCAGGGTGCTAGTGTACAGTCTCACGGTGCTAGTGTGCAGTCTAAGGGTGCTAGTGTACGGTCTCAGGGTGCTAGTGTGCAGTCTCAGGGTGCTAGTGTAGAGTCTCAGGGTGCTAGTGTACGGTCTCAGGGTGCTAGTGTCCAGTCTCAGGGTGCTAGTGTACAGTCTCAGGGTGCTAGTGTACAGTCTCAGGGTGCTAGTGTACAGTCTCAGGGTGCTAGTGTACAGTCTCAGGGTGCTAGTGTGCAGTCTCAGGGTGCTAGTGTGCAGTCTCAGGGTGCTAGTGTGCAGTCTCACGGTGCTAGTGTCCAGTCTCAGGGTGCTAGTGTAGAGTCTCAGGGTGCAAGTGTACAGTCTCAGGGTGCTAGTGTAGAGTCTCAGGGTGCTAGTGTCCAGTCTCAGGGTGCTAGTGTGCAGTCTCAGGGTGCTAGTGTCCAGTCTCAGGGTGCTAGTGTCCAGTCTCAGGGTGCTAGTGTGCAGTCTAAGGGTGCTAGTGTACGGTCTCAGGGTGCTAGTGTGCAGTCTCAGGGTGCTAGTGTGCAGTCTCACGGTGCTAGTGTCCAGTCTCAGGGTGCTAGTGTAGAGTCTCAGGGTGCTAGTGTCCAGTCTCAGGGTGCTAGTGTCCAGTCTCAGGGTGATAGTGTGCAGTCTCAGGGTGCTAGTGTCCAGTCTCAGGGTCCTAGTGTACAGTCTCAGGGTGCTAGTGTACAGTCTCAGGGTGCTAGTGTACAGTCTCAGGGTGCTAGTGTACAGTCTCAGGGTGCTAGTGTACAGTCTCAGGGTGCTAGTGTACAGTCTCAGGGTGCTAGTGTACAGTCTCAGGGTGCTAGTGTACAGTCTCAGGGTGCTAGTGTACAGTCTCAGGGTGCTAGTGTGCAGTCTCAGGGTGCTAGTGTACAGTCTCAGGGTGCTAGTGTACAGTCTCAGGGTGCTAGTGTACAGTCTCAGGGTGCTAGTGTACAGTCTCAGGGTGCTAGTGTACAGTCTCAGGGTGCTAGTGTCCAGTCTCAGGGTGCTAGTGTACAGTCTCAGGGTGCTAGTGTACAGTCTCAAGGTGCTGGATTTGGGATGGAACTCTCCATGGTCAGGAGCTTTCGTGTCTGAACATTTGTGGTCTGTATCTCCTCCTTTGGCCAACTGATTCATCCTGCAGGGTCTAATCACTGGCAGGGCGTAGCTCTTACTATTGAGCTGGCTTCTGAGGACTTGCTAGGGAATTACTAGGGAATTGGCTGAAGCCGCTTTCCTGTGTAAGTGTAAAGTGTAAAGTGTAATCGCACTGAAACTTGACAAGGCTTGTGCGCATGCTCCACGACCCATGCTGATGTATGACCCCTGGAACAAAACCATGCAAGGAAGAACACAACAACAGGGTGAGCGTGCACTTTATCTGCACAATAACTAACGCAGACATTACATACGAGACAGGCTGCGAAATAGACAGGGGCCCGGGGCCCTTAAGCAGTCAAATCTCCGGCGGGCCCGGGGTTTGAATTAGGAGGGGCCCCGGGCCCCTGTATCTAAATTCCTCTAAAAAAAAAATCAAGATTTAACTAGTAATTTGGCCATATTTGGGGCATTTTCAACGCTTAAGTTTCGTTTTGACAGACATGCCCACTTCGCAGTCTTCTCGCTTCTCATTGGCCGAGCGGTGTCCGTGATCTAATTTCGATGAAAGCGGGCATTTGATTTGCCGCTGCCTTCGGTCGCGTTCGGTTGTACTCGGAAATTCTTGGTCTAATTTTGCCCCAAAAGTCATATCTAGGTTGGCGGGCGTCAATCTCTCCTCAGTCCACAATTCAGTCTTTTTAAAGTTGTTTGCAACAAAAGCTGTGTCAATGTGGAAGTATCCAAGGGCCCCAAGGGCCCCGCCCCCTTTGGAGTTGTTATTATCGGGGCAATGTTTATATGTTAGTAGTTTATTTTGTAGGACGTGATTTTATATATTGCACAAGATCTCTTTGTGTCAAATGCTGTAAACAGTATTTATTTTGTATCTAAGAAACATGATTATATTAAATTAAACAGTATTAAAGATCATGATCTCTGGTTTATATGATTCACTATTTGTGCTCTTCATATCAAATAAAGGATAAAAGTACTTTAAATTGTTTTACATGCTAATAACCAGGTTTAAAACAACACATTTATCTTGTTCTTATGACGCAGCGATGCCCTGCGCGCTTGTGGTCCCCTGAAATTGCTGGGGGGCCCCTAACTTTTTTAGGTAGGGGGCCCCCCTGGTCCCTCACTTTGAAAATCTATTTCTCAGCCTGCGAGATGAACAAAGCTGCATCTTGCTGTTGTTCGAAAATGCTCATGACAGTTGTTTATATGTGACGCAAAAGGTCAACCGGAATGGAGGGGCGTATTATTCCCCTGAAACGATGCATATCGCCACCTAGTGCTAGGAGGACGACACGTCCTTGTCAGGAATTCAACTTTCTCGTCTGCATGTATACTTGGACAAGGACAGAGCTTCGTCAAGACGTCAAAACCGAATGTTATAAAAACTGTGTTTTTCGCAATCATGTAAACGCACTGACTGACGCAAACCGTCAAAATTGGGACTAAACCAAGACTAATCCTGGAATTAAACCTGGACTGGACCAGGACTAGAACAGGACCACACCAAAGTCTTCAACGACAATGTCTGAGGTATGAACCCAGCTTTCTCTTCAGCGCACAACTGTAAACTGAACTCAGTCGATGCCTTGAAATCATTATTTTTACGTCCCTGTCAACATGACATTACATTACAAGGAGAGGAAAACAGACTAACATCATTCATGAAAAATAAACTTGTATTAGTTACACAGGGTCGGCTTTAGGAACGCGCAGCATGAAAACCAAGTTATGTGGATGGCCACAAGCTACATTTGAGTGATTGTTTCATGTAAATCCACCAAATAAAACCAAAGTTATAATTTCAATTCCATAAAAAAAAGTGCCTGTAGTACACGTGTTTTGTTATCATTTAACATTAGAAACTTAACAAAACAAAATGATCAAAACTGGTCATTCAACAATATATATTACTACTATGCACAGGTATAACGTTGATTAGTTTTCTTAGAAAAAATAGAAGTTGTGACCTTCACAATGAAATAGTTAAACTTTTGTCACATTTGTCATGAAAGAAAATACACGGATTATTGCATTATAAACATACTATTACATGGTGTATAAGCCTAAACATACTATTACATGGTGTATAAGTCTAAACACACTATTACATGGTGTATAAGTCTAAACACACTATTACATGGTGTATAAGCCTAAACACACTATTACATGTGTATAAGTCTAAACACACTATTACATGGTGTATAAGTCTAAACACACTATTGCATGGTGTATAAGTCTAAACACACTATTACATGTGTATAAGTCTAAACACACTATTACATGTGTATAAGTCTAAACACACTATTACATGGTGTATAAGTCTAAACATACTATTACATGGTATATAAGTCTAAACATACTATTACATGTGTATAAGTCTAAACATACTATTACATGGTGTATAAGTCTAAACACACTATTACATGGTGTATAAGTCTAAACATACTATTACATGGTATATAAGTCTAAACATACTATTACATGTGTATAAGTCTAAACATACTATTACATGGTATATAAGTCTAAACATACTATTACATGTGTATAAGTCTAAACATACTATTACATGGTGTATAAGTCTAAACATACTATTACATGGTATATAAGTCTAAACATACTATTACATGTGTATAAGTCTAAACATACTATTACATGGTGTATAAGTCTACACACACTATTACATGGTGTATAAGCCTAAACATACTATTACATGGTGTATAAGCCTAAACACACTATTACATGGTGTATAAGTCTAAACACACTATTACATGGTGTATAAGTCTAAACACACTATTACATGTGTATAAGTCTAAACACACTATTACATGTGTATAAGTCTAAACACACTATTACATGCTGTATAAGTCTAAACACACTATTACATGGTGTATAAGTCTAAACACACTATTACATGGTGTATAAGTCTAAACACACTATTACATGTGTATAAGTCTAAACACACTATTACATGGTGTATAAGTCTAAACATACTATTACATGGTGTATAAGTCTAAACACACTATTACATGGTATATAAGTCTAAACACACTATTACATGGTGTATAAGTCTAAACATACTATTACATGGTATATAAGTCTAAACATACTATTACATGGTGTATAAGTCTAAACACACTATTACATGGTGTATAAGTCTAAACACACTATTACATGGTGTATAAGTCTAAACATACTATTACATGGTATATAAGTCTAAACATACTATTACATGGTATATAAGTCTAAACATACTATTACATGTGTATAAGTCTAAACATACTATTACATGGTGTATAAGTCTAAACACACTATTACATGTGTATAAGTCTAAACACACTATTACATGGTGTATAAGTCTAAACACACTATTACATGGTGTATAAGTCTAAACACACTATTACATGGTGTATAAGTCTAAACACACTATTACATGGTGTATAAGCCTAAACACACTATTACATGGTGTATAAGTCTAAACATACTATTACATGTTGTATAAGTCTAAACACACTATTACATGGTGTATAAGTCTAAACACACTATTACATGGTGTATAAGTCTAAACACACTATTACATGGTGTATAAGTCTAAACACACTATTACATGTGTATAAGCCTAAACACACTATTACATGGTGTATAAGTCTAAACACACTATTACATGTGTATAAGTCTAAACACACTATTACATGGTGTATAAGTCT
Organism: Eucyclogobius newberryi; assembly: GCF_026437365.1. NCBI lineage: Eukaryota > Metazoa > Chordata > Actinopteri > Gobiiformes > Gobiidae > Eucyclogobius > Eucyclogobius newberryi. The sequence goes on along the minus strand of NW_027316389.1, from coordinate 40,777,554 downwards.
AAACATACTATTACATGGTGTATAAGTCTAAACATACTATTACATGTGTATAAGTCTAAACATACTATTACATGGTGTATAAGTCTAAACATACTATTACATGGTGTATAAGTCTAAACACACTATTACATGTGTATAAGTCTAAACATACTATTACATGGTGTATAAGTCTAAACACACTATTACATGGTGTATAAGTCTAAACACACTATTACATGTGTATAAGTCTAAACACACTATTACATGTGTATAAGTCTAAACACACTATTACATGTGTATAAGTCTAAACACACTATTACATGGTGTATAAGTCTAAACATACTATTACATGGTGTATAAGTCTAAACACACTATTACATGGTGTATAAGTCTAAACACACTATTACATGGTGTATAAGTCTAAACACACTATTACATGTGTATAAGCCTAAACACACTATTACATGGTGTATAAGTCTAAACACACTATTACATGTGTATAAGTCTAAACACACTATTACATGGTGTATAAGTCTAAACATACTATTACATGGTGTATAAGTCTAAACATACTATTACATGTGTATAAGTCTAAACATACTATTACATGGTGTATAAGTCTAAACATACTATTACATGGTGTATAAGTCTAAACACACTATTACATGTGTATAAGTCTAAACATACTATTACATGGTGTATAAGTCTAAACACACTATTACATGGTGTATAAGTCTAAACACACTATTACATGTGTATAAGTCTAAACACACTATTACATGTGTATAAGTCTAAACACACTATTACATGTGTATAAGTCTAAACACACTATTACATGTGTATAAGTCTAAACATACTATTACATGGTGTATAAGTCTAAACACACTATTACATGGTGTATAAGTCTAAACACACTATTACATGTGTATAAGTCTAAACACACTATTACATGTGTATAAGTCTAAACACACTATTACATGTGTATAAGTCTAAACACACTATTACATGTGTATAAGTCTAAACATACTATTACATGTGTATAAGTCTAAACACACTATTACATGTGTATAAGTCTAAACACACTATTACATGGTGTATAAGTCTAAACATACTATTACATGGTGTATAAGTCTAAACACACTATTACATGGTGTATAAGTCTAAACACACTATTACATGTGTATAAGTCTAAACACACTATTACATGGTGTATAAGTCTAAACACACTATTACATGGTGTATAAGTCTAAACATACTATTACATGGTGTATAAGTCTAAACACACTATTACATGTGTATAAGTCTAAACATACTATTACATGGTGTATAAGTCTAAACACACTATTACATGTGTATAAGCCTAAACACACTATTACATGGTGTATAAGTCTAAACACACTATTACATGGTGTATAAGTCTAAACATACTATTACATGGTGTATAAGTCTAAACACACTATTACATGTGTATAAGTCTAAACATACTATTACATGTGTATAAGTCTAAACACACTATTACATGTGTATAAGTCTAAACACACTATTACATGGTGTATAAGTCTAAACACACTATTACATGGTTGCGTTTAATCCTTTGGTAAAATCTGTATTGACGACCTGGAAACAACTAATCAAAACCTATAACCTAAACAAAGATGTTAAAATCTTAACCTGGTTGGGTTATGATCAAATTGTTACACCTATTGCACAGATTTAAGGTTTAAAGCCTGGATAACAAAAAGTGTAAAGGTTTTCTACCAGACTCAGGATCTGGGTTTTCTCCCAAAGAGAATGGCATGAAAAGCTTTGACATGTTGAAGGAATCTTCCAGAAACAGGGCTGTTATAGGTATTCACAAAGAGGGAGTTATTATAACCAAGAAATTAAAGAAAGCCATGACTGTAACTCTTTGACCAAAGTATTTATTAAGGCAAAATCACATGTTTGGAAACAACTCCATTGGAAAAAAAAAATCTTTGCTAAATGTTAGAGAAATTGTGGTTATGAGGATGCAAACCATTATCATGTGTTTTGGAACTGTCCTGTTCAAAAATACTTAGATTATCAAGGCTTTACAGACTTTACAGACTTTTACAGCTTTTTTGGACATCATCATCATCATCATCATCATCATCATCATCCCACAATTCATTGAACATGAAACATTTCAAACAACCTTCTTTCATGTTGTCATGATGGAGTATTGTTTGCAGAATTTTGAGGCAATGACAAAATGTGTCATACTTTTGGGATGCACTGCAAAAGCTCCAGCATTTCCAACCTGCAGAAAGGGCCTTATTGTGAAACGCTTGGACGAGACAAACAACAGAAGCCAAAAAGAAATGAAAACAAATAATTGTGTTAGCTTCAGAGGTGACTCTGGCAGCAGTTAACGTGTACCCATGGAGACACATGGACGCAGACATACATACAGTATTTGCTGGGAATCGAACCCGTTTAAAGGAGGGCGAGTCATTGTGGAGAGTGAACGTTTCAGCAACATATCAGCATCAATGTAGTCAGAAACGGGTAGAAATAAATTGTCCTTTCTTGGGGGGGAACTACACATTTTTTTGTCATATTTGCAGGAAAGTTTAATAATTGTATTATATGCAATCTATAAATATAATAAAGGTCATGAAAATGTTGAAGGAAACATATACATCTGGTCCATTGACTTACACATACACTTCATTGTAACAAACTGCAAATTTTCATTTACATTTTCTTTTTTTCGAAAAGTAGCTTGTGACAATTTAGAACCCTACTTATATCACTCAGTTTTATTTACTTCACATAATCACTACAAATAATGTGAGTTGGGATTGGTCAGAGGCAGTTGAAACAATCAATCAAATACAACTTTGAGTACACTACTGATGGGAAGTTCATTCAATTATTTTATTTGTTGCTTATTTCCCTTCCCCCACTTGCATGTCGCCTCTAAGATGCTTTTTTTACTCCCCATATTAACTTTAAACTTTACTCCATCTTCCCAGGCGACAGGTGGAGACCATAACCACTTCCTGTCAGTCTCAGTACATGGCCGCGCAAATCTCCGGCGGGCTGCTGCAACAGCCCGTAACCGCACAGGACGTCCAGGATTTTGCCTTTGGGTTGTCTGAGGGCTGGGTCAAGACTCTGGACATGTACCAGCAGAAGGTGGAGGAGATGGAGCGGGCCGTCAGGGAGGACCAGGCTCGGATGTGTGACCTCCAGAGGGAGAAGATGGCGTACGAGTCACAGCTGCACATGGTCCGAGCCCAGACCGAGCAGCAGGGACAACAGCAGATAAGGCTGGAGCAGGAGCTGGTCAGCATGCAGGAGAAGTTCCACCTGGACTCTGAGAAGTATCAGGTAAGCAAAAGAGCTTTTCACACTGTAGGAACCTTTTACGGTTCCTTGTTTTCTTTATAGTTCTATGGATAGGGACTAGGGACTGGGGCCACACTTTGGCCCTGCTCAGCTTGGCTATGTGCTCGTGGCCCTGCTCAGCCCTGATCCCATTACAACTGGTGCTCAGTGGTGCTGTGTAAAACTGGACAATCTTCACAAGAGTTTGTTTATAAATCACACTGGCAGAGATGGTTAAGCCGCATCATAAACTTTCTATGCATTAAAAGCTCTATTGTTTTACTTTATTTCTTAATGATCGTTAGAAGAGTTTTTCCACAACAGAGACAATGAAAGCAGACCGCTTTAATTACTTGTGCTGTGTTTCTTGGGGTTCTGTGGGTATATTTCAACAGCAGCTCATCTCTAGACCGACGCCATAACCGGGAAGTACACAAAACTAGTATATTTATCCAATAAAATAGGCTCGGGGGCCAGAGGGCCACGTGAATCGGGCCCTTGCACTGGGGATGAGACAGAGCACTGTCTTGTCTAATAAACATGAAACCATCATGTTAAAAACAATATATACATTTTTATTTATAAAATGAATCAATGAGCCAAGCACAAAACTGTTAATCTGATTTTATGAGAGACAAACTCCCATTTCATTTTCAAAACTTATTTAAGCCAATTCATGTATTAAAAAATGTTAATATTTGAACTTCCAATGGTGGTAATAGAACACAGTTCGTGAACAAGATGTTTGTGGATTTATCCACTTAATTAAATGTAGCTTAATTTAATGGAAATCACTGCCAAAATGGGATTCTTTACTTTTAATTGCCATTATTGTTTTAACGGGTGTGATACCGGGAGTGGCCACAGTGAGTCTGTTGCTCACGGCGGTACAAGGGACCACACAGGAAGTTTGTGTTTTGGCTCAGACAAAACACAGTACAATCTATGAACTTTGTGAGACTGGAACTTCTGAGATGAGAGAACACAATCTGTACACACTTTTGTGTAAGAATTCCATAAATGTGAGGCCAGACTTGTGGAGAGGCCCAGTAAAAGCACAGCTTGTTCAGGTAGTTTTGAGCTACAAAAACTCCTGTCATTGAATAAATGTGTTTTGTTTGTCAGATGGTGATCGATGAGCTGCAGAGGGAGAGGGACCTGATCGCCCACACCATGGACCAGAAGATGGTAGAACATCAGCAGATCCTCCAGCTCAACATGGATCTGGGGCTGGAGCTGGCTGCATACAGGTCAGACTCTCCAAACAAAGGCGGTGCAATGCTCTGTTTGAACGTTCTTGTCCAGGATGCAGTTTGTTGTTGTTGTTGTTGTTGTTGTTGTTGTTTTATGGCGGTTGGCATCCGAGTGTTGCATTACCGCCAGACTTTATTCCTCAGACGTTTCATAGTTGTTGTTGTTGTTGTTGTTTTATGGCGGTTGACATCCGAGTGTTGCATTACCGCCAGACTTTATTCCTTAGACTTTGTCGTAGTCCTAAAAGTTCTTCTTCCAGTGCCTTGACTTCCAGTGCTTTGTCCTCAGACTCTGTCGTAGTCCGTTGTTGTTGTTGTTGTTGTTTTATGGCGGTTGGCATCCAAGTGTTGCATTACCGCCAGACTTTATTCCTCAGACTTTGTCGTAGTCCTCAGACTCTGTCGTAGTCCGTAAAAGTACTCCTTCCATTGCTTTGGTGTTACAAAGCCCATGAGGTCATGATATGTCTTTGTGACTAGAATAGTTGTTGTTGTTTCAGAGACCAACCGGTCTGCGACGAACAATACCTCGTGCACTTGGATGCCAACTGCCATAAAAAACAACAACGACAACAGTTTGGATATTACGGCAACATAGAGGAACGCCTCGGTCCGTATGACGGGGAAGAAGAAGAGGAAGCGTGACCTGGTCGGTGACGATATGAACAGCGGGGAGGACTCCCCTGGAGCCACTGATCCTGTGCAGCGTAGGGCGTCTTCTTGCTCGTCTATGGAGGGCTCTCTCAGTGAGGAGCAGGGCGGGGGGGTTGCAGATGTCGGGGATGTGAGTTCAGAGTGTAAGGTGTTCATAAAGCTCGCGCAGGATAATGCGTCCTTTAAGGGGTGGGATCCGATGGCGTTGACAAGGAGCCTGACTGTAGTTGTGGGAGTGGTCAAGCATGCGAGTGTCCTTAGGGATGGCTCGCTGCTGGTCGTGTGCAAGGACGTGGCTCAGCAAAGGAAGGCGATTGAAGCTAAGTGTCTGGGGGGGAAGGACATTCTTGTGTCTGATGCTGTAAGAGGCACGGTCAGGGGAGTTATAGTAGGCGTCCCTACGACGACATCTGTGGATGACATAAAGGAGAATTTGACTGGAGCTAAAGTGGTGGATGCTAGGCGGTTGAAGATGACCCGGGATGGGGTAAGGTGTGACAGCCTGTCGATAATGATTAGATTTGAAGGTGGGATCCTGCCTCGTGTGGTGTGCGTTGGGTACATGCGCTATGGCGTACGCCCATATGTTCTGCCGCCCCTGCGTTGCTTCAAGTGCCAGCGCTTTGGGCATATTGCAGCGGTCTGTAGAGGGAAGCAGAAGTGTGGTAAATGTGCAGGAGACCACGAGTATGGGAAGTGTGACGACGGAGCAAAACTCAAGTGCTGTAACTGTGGGGGAGAGCATAGCTCTGCCTACGGGGGATGCGTGTTCAGCAAGAGGGCTGCTGAGGTGCAAAAAGTTAGAGCCTCTCAAGGCATATCCTACGCGGATGCGGTCAAGAAGGTGTCTGGTAGTCAGGTGACGGTGGATGCAGTGGGGGCTGCCAGTGCTGCTGGTGTCCTAGGCGACAGGGGAGGGGGCAGCGTTGCCCGCAGCCAGGGGGAGGTCCCCACTGGGATGCCCGTGAGTGTGGTTTCCACGGGCAGAGGCCCTGTGGGTGCGGAGGATGTACTGGTTGTGAAGAGGAAAGATTTCTTCCTCTTTATAGTGGAAGTGATTAACTGTACTGGGCAAACCAAGAAGAGATCCGAAAAGACTAAGATCATCGCTAAGGCTGCAGGGAAGTACTTTGGAGCTGGGGGCCCCGAGTGGACGGAGATAGAGGATGCGCTGCGGGAGGGCGCCCTGCCCCATTCTGGCAGTGGGAGTGGGGGGGGCTCCCGATGCGCCGTCAGGTTCCGGGGGCTCATAATGGCGGTGGTTGTCTTGCAATGGAATGCGCGTAGTCTTCGTGCTAATGGCCAGGAATTTAAGCATTTTGTCTCTACCTTGTTGAACAAGCCTCACGTTATGTGCGTGCAGGAGACTTGGTTACGACCTAGGTGGGGTTTTGGGATACAAGGGTATGTGTGTGTTAGGAATGATAGGGAGCAGGGTAGAGGCGGAGGTGTGGCTGTGTTTGTCCGAGATGACCTAAATTACGTTGTTGTCAGTGTGAGTAAAGCGCCGGAGGCCCTGGCGGTGAGGGTCTGGCTGGGTGGTGAAGCTGTTACTGTGGTTAACCTTTATAATCCGTGTGGTGAGTTAACGCTAGAGTCCTTACATAGTATCGGTAAGGATGTTCGGGGAAAGGCCGTGTGGTGTGGGGATTTTAATGCGCATAGCGCTTTGTGGGGCGGTAGTGGTACCGATAGGTATGGGCAGGTGGTAGAGGGTTTTATCAATCAAAGGGAGTTGGTTTGTCTGAATGATGGGGGTGGGACCCGCTATGATATGGGGACCGGTGCGGAAAGTGCAATAGATCTTACACTTGTGTCCAAGGAGTTAGCTGGTGTTTGTAGTTGGGAGGTTCTTGGTAATCTTTCTTTTGGTAGCGATCACTATCTAGTCCGCACCGTGATTGGCTTTGGGAGCTGTGTGGTCAGGGGGACGAGGATCCAGAGGTGGCAGTTGGCAAGGGCGAACTGGGGGGCTTTCCTGAGGAAAGCTGATGATGGTTCTAGGGTTCTGCAGGAAGGAGGATTGACTCAGGTGGATGATCTCAATAGTGCAATTGTCTCGCTCATCACGCAGTCAGCGGTAGGCACGATTCCTAAGAGTGGTGGTAGTGGACATAGGAAGCGGGTGCCGTGGTGGACTTAAGCATGTGGTCATGCTGTTAGGGCGAGAAATGCGGCGTTTCGCCGGCTAAGGGTTTCCCACACTGAGGGTGCCCTCATTGACTACAAGAGGGCCCGCGCTGTTGTGCGGAAAACTGTGAGAACGGCCAAGAGTGCCTATTGGAGGCGGGATTGTTCCAAAATTGGGAGAGAAACGCGTCTCGGGGATGTTTGGGGGATGATTAAGCGGATGCATGGGGTTGAGCGCCGTCATGGGACCCCGGTCCTAATACTGAATGGTGTTGAAGCAGTCAGCGACGTTGACAAAGCTGAACTGTTGGCCAGCACCTTTGTGTCGGTGCACAGCTCTGACAATCTCTCACCTGCGGAAAGGCACTACAGGGAGAGTACTTTGGCCCAGAATTCTGAGCTGATTGGGCACCAGCCTTCGACTCAAGATGACCTTGACCTTCCGTTTAGTTTGTTTGAGCTAAGGAGAGCACTTTCTAAGGCGAAACAGACAGCCCCGGGTAAAGATGAGGTGTGCTATGACATGCTCTCTCATTTGACTGATGACACGCTTGGGCTAGTCCTGGGTCTTTTCAACCGTGTTTGGGATTCAGGTTGTGTTCCATCTGCGTGGAAACAGTCTACGGTGGTGCCGGTTCTGAAGCCGGGTAGGCCAGCGTCTGACCCTTCAAGTTATAGGCCGATTGCCTTGACGTCGCAGCTCGGGAAAACGATGGAGCGCATGGTTACCGAGCGGTTGGATTACTTCTTGGAGAGTCAGGGTTTGCTTCCCGCGCACCAGAGTGGTTTCCGTAGGGGCAGGAACACCATGGATTCCGTGTTGTGTTTGGAATCTGATATCCAGCTGGCCAGGGCTCAGAAAGAAAAGGTTATTGCGGTGCTCTTTGATGTGGAGAAGGCGTACGATATGGTTTGGAAGGATGGGCTCCTCATTAAGCTGCGGAAGTGTGGTGTGAAGGGTAAACTGTTTAACTGGGTCCGGAGCTTTCTGTCTGGCCGGCGTATCCAAACCAGAGTGGGCGCTGCTTACTCTGGGGTCTATGGGGTGGAGAATGGGATCCCGCAGGGGAGTGTGTGTAGCCCTATCTTGTTCAATGTTATGATTAAGGACATCTTTGACGACGTGGATGGGTCTGTTGGGAGGAGCCTTTATGCTGACGATGGCGCTCTATGGGTGAGAGGGAGGAATCTCCGGTTTTACGAGGCGAAACTGCAAAGGGCAATACAGCAGGTGGAGCAGTGGACCCTGAAGTGGGGGTTTAAACTGTCTGTACGGAAGTCTCAAGTGATCTGTTTCTTCAATGGGCATAGGGACGTCTCCCTTCGACTGCATGGGCAGGTGCTCGAACAGGTCAGGGAGGTGAGGTTCTTGGGGGTCACCTTTGACGAGAGGCTTAGTTGGCGTCGGCACATTGATGAGGTCAGTGGTAAATGCAAAAGGGTGAATAACTTGCTTCGTTGTCTATCCGGCCAGGACTGGGGGGCCAGCAGAAGGTCGCTCCTGGGTATTTATCGGGCCGTCATGAGGGCGGCTATTGATTATGGCTGTATAGCCTACATGTCTGCGGCTGAGACTAACTTAAAGAAGCTTGATGTGGAGCAAGCCCAGGCCTTGCGCATCTGCTGTAGGGCTTTTAGGACCTCCCCTGTCTCGGCGCTGCAGGTTGAGTTGGGGGAATTGCTGTTACGGCTCCGGAGGCTAGAACTTCTGTTGGCTTACTGGGTGAATGTGCAAGGTCATACGAGCTCTCACCCGGTGAGGGACTTTCTCAGGGTTGATGGGGGGCAGAGTGAGGCTGGCGGTATGATTTTCAGCCAGGTAGGAAATGCGAAGGCGCGGCTTGCGGGGGTTGGTGATCTGCGTGTGAGCCCGTCGGTGGCTTTGTCTGCTATAGCTCCGTGGAAGTTTGTCCCGGCTCCTGTTGATGTTAGCTTGCATGGCAAGCTTAGAGGAGTCGCTGGGAGGGCACCGCAGTTTGCCGTTCAAGCGCTCATCGATAAGCACTCAGGTGATGTGTTTATTTATACCGACGGGTCTAGGGATCCTGAGAGTGGGCGTACTGGCGCCGCTTATTTTGTGCCTGACCTGGGGCTAGCGGTCAAGAAGAGGTTGACAGATCGCCTTTCTGTTTTCACGTCGGAACTTATAGCGATACGGTTGGCGTTGGAATGGGCGGAATCTGCTTTGCAGTGTTGCGGCATTGTGGTGGCCTCTGACAGCCTTTCTGCATTGCAAAGCATTAAATCTGGGAAATCGGATTGCAGACAGGATGTGTTGAATGGCATCTTCTGTCTGATGCTCTCCCTGTCCAGGAAGGATGTGAGGGTTTCCTTCATTTGGGTCCCTGCGCATGTGGGGGTGGATGGTAACGAAATGGCTGATGCACTGGCTAAACGTTCCCTTCGGCGGCCATCAATTGATGTGGCGGTTGAGTTAAGCAAATCTGAAATCAAGCCCGTTATCAAGAGTCATGTGGTCGGCCTTTGGCAGGAATTTTGGAGCCACTGTGTTACTGGACGGCATCTCTATCACATACAGGGTAGTGTGGGTCCTTGCGGGTCTATGGGCAGGAACGCGTGGGAGGAAAGGGCCTTCGCCCGCATGAGGATTGGCCATACTGGACTCAATTGGTCACTGAGTAGGATAGGCAAACATCCGACCGGTCTGTGTGGTCACTGTCGGGTGCCAGAGACTGTCGAGCATGTGCTGATTTGCTGTGAGGCTTATGATAGGGAAAGGGCCGGGTTGGCCTTGTGGTTTCGGAATAATGGGCGGGAGTTCAATCTGCGGAACGTTCTGGCCATCCAGTCACAGGGTTTGTGTCAGGCTGTGGTTGCTTACTTATGTAGCACAGGGCTGGGTAAACGTTTATAGAGGTGGGGGGTGTTGGAGACTGAGCCGAGGATGAGGAGCAAGAGGATGTTCTAACGCGCTTGGACTTCATGGGCCTAGAAACGCCAAAGTGATGGATGAAGGACTTCTAAAGGATAAAACGACAAAGACGTCCCATGACCTCATGGGCTTTGTAAAACAACAAAGACGTCCCATGATCTCATGGGCTTTGTACTTCCAAAGCACCGAACGTCGGAGAGGGCGAGGAGGGTGAAGAGGAGTCTCCCTGGAGTGGGGCCGGTTGGTCTCTGACACAACGGCTATTCTGGTCACGGGGACACATCGTGACCACATGGGCTTTGTGGCGCCAGGGCAGTGGGAGGAGTGCTTTTGCGGACTACGACAGAGTCTGAGGACTACGGAACGTCTGAGGAATAAAGTCTGGCGGTAATGCAACACTCGGATGCCAACCGCCATAAAACAACAACAACAACAACAACAACAACAACCGGCTTTATTCCAGGGAGACTCTTCTTCATCTTCCTCTCCTTCTTTGACGTTCGGTGCTTCCACCGTACAGCTTTATTCTTTAGGCTTCATTCTACAGGCTTTAATATTTCCACTGATGTCGCTGCTTGGTAGCCGTGCGTCTACGAGACTGGACGAGGACAGGAGACCACCCCCACCCCCATCTCGTCACTCTGATTCCCCACAAGCAGACCCCCATCACTCCGACTCCCATTTAGCGCCTTTAGCCTGTTTTCTATATCTGCCCAATCAAGCTCCTTTGTTCCAAGGAATCTCCCTGCAGCTTTAGCAATGATCCTGATCCTTTCAGTTCTGCTTTGAGTCTGAGCAGCACAGTTTACAACATCCACCATAAAGAGTACAAAATCCTCTCCATCCACAACCAGGGCATTCTCATCAATTCTGGAACCCGCACACCTGGGACCTCCACTGCTGAAACCCCCACACCTCCCGGGAGCCACGCCGGCCCCTCCCACCTCGCCCTGGCTGGGAGCAGCGCCGGCTCCTCTCTCTGCACCCACTCCAAACTCGCCACTTGAAACTTTCTTGACTGCATCTGCATAGGATACACCCCGAGAGACCTCCATTTTCTGCACCTCAGCAGCTCCTCTGCCAAACCCGCATCCCCCGCAGGCAGAGCCACGTTCCTCCCCACAGTCACAGCACCCCAGCCCCGCACCCACGCCACACCTCCCACACTCATGATCTCCTGCACATCCACCACACCCCTGCCTCCCTCCACAGACCGCTGCAACATGCCCAAAGCGCTGGCACCCAAAGCAACGCAGGGGCGGCGGAACACATGGCCCGACGCCATAGCACATGCACCCAATGAACACCTTACTAGGCAGGCACCTCCCTTCAAGTGCCACCACCACCGACAAGCCGTCACATCCCACCCCAAACCGGGTCACCCTCAAACGCCCAGCGTCCACCACCGCAACTCCCGTCAAACTCCCCCAACTTCATCCACAGACGTCGCCGCAGGGACACCCACGACAACTCCTCCGACCGTGCCTCCCTCAGCATCAGACACAAGAATGTCCTTTCCACCCAGACGTTCAGCTCCAATCGCCCTCCGTTGCCGAGCCGCGTCCCTGCACACGACCAGCAGCGAGCCATCTCCAAGGACACCCGCACTCCCGATCACTCCCACAGCCACAGCTAGGCTCCTTGACAATGCCACTGAACCCCACCCCTCAAAGGATGCACCATCCTGTGCAAGCTTCATGATCACCCCACAGTCCCTGCTCCCACCCCGGACATCAAGAGCTTCAGCCTCATCCTGCTGCTCATTCCCAGAACCCTCGGACGAGCTAAGGGACTTTTTACGTTTCCGGGCACGTGCAGGCAGAAAAGGCTGCTCCTCCACGCCGTCCAGAACGTCCTCCATCCCCGATCCACTCTCCTCCGCCATCTCCCGTCTCTCCAGACCGGGTGTTGATGCCCAAAGCGCTAGTTGTTGTTGTTGTTGTTGTTGTTGTTTTATGGCGGTTGGCATCCAAGTGTTGCATTACCGCCAGACTTTATTCCTCAGACTTTGTCGTAGTCCTCAGACTCTGTCGTAGTCCGTAAAAGTACTCCTTCCATTGCTTTGGTGTTACAAAGCCCATGAGGTCATGATATGTCTTTGTGACTAGAATAGTTGTTGTTGTTTCAGAGACCAACCGGCTTTATTCCAGGGAGACTCTTCTTCATCTTCCTCTCCTTCTTTGACGTTCGGTGCTTCCACCGTACAGCTTTATTCTTTAGGCTTCATTCTATAGGCTTTAATATGTCCACTGATGTCGCTGCTTGGTAGCCGTGCGTCTACGAGACTGGGCGTCTACGAGACTGGGCGAGGACAGGAGACCACCCCCACCCCCAATCTCGTCACTCTGATCACTCTGACTCCCCACAAGCAGACCCCCATCACTCCGACTCCCATTTAGCGCCTTTAGCCTGTTTTCTATATCTGCCCAATCAAGCTCCTTTGTTCCAAGGAATCTCCCTGCAGCTTTAGCAATGATCCTGATCCTTTCAGTTCTGCTTTGAGTCTGAGCAGCACAGTTTACAACATCCACCATAAAGAGTACAAAATCCTCTCCATCCACAACCAGGGCATTCTCATCAATTCTGGAACCCGCACACCTGGGACCTCCACTGCTGAAACCCCCACACCTCCCGGGAGCCACGCCGGCCCCTCCCACCTCGCCCTGGCTGGGAGCAGCGCCGGCTCCCCTCTCTGTATTTACTCTAAACTCGTTACTTGAAACTTTCTTGACTGCATCTGCATAGGATATACCTTGAGAGACCTTTATTTTCTGCACCTCAGCAGCTCTTTTGCTAAACCTGCATCCCCCGAAGGCAGAGCTATGTTCTTCCCCACAGTTACAGCACTTCAGTTTTGCACCCACGTCACACTTCCCATACTCGTGGTCTCCTGCACATTTACCACATCTTTGCCTCCCTCTACAGACCGCTGCAATATGCCCAAAGCGCTGGCACTTAAAGCAACGCAGGGGCGGCGGAACATATGGCCTGACGCTATAGCACATGTACCCAATGAACACCTTACTAGGCAGGCACCTCCCTTCAAGTGTTACCATTACCGACAAGCTGTCACATCTTACCCCAAACCGGGTCACCTTCAAACGCCTAGCGTCCACCACCGTAACTCCAGTCAAATTCTCCTTAACTTCATCCACAGACGTCGCCGTAGGGACACCTACGATAACTCCTCTGACCGTGTTTCTTTCAGCATCAGACACAAGAATGTCCTTTCCACCCAGACGTTTAGTTCCAATCGCCTTCCGTTGCTGAGCCGCGTCCTTGCACACGACCAGCAGCGAGCCATCTCTAAGGACACTCGCACTCTTGATCACTCCCACAGCTACAGTTAGGCTCTTTGACAATGCCACTGAATTCCACTCCTTAAAGGATGCACTATCCTGTGCAAGCTTTATGATCACCTTACAGTCTCTGCTCTCACCCCGGATATCAATAGCTTCAGCCTCATCCTGCTGCTCATTCCCAGAACCCTCGGACGAGCTAAGGGACTTTTTACGTTTCCGGGCACGTGCAGGCAGAAAAGGCCGCTCCTCCACGCCGTCCAGAACGTCCTCCATCCCCGATCCACTCTCCTCCGCCATCTCCCGTCTCTCCAGACCGGGTGTTGAGCAAGGTCTCCTCACAGTTTTAGTCCAGGGCTTGTTCTTCCTAGTCCTCAGACTCTGTCGTAGTCCGTAAAAGTACTCCTCCCATTGCTTTGGTGTTACAAAGCCCATGAGGTCATGATATGTCTTTGTGACTAGAATAGTTGTTGTGTCAGAGACCAACCGGCTTTATTCCAGGGAGACTCTTCTTCATCTTCCTCTCCCTCTTTGACGTTCGGTGCTTTGGAAGTACAAAGCCCATGAGGTCATGGGATGTCTTTGTTGTTTTACAAAGCCCATGAGGTCATGGGACGTCTTTGTCGTTTTATCCTTTAGAAGTCCTTCTTCCATCACTTTGATGTTTCTAGGCCCATGAAGTCAAAGCGCGTTAGAACATCCTCTTGCTCCTCATCCTCGGCTCAGTCTCCAACACCCCCCACCTCTATAAACGTTTACCCAGCCCTGTGCTACATAAGTAAGCAACCACAGCCTGACACAAACCCTGTGACTGAATCGCCAGAACGTTCCGCAGATTGAACTCCCGCCCATTATTCCGAAACCACAAGGCCAACCCGGCCCTTTCTCTATCATAAGCCTCACAGCAAATCAGCACATGCTCGACAGTCTCTGGCACCCGACAGTGACCACACAGACCCGGTCGGGTGTTTGCCTATCCTACTCAGTGACCAATTGAGTCCAGTATGGCCAATCCTCATGCGGGCGAAGGCCCTTTCCTCCCACGCGTTCCTGCCCATAGACCCGCAAGGACCCACACTACCCTGTACGTGATAGAGATGCCGTCCAGTAACACAGTGGCTCCAAAATTCCTGCCAAAGGCCGACCACATGACTCTTGATAACGGGCTTGATTTCAGATTTGCTTAACTCAACCGCCACATCAATTGATGGCCGCCTAAGGGAACGTTTAGCCAGTGCATCAGCCATTTCGTTACCATCCACCCCCACATGCGCAGGGACCCAAAAGAAGGAAACCCTCACATCCTTCCTGGACAGGGAGAGCATCAGACAGAAGATGCCATTCAACACATCCTGTCTGCAATCCGATTTCCCAGATTTAATGCTTTGCAATGCAGAAAGGCTGTCAGAGGCCACCACAATGCCGCAACACTGCAAAGCAGATTCCGCCCATTCCAATGCCAACCGTATCGCTATGAGTTCCGACGTGAAAACAGAAAGGCGATCTGTCAACCTCTTCTTGACCGCCAGCCCCAGGTCAGGCACAAAATAAGCGGCGCCAGTACGCCCACTCTCAGGATCCCTAGACCCGTCGGTATAAATAAACACATCACCTGAGTGCTTATCGATGAGCGCTTGAACGGCAAACTGCGGTGCCCTCCCAGCGACTCCTCTAAGCTTGCCATGCAAGCTAACATCAACAGGAGCCGGGACAAACTTCCACGGAGCTATAGCAGACAAAGCCACCGACGGGCTCACACGCAGATCACCAACCCCCGCAAGCCGCGCCTTCGCATTTCCTACCTGGCTAAAAACCATACCGCCAGCCTCACTCTGCCCCCCATCAACCCTGAGAAAGTCCCTCACCGGGTGAGAGCTCGTATGACCTTGCACATTTACCCAGTAAGCCAACAGAAGTTCTAGCCTCCGGAGCCGTAACGGCAATTCCCCCAACTCAACCTGCAGCGCCGAGACAGGGAGGTCCTAAAAGCCCTACAGCAGATGCGCAAGGCCTGGGCTTGCTCCACATCAAGCTTCTTTAAGTTAGTCTCAGCCGCAGACATGTAGGCTATACAGCCATAATAAGCCTGGCCGGATAGACAACGAAGCAAGTTATTCACCCTTTTGCATTTACCACTGACCTCATAAATGTGCTGACGCCAACTAAGCCTCTCGTCAAAGGTGACCCCCAAGAACCTCACCTCCCTGACCTGTTCGAGCACCTGCCCATGCAGTCGAAGGGAGACGTCCCTATGCCCATTGAAGAAACAGATCACTTGAGACTTCCGTACAGACAGTTTAAACCCCCACTTCAGGGTCCACTGCTCCACCTGCTGTATTGCCCTTTGCAGTTTCGCCTCGTAAAACCGGAGATTCCTCCCTCTCACCCATAGAGCGCCATCGTCAGCATAAAGGCTCCTCCCAACAGACCCATCCACGTCGTCAAAGATGTCCTTAATCATAACATTGAACAAGATAGGGCTACACACACTCCCCTGCGGGATCCCATTCTCCACCCCATAGACCCCAGAGTAAGCAGCGCCCACTCTGGTTTGGATACGCCGGCCAGACAGAAAGCTCCGGACCCAGTTAAACAGTTTACCCTTCACACCACACTTCCGCAGCTTAATGAGGAGCCCATCCTTCCAAACCATATCGTACGCCTTCTCCACATCAAAGAGCACCGCAATAACCTTTTCTTTCTGAGCCCTGGCCAGCTGGATATCAGATTCCAAACACAACACGGAATCCATGGTGTTCCTGCCCCTACGGAAACCACTCTGGTGCGCGGGAAGCAAACCCTGACTCTCCAAGAAGTAATCCAACCGCTCGGTAACCATGCGCTCCATCGTTTTCCCGAGCTGCGACGTCAAGGCAATCGGCCTATAACTTGAAGGGTCAGACGCTGGCCTACCCGGCTTCAGAACCGGCACCACCGTAGACTGTTTCCACGCAGATGGAACACAACCTGAATCCCAAACACGGTTGAAAAGACCCAGGACTAGCCCAAGCGTGTCATCAGTCAAATGAGAGAGCATGTCATAGCACACCTCATCTTTACCCGGGGCTGTCTGTTTCGCCTTAGAAAGTGCTCTCCTTAGCTCAAACAAACTAAACGGAAGGTCAAGGTCATCTTGAGTCGAAGGCTGGTGCCCAATCAGCTCAGAATTCTGGGCCAAAGTACTCTCCCTGTAGTGCCTTTCCGCAGGTGAGAGATTGTCAGAGCTGTGCACCGACACAAAGGTGCTGGCCAACAGTTCAGCTTTGTCAACGTCGCTGACTGCTTCAACACCATTCAGTATTAGGACCGGGGTCCCATGACGGCGCTCAACCCCATGCATCCGCTTAATCATCCCCCAAACATCCCCGAGACGCGTTTCTCTCCCAATTTTGGAACAATCCCGCCTCCAATAGGCACTCTTGGCCGTTCTCACAGTTTTCCGCACAACAGCGCGGGCCCTCTTATAGTCAATGAGGGCACCCTCAGTGTGGGTAACCCTTAGCCGGCGAAACGCCGCATTTCTCGCCCTAACAGCATGACCACATGCTTCATTCCACCACGGCACCCGCTTCCTATGTCCACTACCACCACTCTTAGGAATCGTGCCTACCGCTGAATGCGTGATGAGCGAGACAATTGCACTATTGAGATCATCCACCTGAGTCAATCCTCCTTCCTGCAGAACCCTAGAACCATCATCAGCTTTCCTCAGGAAAGCCCCCCAGTTCGCCCTTGCCAACTGCCACCTCTGGATCCTCGTCCCCCTGACCACACAGCTCCCAAAGCCAATCTCGGTGCGGACTAGATAGTGATCGCTACCAAAAGAAAGATTACCAAGAACCTCCCAACTACAAACACCAGCTAACTCCTTGGACACAAGTGTAAGATCTATTGCACTTTCCGTACCGGTCCCCATATCATAGCGGGTCCCACTCCCATCATTCAGACAAACCAACTCCCTTTGATTGATAAAACCCTCTACCACCTGCCCATACCTATCGGTACCACTACCGCCCCACAAAGCGCTATGCGCATTAAAATCCCCACACCACACGGCCTTTCCCCGAACATCCTTACCGATACTATGTAAGGACTCTAGCGTTAACTCACCACACGGATTATAAAGGTTAACCACAGTAACAGCTTCACCACCCAGCCAGACCCTCACCGCCAGGGCCTCCGGCGCTTTACTCACACTGACAACAACGTAATTTAGGTCATCTCGGACAAACACAGCCACACCTCCGCCTCTACCCTGCTCCCTATCATTCCTAACACACACATACCCTTGTATCCCAAAACCCCACCTAGGTCGTAACCAAGTCTCCTGCACGCACATAACGTGAGGCTTGTTCAACAAGGTAGAGACAAAATGCTTAAATTCCTGGCCATTAGCACGAAGACTACGCGCATTCCATTGCAAGACAACCACCGCCATTATGAGCCCCCGGAACCTGACGGCGCATCGGGAGCCCCCCCACTCCCACTGCCAGAATGGGGCAGGGTGCCTTCCCGCTGCTGTCATCCTCTATCTCCGTCCACTCGGGACCCCCAGCTCCAAAGTACTTCCCTGCAGCCTTAGCGATGATCTTAGTCTTTTCGGATCTCTTCTTGGTTTGACCAGTACAGTTAATCACTTCCACCATAAAGAGGAAATCTTTCCTCTTCACAACCAGTACATCCTCCGCACCCACAGGGCCTCTGCCCGTGGAAGCCACACTCACAGGCATCCCAGTGGGGACCTCCCCCTGGCCGCGGGCAACGCTGCCCCCTCCCCTGTCGCCTAGGACACCAGCAGCACTGGCAGCCCCCACTGCATCCACCTTCACCTGACTACCAGACACCTTCTTGACCGCATCCGCGTAGGATATGCCTTGAGAGGCTCTAACTTTTTGCACCTCAGCAGCCCTCTTGCTGAACACGCATCCCCCGTAGGCAGAGCTATGCTCTCCCCCACAGTTACAGCACTTGAGTTTTGCTCCGTCGTCACACTTCCCATACTCGTGGTCTCTTGCACATTTACCACACTTCTGCTTCCCTCTACAGACCGCTGCAATATGCCCAAAGCGCTGGCACTTGAAGCAACGCAGGGGCGGCAGAACATATGGGCGTACGCCATAGCGCATGTACCCAACGCACACCACACGAGGCAGGATCCCACCTTCAAATCTAATCATTATCGACAGGCTGTCACACCTTACCCCATCCCGGGTCATCTTCAACCGCCTAGCATCCACCACCTTAGCTCCAGTCAAATTCTCCTTTATGTCATCCACAGATGTCGTCGTAGGGACGCCTACGATAACTCCTCTGACCGTGTTTCTTTCAGCATTAGACACAAGAATGTCCTTCCCCCCCAGACACTTAGCTTCAATTGCCTTCCTTTGCTGAGCCACGTCCTTGCACACGACCAGCAGCGAGCCATCCCTAAGGACACTCGCATGCTTGACCACTCCCACAGCTACAGTCAGGCTCCTTGTCAACGCCATCGGATCCCACCCCTTAAAGGACGCATTATCCTGCGCGAGCTTTATGAACACCTTACACTCTGAACTCACATCCCCGACATCTGCAACCCCCCCGCCCTGCTCCTCACTGAGAGAGCCCTCCATAGACGAGCAAGAAGACGCCCTACGCTGCACAGGATCAGTGGCTCCAGGGGAGTCCTCCCCGCTGTTCATATCGTCACCGACCAGGTCACGCTTCCTCTTCCTCTTCCCCGTCATACGGACCGAGGCGTTCCTCTATGTTGCCGTAATATCCAAACAACGCTCAATAATCCACCGGCAGCGATGTTGTTATTGGCAGAGGCCCAGAGTCCGACCGGCTTTATTCCAGGGAGACTCTTCTTCATCTTCCTCTCCTTCTTTGACGTCCGGTGCTTCCACCGTACAGCTTTATTCTTTAGGCTTCATTCTTTAGGCTTTGATACATCCACTGATGTCGCTGCAGCCGCGCTAGATGCATTTAAAGCTGGTGGCGCGCTCGTGGGACTCCTCCCCCTCAGCTCTCAGCTCTCAGCTCGCTTGTCACCGGTGTGCACCAACTGGCTGTTCAAAAGATATTTATAATGAGAAACAATTTCTGTCCCCTCATTATGGAATACACTCACATATAATATCAGTTATTTTGTTTTTTCCACATTCTTTGTTGCACCTTCTAATAAAGTCAGTGAGTGCATGTCCATGACCGGTTTAATTTCCACTGGGAAGAAACAGTAGAGCTATGTCATCTGAGAAGTTCACCAAGTCACTTTCCTCATGTGTGCTCCTACAGGCTCCTACAGGCTCCTACAGGCTCCTACAGGCTCCTACAGGCTCCTGCAGGCTCCTACAACAGGCTCCTGCAGGCTCCTACAACAGGCTCCTACAGGCTCCTACAGGCTCCTACAACAGGCTCCTACAGGCTCCTACAGGCTCCTGCAGGCTCCTACAACAGGCTCCTGCAGGCTCCTACAACAGGCTCCTACAGGCTCCTACAGGCTCCTACAACAGGCTCCTACAGGCTCCTACAGGCTCCTGCAGGGTCCTACAGGCTCCTACAGAGGCTCCTACAGGCTCCTGCAGGCTCCTGCAGGCTCCTACAGAGGCTCCTACAGGCTCCTGCAGGCTCCTGCAGGCTCCTACAGGCTCCAGGCTCCTACAGGCTCCTGCAGGCTCCTACAGGCTCCTACAGGTCCTACAGGCTCCTACAGGCTCCTACAGGCTCCTACAGGCTGCATCCCTGGAGAGCACCTGTGGATACAAAAGCAGCCTTAGACAAACTGTTCTTGACAGAAAAACTCTGCTGTCGTTGGTCTTACCGTAGTTAGTTCAAGACATCTAAAATACATCTAATATCCATCTAATATCCAGAACAGCGGTTGTTGAGGTCATTAAAATTGTTCCAAAGACTATTAAAAAAGATGTACAGATTAAAGTCAGTAAATTGCTTCGGCAGATTGATTTTGCCAAAAGGGATCACAGTAGAGGATTTCCATAGAATATGAATTTGATTGGCTTAAATACTTGAAAAACAGCACTGAGCTGGTCAGCACAATAAGTGCCACTGGAGACAGGAGACAGGAGACAGGAGACAGGAGACAGGAGACAGGAGACAGGAGACAGGAGACAGGAGACAGGAGACATGGGACATGAGACATGAGACATGAGACAGGAGACAGGAGACAGGAGACAGGAGACAGGAGGAGTTTCACCTCATCGGAGACGTCTTTGATTTCAAAGAGAAGCTGTTTAAGGTCGGGCTGGCTCCTCCTCAATTCTGACACTCTTAACATGATTTAGAGCATTACTTATGCCCTTTTACTTCTTATCCTTACTATTGCATATGTACTAGAATGTTCCTTCTTTCTTATTTGTTTTGTATAACGTGTTTCTGATCTTTAGTCATCCAAATCTGTACATGATAAAACACATTCCAGTCTGTACAATCGAAACCAGCCTAAAGCCGAGAGATACTTACAGTTGGTTTCATTAGTTGAACTTCAGGGCCCTTCACCGTTCACCCGCTGCACTCGCACTTCAGGGTCCTTCACCGTTCACCCGCTGCACTCGCACTTCAGGGTCCTTCACCGTTCACCCGCTGCACTCGCACTTCCGGGCCCTTCACCGTTCACCCGCTGCACTCGCACTTCCGGGCCCTTCACCGTTCACCCGCTGCACTCGCACTTCAGGGCCCTTCACCGTTCACCCGCTGCACTCGCACTTCCGGGCCCTTCACCGTTCACCCGCTGCACTCGCACTTCCGGGCCCTTCACCGTTCACCCGCTGCACTCGCACTTCAGGGCCCTTCACCGTTCACCCGCTGCACTCGCACTTCAGGGCCCTTCACCGTTCACCCGCTGCACTCGCACTTCCGGGCCCTTCACCGTTCACCCGCTGCACTCGCACTTCCGGGCCCTTCACCGTTCACCCGCTGCACTCGCACTTCAGGGCCCTTCACCGTTCACCCGCTGCACTCGCACTTCAGGGCCCTTCACCGTTCACCCGCTGCACTCGCACTTCCGGGCCCTTCACCGTTCACCCGCTGCACTCGCACTTCAGGGCCCTTCACCGTTCACCCGCTGCACTCGCACTTCAGGGCCCTTCACCGTTCACCCGCTGCACTCGCACTTCAGGGTCCTTCACCGTTCACCCGCTGCACTCGCACTTCAGGGCCCTTCACCGTTCACCCGCTGCACTCGCACTTCAGGGCCCTTCACCGTTCACCCGCTGCACTCGCACTTCAGGGCCCTTCACCGTTCACTCGCTGCACTCGCACTTCCGGGCCCTTCACCGTTCACCCGCTGCACTCGCACTTCAGGGCCCTTCACCGTTCACCCGCTGCACTCGCACTTCAGGGCCCTTCACCGTTCACCCGCCGCACTCGCACTTCAGGGCCCTTCACTGTCACATGTCTTTTCGTGTATTCATTAATTTTATTGATTGTTTTATTTGTGTCGTGGTTTAACAGGACCATGAAAAAGAGAACTTTTTTTTCCATGTCTAAATAAATCAAATGAAATACACTAATACACTCTTTATCCCCCGGCTCAATAACTCTTCAGAGCTTGTCACTGCTGCACGTTTCCTTCACCTGTACTAACCCATTGTGTAACTGTATCCTGCTTAAATACTGTGATCTTTTGTAAGTGAATGTTTTTAAATTGCTATAGATCTTTTGAGCCGCATTTTATATGTGTTCAGCAATTTCCTTAATGAAATGCTTGTGTGTTATGCAATCGGCTTATATCTGGGAAGTAGAAGAACTGAATTATGATAAGACGTACCAAAGGGAGGTTTTGGAAGTGATTTAAAAGTACCAACTAGAATTATGCAGAGTAAAACAAAATTTCAAAATCTGGTAAATTCTATGTTTTTTATAGTTGCCAAGAACAAATTTGAGTGCATCAGGAGAAACAGAGTCTTAATTTATTGCTCATCTTGGCTAGTTGAGTTGCCAAGGAGACATTTGCCAATGGATGGATATAGACCAGGGTAAAGATGAGCTGGGGAAACTCCCCTGTGAGGTGCAAGAATCATAATAATGGACTCAGAGTTAACTTTAACAGCCACATCAAATCTATAACATCAGCTTTTTACCATCTAAAACAGACTGCCAAAATCAAAAAATATAGTGTCTAAACCAGACTTTGAGAGACTTATCCTTCCAGAACGCTGCTGCTCGGGTCCTGACTAGAACCAGGAAGTACCATCACATTAGTCCTGTTCTCAGGTCTCTGCACTGGCTCCCTGTGGCTCAGAGAATAGACTTTAAAGCAGCTCTGCTTGTGTACATGTCTCTCCATGCCTATTATTGGCTGATTATTGCTCTTACGGGAGACAACAAAGACAGTGACGCAAATATAGATGTGGTCCTGGCGGAAATGCGTGATTTGAAATCCACAAACTGGACACACGTGCCTCTGTGGCCAAGTAGGAGGTCTCTGACCGCAGCTCTCCAAGCGTCTCCCCCTCTCCCTGAGAGGGAGAGACGCAGACACTCTAGCAATGCAAATTATCTAGTTATCGTTGTTGCTGTTATTAGTAGCATTATCGCTGTTATCATTAATATCACCTTATGCTTTATCATTACTATCACTATCATTATTGTCACAACTGTTGTTCTGAAAATACTAACCCTCCATCATTTCTTGTGTTTTTAATGCACCACAGTGTATAAGGTACATAAGGTACATACACCGAAACACACTCAGGCTGGACCGACGAGATGCGGCGACAGCCAAATACCTGCAACGAGTGAGGCAAGTCCTCAGAAGCAGCTCAATGGTAAGAACAAGTCCCGGGCAATAAACAGCCACGCCCTGCCAGTGATCAGACCCTGCCACGCCTGCCAGTGATTAGATCCTGCCACGCCTGCCAGAGATTAGATCCTGCCATGCCTGCCAGTGATTAGATCCTGCCATGCCCTGCCAGTGATCAGACCCTGCTGCGCCCTGCCAGTGATCAGACCCTGCCATGCCTGCCAGTGATTAGACCCTGCCACGCCCTGCCAGTGATCAGACCCTGCAGGAGTAGATACAGAGCACAGATGTTCAGGCATGAAAGCTCCTGACAATGGAGGGTTCCATCTCAAATTCAGCACCCTGAGACTGTACACTAGCACCCTGAGACTGTACACTAGCACCCTGAGACTGTACACTAGCACCCTGAGACTGTACACTAGCACCCTGAGACTGTACACTAGCACCCTGAGGCTGTACACTAGCACCCTGAGACTGTACACTAGCACCCTGAGACTGTACACTAGCACCCTGAGACTGTACACTAGCACCCTGAGACCGTACACTAGCACCCTGAGACTGTACACTAACACCCTGAGACTGGACACTAGCACCCTGAGACTATACACTAGCACCCTGAGACTGGACACTAGCACCCTAAGACTGTACACTAGCACCCTGAGACTGTACACTAGCACCCTGAGACTGTACACTAGCCGTAAGGAAGGCGGCCAAGGACTAGTGTGAAAGCCACAAAGCCACTATCCAGGACAAAACGTCCAAGGACAAGGCTCCTACAGAGGACGTGCTCAGTGAATGTCTCAGACAATGAGGAACAGAGGAGATGAGGTGCTGGAGGGACCATCATGGGAGGACACGCCCCTACATGGGAGGACACGCCCCTACATGGAATGTACCACCGGAACATAACTGAAGTGGCTGATATCACAAGATCCTACCAATGGTTAGAAAGAGCCGGTCTGAAGGACAGAGTCCCTGATCATGGCAGGACAGGGGCAGGACAGAAGCAGGACAGGAGCAGGACCTGAAAACCAGATCAATAGAGGCCCAGATCTACCACCAGACAAGACCCAAGGTGTAGGCTGTGCAAAGGGCCCTGAGACAGTCCCACACATAACTGCAGGTGCAGATGCTGCAGGGACAGAACACATGGAGCTCCATCACCAGGAGCTGACATAGTGTAAGAAACATCTGTGCAGAGCACGGGCTGGAGACCCCAAGGACAAAGTGGAAACACCTCCAAATGTGGTGGAGAACGACTGAGACATGGTCCTCTGGGACATCCAGATACAGACAGACAGAATGGTAATGGAACCAACTGGACATAGTGGTGGTCTCAAGGGTCAGAGGAAAGCTGTGGTAGTGGACGTTGCAGTGCATCATGGGATGGAAACATCCGGAAAAAGGAACATGAGAAACTAGAGAAATCCCAAGGCCTCAGAGAGGAACTGGAGAAGGTCTGGAGCCTGAAGGTGTCAGTGGTGCTGTAGTGACCGGAGCACTTGGGGCAGTGACCCCCAAACTGGGGGAATGACCCCCAAACTGGAGGAATGACCCCCAAACTGGAGGAATGACCCCCAAACTGGAGGAATGACCCCCAAACTGGAGGAATGACTTAAGCAGATCCAGGAAAAACATCAGACATCTCGGTCCAGAAAAGTGCAGGAACATCAAAAATAATGAAGAACCCTCAAGCTCCCAGGCGCCTCGCAAACGCGCACACACTCACACACTGAGGCGCCTCCATCTACTCCGGTCTCTTTTAGTTCCTTTATAGATTTGATTAGTTCAAATCGGGCCGTACCTAGTGCTGCTCTCATTTCTGTTCTCTGCACCGCCATATCACACTTTAATTCACTTTAATTTCATTCATCCTAATGGCCAGTCGTGTAAGGTGACCCCCTCCACCTTGGAACAAGTGCGAGCTTGCCGGGGAGCGGGCTGTCAGCAGCTGCGTCGGGCCTTGTATCTCACCAATCACTTGTTTGGCCCTGAGTAGCAATTCTTTATTGGGACAGTCCAGAAAAGACAGCTGCACTTTGATCCTGGACGCTACATTTATTTTTGTTTGGGGTTTGGAGTTGATTGTCATCTCGGTGTATGGATCAGAGCCCACTTTTTCTATCTGTACCGACAACGCCTGCTGCATAAGGCACAAAACTTAAATGATATAGCAGACGTAACCTAAAAAAATGTTTATCTTTAACTTGGATTTTAAGTTGTTATACTTGTAGCACTGTTGTTATCTATTCACTGACCTGGCAAAATGCCACCGGTGACTGTGTGTGTGTGTGTGTGTGTGTGTGCGTGTCCTTGTGTGTGTGTGTGTGTGTGTGTGTGTGTGTGCGTGTCCTTGTGTGTGTGTGTGTGTGTGTGTGCGTGTGTGTGCGTGTCCTTGTGTGTGTGTGCGTGTGTGTGCGTGTGTGTGTGTGTGTGTGTGCGTGTGTGTGTGCGTGTGTGTGTGTATGTGTGTGTATGTGTGTGTGTGTGTGCGTGTGTGTGCGTGTCCTTGTGTGTGTGCGTGTGTGTGCGTGTGTGTGTGTGTGCGTGTGTGTCCTTGTGTGTGCTTGTGTGTGTGTGTGTGCGTGTGTGTGTGCGTGTGTGTGTGTATGTGTGTGTATGTGTGTGTGTGTGTGCGTGTGTGTGTGTGTGTGTGTGTGTGCGTGTGTGTGTGTGTGTGTATGTGTGTGTGTGTGCGTGCGTGCATGTGTGTGTGTGTGTGTGTGTGTGTGAGGATCAGTCAGAAAGCCTTCACTGTATTTGAACGTTGTCTTGAGATTGTTGTGCATAATAGTAAAATAGAGCGGTGGCTGCACGGCAAGGTCCCCAGGAACCATAAAAAACGACATTATGAGACAGAGCAACAATGGATTACAGAGGGTGCAGGGACCATCACAATAGAATATTTGCAATGCAGGCCTTGAATAATTGCCATTTAAAGCAAGGAAATAGTCAAATGTCTTTCTCCAAAGTTTGACCTCCGCTTCAAAACACATGTTTTAATGGCGGATCATTGACCAATAAACATGAGTCGAAATTAATCTCTATCTGTGTAGATTACAACTGCTATCTGTGTGGTCTGTGTCAGCACAGCTCTGTGGCCCGCCGCGCCGCTGTCCGCTGCATATAGCTCAGTCTACCAGAAGCACTCTAAGAACAGAGAGATTGTTTTTGGGTTATTCTACTCCTGGATCCTGGACGACCTCACAGACCGACCCCAGTTTGTGAGAGCACGGGACTGTGTGTCTGACACTCGGACCTGCAGTGTGGGGGACCTGCAGTGTGGGGGCGCCCCAGGGAACTGTCCTTGCGCCCTTTCTCTTCACCCTTTACACTGCAGACTTCAGACATGACACGGACAGCTGTGTCCTGCAGAAGTTCTCTGACCACTCTGCCATCATCAGACTCATCACGGACGACGATGACGCGGAGTACAGAGGACTGGAGCAGGACTTTGTGGAACCACCTCCTCATCAACGCGGGGAAGACCAAGGAGATGGTGGTGGATTTCCACAGAGGCCACGCCCCCCTCACCAGTGAACATCCAGGGACGGGACAGGCCACGCCCCCCTCACCAGTGAACATCCAGGGACGGGACATTGAGAGAGTGGACTCATACAAGGACCTGGTGTTCATCTGAACCACAAACTGGACTGGACTCATAACACAGACGCACTGTACAGGAAGAGCCAGAGTCGGCTCTACCTCCTGAGGAGACTCAGGTCTTTGGAGTGACAGGGCCACTCCTGACAGGGCCACTCCTGACAGGGCCACTCCTGACAGGGCCACTCCTGAAGACCTTCTACGACTCTGGTGGCATCAGCCCTCCTGTACGGTGTGGCCTGCTGGAGCAGCAGCATCACAGAGAGGGAGAGGAAGAGGCTGGACAGAGTCATCAAGAAGTCCAGCTCCGTCCTGGGCTGTGCTCTGGACTCGGTGCAGGAGGTGGGGGACAGAAGGGTCCTGGCTAGATTCACATCTATGCTGGACCATGAGTGTCGCCCCCTGCAGGACACTCTGTCCCCTGCAGGACACTCTGTCCGCTCTGGAGAGCAGCTTCAGTGAGAGACTGATCCACCCTCGCTGTGTGAAGGAAAGGTTTCGTAGGTCTTTCCTTCTGCTGCTGTCAGACTTCATAACAAACACTGTTAGTCCTGAACACTCACAATACTGACTTAACCATGTGCAATTCTTTCATATGTGCAATTACTGTCGTGATCACATGCAATGGTATTTATGTATTTATGTATTTGTATCTTTATTATTTTCCCCTCCATCCCTTGTTGGGAAATGGGAGGTTTTGTCTATGGGAGTTTTTGTTTATAACAGATCTTCTACCTCTGTATCTTCCTGCGTTGCAACAATGAAATTTCCCCATGTGGGACAATAAAGGAATATCTTATCTTATCTTACTCTCTGCAGTTGTAATGAGGCTAACTCTGCTACATTGCATCGAATGGCAACATTTATGTTCAAACTGAACATAGTCCTTTTCAAAATAAATAAATGAATAGTAATGAATAACACACTGCTGGAACTCTTTATAGGATTTTAGTTTGGATTTTATTTGTTTCATGATTCATGTCAGGACAGTTCAAACCCGATTATGACATTTATTACAATCAGACATTTGTGATTGTCACAGTGAGCGATGATGCAAGAGGGTTGAGATCTTAGATGCGGATGGGATACTGCAATTTATGAGGTAATTTTGGCACAAAATGGTCAAATTAAAAGTTTTTCTAAAGCATAATTCTGTGATTTTTGCAGGGCTCTTTTGAAGGGTGAGAGAATAAATCTGGAGGAATCTAAAAGGAGAGCAAACCAGCCCAGAGAAAGGTTCAAAGGTATGTCTGGATGATTTTGATGTTTGTTTGAATAATGTTATAGGAACAGCACATTTCCCTCTCCAGTCACAGGATGTAAGGAGCCATAGAAGGGGCATCAGGCGTAAAAATTGCCCAAACCACAACAATAATGAACTTTATTTATTAGGACTGTTTTTGATACTCAGTCAGGACTAAACATGGACCGGCCTCCTGCTGGTGCCAGAGTCAGGACTAAACATGGACCGGCCTCCTGCTGGTGCCAGAGTCAGGACTAAACATGGACCGGCCTCCTGCTCTTGAACTATTTGACGGATAGCCTACCCTTTACATTTCTTTAAATTCAAATTCTAAAACTACTATTTAGACACAATTACAAATGAACATGTAAATAATTCCACTTGACAATAGCCCAATACGTCGATCGCGATCTACCGGTCGATCTCAGAGACAGTGAGGGTCGATCCCGCTGAAGCATCGAAAATTGCCGGAAAGCGCCTGAGAATGTCGGAGGAAGGAGAGAGGAAGTTCTGGTTAAGCTCAACCTTCATCATTAGAGTAGTTGTGGTCAGTATATTTCATTTTCAAAATACTCAGCAGATTTTCTCTTCTTTTTATATTGCACATTTGTATATGATAAACACTATTAGGCTATTAATGAAAGCCTACATTGTGTTTCTATAGCCTAATTATGGTTAAACAAAAATAAAAACCTGTTTAATACTGAAAATAAAAATAATACTAAATTATACAATAATTTGGATCTATAGGTAGATCTTCGGGCTTTGTCGAATATAAAAGTAGCTTGTGAGCCGAAAATGTGTGGGCGCCCCTGCAATAGCCCATTGTGCCGGTGTCCAAACACAGCCTGGGGAGTGGGTCAGAACACGCGCTGGTCAGATGGTCAGTCGGCACTAAGGCCGCTGTAAAGTCCAGGAAAAGCCTGGCGCACCGAGCCACTGGTCAAGAGGGTGTTTTAACACTAAAGCTTTGGACGAGTTTTGTCTGGGACAATTAGTTTAGTGAAAGCTAAATCTAGGGCGGGGCAGACGAGACTGGGTCCAGATACAAAAGCTCCACCCATAAGGTGGAGGCGTCGCCCACAGAGATGTGGTAAAAGATACATACGCTCAGCACAGACGTGTGCAGAGGCAGATAGCGCGCTGACGTCTAGGGACGGTCAAACGTGGGAAAGAATCAGTCTAAAAGCGATGTGCCCATCCCGGAGACGCCTGTCACTATGGCAATGTCAAATAAATATGGGAAAGAGTGTCTGGAGTGTCTGCCAGTGTGGGCCAAGAGATTTGGTTTTCCATCTGGCGTATCACTAAGCACAGATAAAATGTATGATTCATGTCAGAAAAACTGTTAAATTGACTAGAAATGAGATAGAATTAGAAACTAGATTTCTGTCATGTCTGTGATTTTAATACATTTTTCCTTTTGTGTGAAGCACTTTAAATTGCCTTGTGTATGAATTGTGCTCTACAAATAAACTTGCCTTGCCACATTGTAAATGAAGTTACCCCAGGTGGTGATGATGTGACTAATTGTAGACTGGTGGAATACAAATATATGGGCTTGATATCATTGCACCTGGTCAAAAACCAAGTCAAACTGGCTGGAGACACTGGAAAAAGATAAGCAGCTCATTTATTATGTGACACATTCTGGTAATAACAGATGTGAAATATGAGACACAATGTACAAGTGAAAGAGTCATGTTAGAACTAAGTCAATATGTGCTGTTGTATTCACTGCACAGACTTGAGTTTGGGGTACAGTCCTTGGGCTTGTCACATGCATAATTCCAGTTACTGCTGGTTCAATCTGATTCCAAACGGACTTCAGGCAGGCGTAACTTGCAAATCCGTGTATAGATATTTAAATATGTTTTTAATGTTAGGTTGTGACTGAAAAAATATTTTTTCTCTAAATGTCTTATTGCCTCTGGATGACAATAATGAACTGACTAGTTGGGAAAGATAACCTTTCGTTGCTTAAGTTTCATTAATATAACATTTGCCGTTAATTTTGTGTGACAAAAATGCACAAAAATTACGTGGAGGTTGTAGGGTCTTCAAGTCCGACTAACGAAGAGACAAAGCTCATGAAACTAATGAGACAGGGCTGAGACATGGCGTGTTAAAATGGTGAGTAAAGATCACCAATTTTCAGTAATTTGTAAAAATGGCTATAAATAGGTACAGCTAATTCTATAGCCTCCTGTACTTGAACAGTACAACACGTACTGTGATTCACAGTACACACGGCCAATCCTAAAGAACATACCATGCTAATGCTACATTTTGACCCAACAACATTAAGAACTCAGATGAAATACCTTGTGGACAACCTGATGTCAATATTGAGGTTGAGTACTGCTCCAAATCGAATGTGGAGGCAGAACACTTTTGGACACAACAGTTGAACAGCAGTGTTAATCACTCTCATTTGGAAATAGAACTTGTCCTTTTGATGTCACGGTGATTTCTCACATCTACAAATGTACATACACATGTTCTGTCACAAAATACAAACAAGATAATGCTATGAATACAATACTCAAACCTCTCGAACACATACAGCCGGAAGTGGTTGGGCTTCCTTAGATTTGGCCGGAAGTATGTCACGTAATCCTCCTTGCGCTTGTATTAGTTAACATAGAGCTAACATAGAGACTTTGAGAGAAAGTAAGTTGTACACAGACTAAAATGTCATTGTAAGGCTGCGCAGGGAATGATGCACATGAACATTGAACATTTTACACAAATCAATCTCCTTCAGAACATTGTCTAGCGGCTAGACATTTAAGTGAATAGTTCCGCCTCGACCGGAAGTGCCATTACAACAGACAGATCCGTGGCGGAATAAGGTATATACTAATCTATGACTATAGGTTTCCATGGCGATACTCTTTCTAGCCTATATTATAGCTCAATGAAGGCAACAGACTATACTAGCACCAATCTTCCTTACCTTGTTTCCTCATCCTTCTGATATGTGAAGGACCACGCTTCTCCCTCTTCTGTTCTACCAACATACACCCAGTATGTCACCTGCCCCACCAGAAACAATAGAACATTGGACTTGTTTTTTGCCAACACCAAAGAGGTTTATTCTTCTTCCCCCCTCCTTCCGCTGGGCAGCTCGGACCACAACCTTGTACATCTGAGGCCTGTGTATGAACCCATCGTGCGCAGGCAGCCTGTGGTGTCCCGTGAGGTGAGGATGTGGTCTGCTGAGAGCGAGGAGGCTCTGAGAGACTGCTTCAGCACCACTGTCTGGACTGAGCTTTATGACCCACATGGGAAGGACATCAACACCATCACAGAGTGCATCACGGACTACATCAACTTCTGTTTTGAGAACATTGTTCCCTCCCGGAAGGTGCGGTGTTTTCCAAACAACAAGCCATGGATTAACCGTGAACTGAAGGCTCTGCTGAAGGAGAAGAAGAGAGCCTTCAGGTCAGGGAACAAGGAGGAGCTGAGGACTGTGCAGAAAGAGCTGAGGAGGAAGATCAGGCAGGCGGAAGCCACAAGAGGAGGTTTAGCTGCAGCAGAAGAACATTCAGGGAGTGTGGAGAAGCCTGAAAACAATCTCGGGCTTCAAAATCCCCCCTGCCCAGACAGAGGGGGATCTACAGTGGGTGTTTGATTTAAATGCTCACTTCTTGAGATTTGATCGGTCACCCGCCCCTCCCCCTGCACAGCTGGACAATGCCCTGCATCCGTTCCTCTTCACTTCTGCGCCCCGGACCATCAGCTCCCCACTTCGCCTCGACTCACCCATCCCCCCAGCACACGGTCCCCCTGCCAACCACTGACTGTCACAGCAGCACAGGTGAGGAGTGAGCTGAAGAGGATTAAAGTGAGGAAGTACCTGTGCCTAAGACACCGCGCCCCAAAGACCTCAACAGCTTCAGGCCTGTGGCTCTCACGTCCCACCTGATGAAGACACTGGAGCGGCTAGTCCTGGACCACTTCCGCTCCACCGTGAGCTCAGCCATGGACCCGCTGCAGTTTGCATATCGGTCTGGCATCAGAGTGGAGGACGCCGTCATCTCCCTGCTGCACCGCTCTCTCTCTCACCTGGAAAAGACTGGCAGCTCTGTGAGGATCCTGTTCTTCGATCTTTCCAGCGCCTTCAACACCATCCAGCCGCTGCTCCTGAGGGACAAGCTGGAGACTGCTGGTGTGGAGTATGACATGTAGTATGATGGCAGAGTGGATCCTGGACTACCTCACGGACCGACCCCAGTTTGTGAGAACACGGGACTGTGTGTCTGACACTCGGACCTGCAGTGTGGGGACCTGCAGTGTGGGGGCGCCCCAGGGCACTGTCCTCGCGCCCTTTCTCTTCACCCTTTACACTGCAGACTTCAGACACGACACGGACAGCTGTGTCCTGCAGAAGTTTTCTGATGACTCTGCCATCATCGGACTCATCACGGACGATGATGATACGGAGTACAGAGGACTGGAGCAGGACTTTGTGGACTGGTGTCAGCGGAACCACCTCCTCATCAACGCGGGGAAGACCAAGAAGATGGTGGCGGACTTCCGCAGACGCCACCCCACTGCCCCCTTACCAGTGAACATCCAGGGAAGGGACATTGAGAGAGTGGACTCATACAAGTACCTGGGTGTTCATCTGAACCACAAACTGGACTGGACTCATAACACAGACGCACTGTACAGGAAGAGCCAGAGTCGGCTCTACCTCCTGAGGAGACTCAGGTCTTTTGGAGTGACAGGGCCACTCCTGAAGACCTTCTACGACTCTGTGGTAGCATCAGCTCCTGTAGGTGTGGCCTGCTGGAGCAGCAGCATCACAAAGAGGGAGAGGAAGAGGCTGGACAGAGTCATCAAGAAGTCCAGCTCCGTCCTGGGCTGTGCTCTGGACTCGGTGCAGGAGGTGGGGGACAGGAGGATCCTGGCTAGATTCACATCTATGCTGGACCATGAGTGTCACCCCCTGCAGGACACTCTGTCCGCTCTGGAGAGCAGCTTCAGTGAGAGACTGATCCACCCTCAATGTGTGAAGGAAAGGTTCCGTAGGTCTTTCCTTCCTGCTGCTGTCAGACTTCATAACAAACACTGTTAGTAATGAACACTCGTAATACTGATGTAACCAAGTGCAATTCCGTCATATGTGCAATTACTGTCGTGATTCATGTGCAATTACTGTGAAATTCATGTGCAATCTATGTGCTGTCGTGATCACATGCAATAGTATTTATTTATTTATTTATTTATTTATTTTTATCTTTATTATTTTTCCCCTCCATCCCTTGTAGGGAAATGGGAGGTTTTCTTCTATGGGAGTCTTTGTTTATAGGAGATCTTCTACTGAGAGTGTTTTTCAAACTTACTATAAGTGATCTGTTCTTTTCTTCTGTATCTACCTCTGTATCTACCTGCGTTGTATCAATGAAATTTCCCCATGTGGGACAATAAAGGACTTTCTTATCTTATCTTTCTTACTAAAAATAAGCTATCTTTTTGTCATTACAGAAATCAAGATGCCCTCTCAGCTTTACTCTGCCAGAAGTCCCTTATCTGTCCGGCAGCACACCGACTTCAGGCCCTCACCAGCGGCTTGCTCTTACAGAAGACCTCCTTTGCCTCAGCCCAGCTCTTTAGCCCTCAGCCCCTCTAGAGTCGTCCCCATTTCAGTGTCCCGCAACCAGAGCCCCGCAGCCAGAAGGGACATGATATCCTTCACCAAAGCACAGGGTGTCCAGTCCTCCACTACCAAAGACAACCAACCCAGCACTAAACCTGGGGCTAGGGTAGCTCCATTCAACAACCAAAATTCAAAGATGCATACAGAAACAAAAGTGCTAAGTGCGAGAATGAACAAAAATATTGTTTCAGAGAGCAGAAAAGAAGGAGAGGTATGGGACAATAACTTCACAAACGGTGGGTCTGACGATCAAAAGGTTAAGAAAACACTAAACACGGAATCTGTTGAAGAGATTATTGAGCAGGTGCTCAAACCCGCAAATTTAGGGGCACCGGAAGACAACAAAGTTCGCTATCACATCGAGAAGGTCCAGGAAGAAGATGGAACAACCAAAACACGAATAGTGCTAGAATCGAAAGTCGAGGAAGAGTTGGATATTTCAAAGGATTCCGATTTAGAGGAACTTATGAACCAAGGAACCAAGAAGATGTCACTGGAGGACATCAAGGATACAGCGACAGCAAGTATGATAAAGAATCTTCTAAGTGGGATGAAGGAAGGAGAGGATTTGGCAAGCAAGTCGATTAATGTTGAAATTCTCGAAGAGCCGGTAGAGCGTGTAAGCGATGATGAGATCCAGCAGTTGCACGCACATTTTCAAGCATCCTCTTATTTTCAGATTGAGGAGTTGGAACATACACCAACAAAAGCTACAAATGAACAATGGAAAGAAGGATTGGGTCATGTCGATGAGGTTTCAAGAGAGAATGATTTGTCCTTCATGTCGCAGGATAAGGAGCATCTGGACTATTTCGTCTCCACTCCAGATTACTTCTCTGAACCAGAAGAGGGTTGCGGGATAATGCCATACGGCCATTACGGAATTGTGGATGATCTTTCCGACGAGCAATATTACCAAGAGGAAATGCTCCCAATCAGAGCAAGTCCAGAAGAGAACAGAGAGTACAAGTACATGTTAAGTGACCAGCCGTTGTTCAAAGAAAGTTTTCCGGAATACATCATCGAGGAGGAGGTTTGTAGGAAAATGTACTTTTCATAATTGTGTGTTGGGGCTTGAGATGGTATTTATGATTCTGATATTCTAAGTGCTTTTCTATGTATTGAAGCCTATTTTAGGGCTAAACCAGGATTCAAAAAACAACACGCTAGGAACAAATCAGGAGGAAATTTGGTCGATAGAAGCACCAAAGTAGATCTAAACCAGGAGTAGACCAAGGAATTACCAGGCTCTAAATAATTTAAGATGGAGTAAAACACTTAACTAGGTCTAGTCCAGGACTAAACCAGAACCAAATAGAGAATAATCCAGGTCAAAAGCAGAAATTACACCAGGGAAGACCAAGGCTAAAGCAGGATTTACCCAGGGCTACTATAGAACTAAAGCATGTCTACTTTAAACCAGAACTAAACCAGATCCAACTAGAACTGAATCAAGATTAGACCATGTCCAAAGTAGAACAAATAAAGTAATGCACAACTAACATAGCAGTTAGACCACAAATGAACAAGGTCTATACCAGGATTTAACCAGAATTGAAGTTGGACTAAACCAGAGTAAACCAGGAGGAAATTTTGTTGAAACTAATTTTAAAGTTGGACCTTAACACAACTTTTATGGGCGTAAACTCGGTTGAATCCAGGACTAAACCAGACCAGAGTAAACCGGGTCTAAAACCGAACTAACACAGGAGAAGACTATGGCTAAACTAGGAATTGACCAGGTCTAATCCAAAACTAAGGCACATCTATCCTAAACCAGAACTACAACACAAACAGAAGGAAATCTGGACCAAGGCCAGACTAAACCAGTTAACTTTGACCAATCCAGAACCAAACCAGAACTCAAGAAGGAGTAAATAATGTCCATAGCAGGACTCAAGAAACCACAAATCAGGATCAAACTAGATTTAGACCAGGACTGCCCCCAGTTTTAACTGGACCCACATCAGAGAAAAAATGCTGTATGACACTGTATATATAGTGTATGTATGTAATGAAAGCCTGTTTTTTCTGTCACAGGTTCGAGTCTCACCAATCGTGCAAGAATCCGTGCTGGAATTTCTTCGTGAGGACTCGTTGGAACCGAAAGATCAGCTGAAAGGAGCTTTGGAGAAGATACAGGAATCTATGTCTGGCCCTTTGAAAGAGGAGCTTGCCTACCTTACAAAAATCAGCCGTGAAAGTCCAGACAAAGTGGCTGTAGATGTCCAGCAGTCCAGCGACGGTGGAACCACGACTATCGTGGCAGAGCTGAATGTCTCTCAAACCTTTGAGGAATGCGGTTTACTAGACGAAGGCGAAGATCTTTCGGAGGAGCAGATCATGGCAGCGTTGACAAGAGCCGGTCTGGAGAAGGCATTCCAGAGCAAAGCAGAAGGCGGGTACAGCATCAACGTGTCAGCTCAGGAGGAGGATAATAAGTTTGAGGACATCTCCGAGAAGGACATAATGGAGAAGGTTACAAGAGAAGAGACGTCTTACAGCTATGAAGTTCAGGAGGGTTCAGAGGAGGAGGAGTCAGCTGCAGGGGTCATATCCCTGCTGGGGAAGGTGAAGGAGCAGAGGATTGTGTATTTGGAGAGTCCATCCGAGGATTAGGCACTATGGGGTGTAAATGAGATGATATAACTCTTAAGGCGAGAGTTTTTTAATTTGTTGTTTCACGGATTTTCCTTGGCATTGTTAAAAGGGGAGGACGGAATAAAAATAAAAATAACATTTTATTTTCCCATTATCAAATCACATTTCTACCATCCAAAAGTCGGAGTTGAATTTAAAAAGAAATTTTGATTCTAAATAATTTTCTTAGATTCTTAGAATATTTCCTCGTTTGAACACGACGAGTTCAATGAAAGCCACACCCACCCCACATCCTTCATGTTACCGGTCGATCTCATGAATCTATGTTCGATCTAGGAAGCCGTGAGTAAGCCAACTCGGGGTAGTGCAGAAATGGTCGGAGATGCTGCTGCAGAATACTTTTTTATTTTTATTGAGGGTTTGGCCAAAAAAACCTGCGGAAAATCCGCGAAAACAGGAAAAATATATATATATATATATATATATATATATATATATATATTTTAGAATCTTGGTTTTTGACGTCGGCTGGCTCGCTAAACAACTTATTAAAAAACTCTCGCCTAAAGGACACATATTATGCTAAATTTACTTTTTTGAGCTTTTAAATATTTCTAACATGTCCCCTCATAAAAAAACACACCTGGAGTTGTATTCAGTTTCATTCACACTAGATGATTAAATCCTGTTAGAAAGTATTTTCCGCCTTCGACTTCCAAAAAACAACTTTGTTAATCTCCTCAATAATTGACGTTTTTTCAATCTGTGACACAGCTCTGAGAATCTTCTTAGCTGTTTTTAAGTCCATATATCTTTGCCAGACTCGCTCTGGGTATTTCTGCTGTGAAATCACGATCATTACAACTGCATACTTAGACCAGGAAGTCCAATGCTTGCTTGAAATGTTTATTTTAGTAAAGTAAAGGTACTCAAGAGCATGTTTATAGGCCAATAAAAATACAATTATGCATAATATTTGTCCTTTAAAGGCAAAGATTTGCAAATTAAGCAGCTGACAAACATAACAAAATGCTTTCTTGATTAATAAAATCTAAAGCTTACCTGAATTATACGTTTCAAGTTTATTGTTGGCTTTTTTGCATTTATTTTACTTCTCTGTGCCTCAATGTACTTTAAAATCTCTTTATGTAATGCATTGAGTTTGGATGATGTTAGATGCATTTTGCTATAGAATAATATTTTTTTCTGGTTTTGGCCAAACAGGAAACAGCTGGTGTTAACGTGTGCTAGCTTTGTTGGGTTCAGCAACTTACCATCATTTTATCGCAAGATCGAGTCAGTGTAAAGTGTGATATTATAATTTTCTGTTTGTATCTGCTGCATTTGATTTTCACCTGATTGTTATCTCTGATCTCGCTAGAAAGTGTTCCGTAAGCGAGACATTTGGAAGCCAAATCCCTCACGTAAAGTGCATATGACAGGTTCTCAAGTTTCATGTTGGTTTGGTGGATCGCTCCTGTGGGAAATATTTATCATAGTTTGTCAAGTTGCCATTTATGAAGAAAAATAAAAGTACAAAAACGGAATCCCTCTAACTATGTCATCAATAAGCAATATTCTAAAATATTATATTTACCTGCTTAACGGTGACTTAAAAGTTGAATGGACGATTTTTTTGGCCCAAATCTGAGTCTTATTTCCTTGTGGTGTGGACTGCAGATCAGTCATGTATCAATCATAAAACGCACCTACTGCTCACCTGCAGCCTCGTGCGGCTCGTCCCCTGAGAGCAGCACGTTTCCGCGTTTCCAAGCGCATTGATCTATCATAATATAGTTCCCTCAGTGTACGGGACAAAA
Organism: Eucyclogobius newberryi; assembly: GCF_026437365.1. Lineage (NCBI taxonomy): Eukaryota > Metazoa > Chordata > Actinopteri > Gobiiformes > Gobiidae > Eucyclogobius > Eucyclogobius newberryi. Next base: position 40,739,312 of record NW_027316389.1, on the reverse strand, counting down.
TTAGGACGGAGAAAGACAGTTCGAGCTGATTCTGAAGAGACAGAAATCTACGGTAGACGAGAGATGTGATGGATCCGTCGCGCTAATAATCAAACGCACGTGTGTGTTGTATCAGTCCACACGGGGGAGTGGCATGTGCACGGGGGAGTGGCATGTGCACTTTCGCCTAAGTTCTCAAATCGCCGAAAAATCTTCCATAACGCCTTTAATGCCCTCAAAACCAAAGTTATTTTACTTATTTATTATTAAGTGTTTATGTGATGTATACGCGGCCGTTTGAGAATGTCAGGACAAGACATTGGTGTGTGTGTGGTGTGACGTGAAGTGAGTTAGGGAAAAGTGGCAGACCCGCGGGAACAGGGGAGCCGCGGTGCACAATGGGGACATTGTAATGTGTGGGCAGAGTAAGGAGGGGACGGAGCTTCTGTGCTGGTCCAAGAAATACTGGAACCGAAAGAATACAGTTCTTCCTTGGCTTTAGATAGCCACATCAATGAGCGAACACAACACAAAAAATAAACAGCGCAGACACCAGACAGTTTGCACAACAGTACATTTTAACTTTAGTTATCCAGTCTAAACAAAGTGCTGTGTATAATCTTACCGTAAACAGAAGAGCTGAGTTGAGAGTACAGTGCTGAGCCGCGTGTCATAAATCCACATCAAGTCACCGCCTGCAGTGTCCGTGTGAAGTTGAAGACTCTGCTAATAATCCAAACTTTGAGTTTAATCTGAAACATGAGGAAAAAAAAAAGGCTGGAGGTGTCTATGCAGTTTTTAGAGATGAAATAATTACCCACAGGTTGTCTTTTGGGGTGTTTTCATCATTTGAGTATGTCTCCTTTAAAATGGAGCTAAAACAGTCTCCATCCATTTTCTTCATTGTTTTATACAAGCCTCTCCAGCACTGACAAGGTTTTATTGATGATTTTCCTGAGATGTTTCAGTCGTATGCACAGACTCTGATGGTTTGGTCATTACAGGTGGTTTCAATGTCCATATGGATGTCTGTGACAGAAACACTACATAGCTTGATGCTGTCCTTGAAACCTTTGGTCTTACTCAGCACGTGAGTGGCATTAAGCCATTAAAAATACTATAAATCCCACAATGCAAAAAATAACCCTAAAACCACCTAGATACCTGAAACTGACACAACTTTCCAGGAGATCATCACCAGTCTGATTGTAGAAAAAGATTCAGTTGTAGACATCTGGACTCTGTTTTTAAGAAAAAAACGAAAAGTTTCGATCCTCATCCGAGTGTCATTCTCAATCTGCGACCCGAGACCTGGAACTCAAAAATGTATTATACTCTGAGTTTTCTTTGTTAAAAAAGAAAAAACATCCCTAAATAGAAATGGTGGTTTAAGATTCAACCTTCTGGTTGTTTTTAATGTACTTTTAAATCCTGGAAAGGTCGACGCCAAGAGCATTCGGATGCTAATCAGTTATCTCAGGGAGGAGAGAGAGTGAGCCACGGACAATAGGAGGCTTATAGTCCATTAAAGGACTGATAGTAAACAAAGTAGCTAGTTTGATAGGCTCAGAGTAGGATAAATATCTTGAGTTCCCGGTCTTGATTCGCTGATTGAGAATAACCCTCGGATGAGGGTCGAAATCTTTCGTTTTTTCTTAAAAATGTCCAGATGACAACAGAATCTTTTTCTACAATGGAACACTCTTGGTTGAATGAGGGATTACACCGACATCATCAGTCTGAGTTCATCTACATACTGGCTAAATGTGTTACCCACCAGATTTCTAAAGTCTGAACAGTTTATTAGCACCACTTACTCACATAGTTAACATCAGCGGTGTGCGGTGACTTTTATGGATGGTGCCAGAGTCAGGACTAAACATGGACCGGCCTCCTGCTGGTGCCAGAGTCAGGACTAAACATGGACCGGCCTCCTGCTGGTGCCAGAGTCAGGACTAAACATGGACCGGCCTCCTGCTGGTGCCAGAGTCAGGACTAAACATGGACCGGCCTCCTGCTGGTGCCAGAGTCAGGACTAAACATGGACCGGCCTCCTGCTGGTGCCAGAGTCAGGACTAAACATGGACCGGCCTCCTGCTGGTGCCAGAGTCAGGACTAAACATGGACCGGCCTCCTGCTGGTGCCAGAGTCAGGACTAAACATGGAGCGGCCTCCTGCTGGTGCCAGAGTCAGGACTAAACATGGACCGGCCTCCTGCTGGTGCCAGAGTCAGGACTAAACATGGAGCGGCCTCCTGCTGGTGCCAGAGTCAGGACTAAACATGGACCGGCCTCCTGCTGGTGCCAGAGTCAGGACTAAACATGGAGCGGCCTCCTGCTGGTGCCAGAGTCAGGACTAAACATGGAGCGGCCTCCTGCTGGTGCCAGAGTCAGGACTAAACATGGACCGGCCTCCTGCTAGTGCCAGAGTCAGGACTAAACATGGACCGGCCTCCTGCTGGTGCCAGAGTCAGGACTAAACATGGACCGGCCTCCTGCTGGTGCTAGAGTCAGGACTAAACATGGACCGGCCTCCTGCTGGTGCCAGAGTCAGGACTAAACATGGACCGGCCTCCTGCTGGTGCCAGAGTCAGGACTAAACATGGAACGGCCTCCTGCTGGTGTCCGAGTCAGGACTAAACATGGACCGGCCTCCTGTTGGTGCCAGAGTCAGGACTAAACATGGACCGGCCTCCTGCTGGTGCCAGAGTCAGGACTAAACATGGACCGGCCTCCTGCTGGTGCCAGAGTCAGGACTAAACATGGACCGGCCTCCTGCTGGTGCCAGAGTCAGGACTAAACATGGGGAATCTGTGTTTCAGTTTTATGTTGCTAAAATCTTCCTGAAGATGTGAGACAGGTTCTACTCCGACAATGTTAAAATCTTGGCTAAAAAACTATTTTAATCCGTGCATATGACTGAAAAGATTTTATTTGCACTTTTCTCTTTCATGTCTTTAACTGTTTAGCATTTTTCCTGTTGTATGAAGCACTTTGAATTGCCTTGTATGTGAATTGTGCTCTACAAATAAACTTGCCTTGCCTCAGTATTATAATCCATTTATTTCACACAAGCAAGTCTTGGGGTGGGGGACAGGTCTCTCACTGTTGTGGCGGCCTACGGGCCGAACAGCAGTGCAGAGTACCCGGCCTTCTTGGAGTCCTTGGGAGGGGTACTGGACAGTGCACCGACCGGGGACTCCGTTGTTCTACTGGGGGACTTCAACGCCTACGTGGGCAATGACAGTGACACCTGGAGAGGGGTGATCGGGAAGAACGGCTTCCCGGATCTGAACCCGAGCGGTGTTCAGTTATTGGACTTCTGTGCTAGCCACGGATTGTCCATAACGAACACCATGTTCAAGCACAAGGTCCATCAGTGCACATGGCACCAGGACACAGGCCGGAGATCAATGATCGACTTTGTTGTCGTGTCATCTGACCTCCGGCCGCGTGTCTTGGACACTCGGGTGAAGAGAGGGGCAGAGTTGTCAACCGATCACCACCTGGTGGTGAGTTGGATCCGATGGCGGAGGAGGAAGCTGGACAGACTTGACGGACCAAAGCGCATTGTGAGGGTCTGTTGGGAACGTCTTGTGGAGCCTCTGTCAGTAGGGTATTCAACTCGCACCTCCGGGAGAGCTTCTCCCATGTCCCGGGGGAGGTTGGGGACATTGAGTCCGAGTGGACCATGTTCTCCGCCTCCATTGTTGATGCGGCTGCTCGGAGTTGTGGTCGCAAGGTCTCCGGTGCCTGTCGTGGCGGCAACCCCCGAACCCGGTGGTGGACACCGGAAGTAGGGGATGCCGTCAGACTGAATAAGGAGGCCTATCAGGCCACTCTGGCTTGTAGGTCTCCGGAGGTCATCGACGGGTATCGGCAGGCCAAGCGAGCCGCGGCTCGTGCTGTCGCAGAGGCAAAAACCCGGGCTTGGGAAGAGTTCGGGGAGGCCATGGAGGAGGACTATCGGTCGGCACCAAAGAAATTCTGGCAAACCGTCCGGCGCCTCAGGAGGGGGAAGCAGTGTCTCACCAACACCGTTTACTGTGCGGGTGGAGGCCTGCTGACCTCGACTGGGGATGTCGTCGCACGGTGGAAGGAACACTTTGAGGATCTCCTTAATCCCTCAGTCACGTCCGGGTAGAGACCGGGTACTCGGAGCCTGGCTCATCCATCACCCAAGCTGAAGTCACTGAGGTTGCTCGCAAACTCCTCGGTGGCAGGGCTCCGGGGGTGGATGAGATCCGCCCTGAGTACCTAAAGTATCTGGATGTTGTAGGACTGTCTTGGTTGACACGTCTCTGCAACATCGCGTGGCGTTCGGGGACCGTGCCTCTGGACTGGCAGACCGGGGTGGTGGTCCATCTGTTCAAGAAGGGGGACCGGAGGGTGTGTTCCAACTACAGAGGGATCACACTCCTCAGCCTCCCGGGTAAGGTCTATTCCAAGGTACTGGAGAGGAGAATCCGACCGATAGTCGAACCTCGGATTTAGGAGGAGCAGAGCGGTTTTCGTCCCGGTTGTGGAACACTGGACCAGCTCTATACCCTCCATCGGGTGCTCGAGGGTTCATGGGAGTTTGCCCAACCAGTCCACATGTGCTTTGTGGATCTGGAGAAGGCTTTCGACCGTGTCCCTCGGGGTGTCCTTTGGGGGGTGCTCCGGGAGTACGGGGTCCGGGGCCCTTTGCTCAGGGCTGTCCGGTCCCTGTATGACCGGAGCAGGAGCTGTGTTCGCATTGCCGGCAGTAAGTCAGACCTGTTCCCAGTGCATGTGGGGCTCCTCAGGGCTGCCCTTTGTCACCGGTTCTGTTCATTGTTTTTATGGACAGAATTTCTAGGCGCAGTCAGGGGTCGGAGGGTGTCCGGTTTGGGGACCACAGGATCTCATCTCTGCTGTTTGCAGACGATGTTGTCCTGATGGCTCCATCAAACCCGGACCTGCAACATGCACTGGGACGGTTTGAGCCGAGTGTGAAGCGTCTGGGATGAGAATCAGCACCTCCAAATCCGAGGCCATGGTTCTCAACCGGAAAAAAGGTGTCTTGCCCTCTTCAGGTGGGTGGGGAGTCCTTGCCCCAAGTGGAGGAGTTCAAGTATCTCGGGGTCTTGTTCACGAGTGAGGAGTGAAGGATGGAGCGTGAGATCGACAGGCGGATCGGTGCAGCGGCTGCAGTGATGCAGTCGCTGCATCGGACCGTTGTGGTAAAGAGGGAGCTGAGCCGAAAGGCAAAGCTCTCTATTTACCGGTCGGTCTACGTTCTGACCTCACCTATGGTCATGAGCTTTGGGTAGTGACCGAAAGAACAAGATCGCGGATACAAGCGGTCGAAATGAGTTTCCTCCGCCGTGTGGCTGGGCGCTGCCTTAGAGATAAGGTGAGGAGCTCGGCCACACGGGGGGAGCTCGGAGTAGAGCCGCTGCTCCTCCAGATGAGGTGACTCGGGCATCTGTTCCGGAGCCTCTTGGGCGCCTCCCTCGGGAGGTGTTTCAGGCATGTCCCACCGGGAAGAGGCCCCGGGGAAGACCCAGGACACGCTGGAGTAACTATGTCTCTCGGCTGGCCTGGGAACACCTCGGGATCCCCCCGGAGGAGTTAGAGGAAGTGTCTGGGGAGAAGGAAGTCTGCGAGTCCCTGCTCAGACTGCTGCCCCCGCGACCCGGCCCCGGATAAAGCGGCAGAAGATGGATGGATGGATATACACAAAAGTTCTTGTGTTGTTCCATCCATCCATCTTCTACCACTTATCCGGGGCAGGGTCGCGGGGGCAGCAGTCTTATTAGGGACTCCCAGACTTTCTACTCCCCAGACACTTCCTCCAACTCCTCCGGGGGAATCACGAGGCTCTTCCTGGTGGAACATGCCCGAAACTTCTCCCCAGGGAGCCCAGGAGTCTGGAACAGATGCCCGAGCCACCTCAGCTGGCTCCTCCCACTCCTCTCGCTATCTCTAAGGGAGCGCCCAGCCACCCGGCGAAGGAAACTCATTTCAACCGCTTGTATCCGCGATTCTGTCCTTTGGGTCATTACCCAAAGCTTATGACCAGGTGAGGGCAGAACGTAGATTGACCGGTAAAATTGTGTTGTGTTGTTGTCATGACTTATTTTAGTGACAGGTGATTATAAAGTGCCTCCTGCCCAAGGGGAGTGGTTCAAATAGTCAATGTCCAGGATGAGAAGGATCAGCTGTGCTGTAAGCCAAGTGCAGCCGGCCGCAGTGTCATGAGTTCAAATCCTGACTCTGACAGTTTACTGCATGTCCTCCCTTCTCTCTCATCCCCATTTCACACTGCCCTTTCCTGTCTAATAAATAAAAAATAAAAAAAAAATAAAAAAAAGGAGCAGGCTGGGACATGGCAGGATGCGTTAAAGGCGTAATGGACGATTTTTTGGCCCAAATCTGAGTCTCATTTCCTCGTGGCGTGGACGGCCGATTAGTCCTGCCACGTATCAATCATAGAACTCACCTACTGCAGCCGTGTGTGGCTCGTCCCCTGAGAGCAGCACGTTTCCGTGTGTCTAAGCGCATGGATCTATCATAATATAGTTCCTTCAGTGTACGGGACATAATTAAGACAGAGAAAGACAGTTCGAGCTCAGAATAGACAGAAATCTACAGAGACGAGAGATGCGATGCAATCCGTCGCACTAATAAACAAACGCCCGTGTAGCCGCGAGGCTTTAGTGTGCTTCCGCACGGGGGGAGTGTGCATGCGCACTCTCCACTTGAGTTCTCAAATCGGCAAAAATCCATAACGCCTTTATAAATGGCTGTGAAGATGGTAGTCAGCTCATCTGCACAGTGTCTCAGTGGAATAAGAGACACCTTGATTAATCAACAACAAAAACGTTTTAAACGCTTCATACAAGTTATACTGGATGGAACAAGAGGCTAGGAGGCATTGTCTGTGATGTACAAGAGCTGAAGACCAGTCTGGAATTTACACAAGCAAAATTTGAAGGCGAACTCTGCGACGAGTTGGCCACTGTCCAGGGTGTACACCGCCTAAGGGCCGAAGTCACTGGGATAGGCTCCAGTCACCCGCAACCCCGAAAGGGAACAAGCGGTAGAACATGGATGAATGGAACATTTGAAGTCATCTCCTCAGCACACAAGGCAACAAAAAAAGCAAAGATCAAATCTGGATGATATTTTCACTAAGTCTGATTACATTGAAAATCAAACCAGAAGGAAACAAATGACAATATTGACAGCATAATTGAAGAAAGGGAAAAGAGTTGGAGTGCAGTGGAGAGTAAGGTTCAGCACATTTTCTCCAGTAATTTGGGTCTGGGTAGAAATGTTGAGATAGAGCCTGCTCAGAGGACGGGTCAGTGCCAGGAATATAATAGATAAAGATAAACAGTGCGTGCTTTCTTGTTAAAAAGCTGAAAGGGACCAACATCTATATTGACATATACTTCTCTGGATATGTGCTTCAAGAAGAAAGGAACTGTGGTCCAAACTTAAATCTTCCAGAGAGAGTGGGGAAAAGGAAATGCTAAGGTATGATAAGGTGACGCTGACTTGATTTTTCGTTTTACCGAACCGACGGCCCGACTTTTTCGTATTATACGAAATAAAAATAATCAACAATGTTTGTTTGAGTCTCTCCAGGGTGAGTCACTTTCTCCTGGCAGAGTTTCATCACATTATCATTCTAAAGCATTGCAACCTCAACATTTGGTGGCAGCACAGCGGCGGAAGCAGCACGGCGGCGGCAGCACAGCGGCAGCATGGTGGCGGCGGCGGCAGCATGGTTGCGGCGGCAGCACGGCAGCAGCACGGCGGCGGCGGCTGCACGGTGGCGGCGGCAGCATGGTGGCGGGGGCAGTGGCGGCGGCAGGAAGGTGGCGGCGGCAGTATGGTGGCGGCGGCAGTGGCGGTGGCAGTATGGTGGTGGCAGCGGCAGTATGGTGGCGGCGGCAGTGTGGTGGCAGTATGGTGGCGGTGGCAGTGGCAGTGGTGGTGGCAGTAAGGTGGCGGCGGCAGTATGGTGGCGGCGCCGGCACTGTGGCAGTATGGTGGCGGCGGCGGCAGTGGCGGTGGAAGTATGGTGGCGGTGGCAGTGTGTTGGCAGTGGCTGTGGCAGTATGGTGGCGGGGCAGTGTGTTGGCAGTGCGGTGGCAGTATGGTGGCGGCGGCAGTGTGGTGGCAGTATGGTGGCGGCGGCAGTGTGGTGACAGTATGGTGGCGGCGGCAGTGTGGTGGCAGTATGGTGGCGGCGGCAGTTTGGTGACAGTATGGTGGCGGCGGCAGTGTGGTGGCAGTATGGTGGCGGCGGCAGTGTGGTGGCAGTATGGTGGCGGCGGCAGTGGCAGTGGCAGTATGGTGGCGGCGGCAGTGTGGTGGCAGTATGGTGGCGGCGGCAGTGTGGTGGCAGTATGGTGGCTGCGGCAGTGTGGTGGCAGTATGGTGGAGGAGGCAGTGGCGGTGGCAGTATGGTGGCGGCGGCAGTGTGGTGGCGGCGGGAGTGTGGTGGCAGTATGGTGGAGGCGGCAGTGTGGTGGCAGTATGGTGGCGGCGGCAGTGGCGGTGCCAGTATGGTGGCGGCGGCAGTGTGGTGGCAGTATGGTGGCGGCGGCAGCACTATGGCGGGGGCAGTGGCGGCGGCAGGAAGGTGGCGGCGGCAGTGGCGGTGGCAGTATGGTGGCGGCGGCAGTGGCGGTGGCAGTATGGTGGCGGTGGCAGTAAGGTGGCGGCTGCAGTATGGTGGCGGCGGCAGCACGGTGGCGGCGGCAGTAAGGTGGCGGCGGCAGTATGGTGGCGGCGGCAGCAAGGTGGCGGCGGCAGTGGCGGCGGCAGGAAGGTGGCGGCGGCAGTGGCGGTGGCAGTATGGTGGCGGTGGCAGTGTGGTGGCAGTATGGTGGCGGCGGCAGCACTATGGCGGGGGCAGTGGCGGCGGCAGGAAGGTGGCGGCGGCAGTGGCGGTGGCAGTATGGTGGCGGCGGCAGTGGCGGTGGCAGTATGGTGGCGGTGGCAGTAAGGTGGCGGCTGCAGTATGGTGGCGGCGGCAGCACGGTGGCGGCGGCAGTAAGGTGGCGGCGGCAGTATGGTGGCGGCGGCAGCAAGGTGGCGGCGGCAGTGGCGGCGGCAGGAAGGTGGCGGCGGCAGTGGCGGTGGCAGTATGGTGGCGGTGGCAGTGTGGTGGCAGTATGGTGGCGGTGGCAGTGTGTTGGCAGTGCGGTGGCAGTATGGTGGCGGCGGCAGTGTGGTGGCAGTATGGTTGCGGCGGCAGCACGGTGGCGGTGGCAGTATGGTGCCGGCGGCAGTGTGGTGGCAGTAATGTGGCGGCGGCAGTATGATGGCGGCGGCAGTGGCAGTGGCAATATGGTGGCGGTGGCAGTAAGGTGGCGGCGTCAGTGTGGTGGCAGTATGGTGGCGGCGGCAGTGTGGTGACAGTATGGTGGCGGCGGCGGCAGTGTGGTGACACTATGGTGGCTGCGGCAGTGTGGTGGCAGTATGGTGGTGGCGGCAGTGTGGTGGCAGTATGGTGGCGGCGGCAGTGTGGTGACAGTATGGTGGCGGCGGCAGTGTGGTGGCAGTATGGTGGCGGCGGCAGTGGCGGTGGCAGTATGGTGGCGGCGGCAGTGTGGTGGCAGTATGGTGGCGGCGGCAGCACGGTGGCGGGGGCAGTGGCGGCGGCAGGAAGGTGGTGGCGGCAGTGGCGGTGGCAGTATGGTGGCGGCGGCAGTGGCGGTGGCAGTATGGTGGCGGTGGCAGTGGCGGCAGCAGTATGGTGGCGGCGGCAGCACGGTGGCGGCGGCAGTAAGGTGGCGGCGGCAGTATGGTGGCGGCGGCAGCAAGGTGGCGGCGGCAGAGGCGGAGGCAGGAAGGTGGCGGCGGCAGTGGCGGTGGCAGTATGGTGGCGGTGGCAGTGTGGTGGCAGTATGGTGGCAGTATGGTGGCGGTGGCAGTGTGTTGGCAGTGCGGTGGCAGTATGGTGGCGGCGGCAGTGTGGTGGCAGTATGGTGGCGGCGGCAGTGTGGTGACAGTATGGTGGCGGCGTCGGCAGTGTGGTGGCAGTATGGTGGCTGCGGCAGTGTGGTGGCAGTATGGTGGTGGCGGCAGTGGCGGTGGCAGTAAGGTGGCGGCGGCAGTGGCGGCGGCAGGAAGGTGGCGGCGGCAGTGGCGGTGGCAGTAAGGTGGCGTTGGCAGTGTGTTGGCAGTGGCGGTGGCAGTATGGTGGCGGTGGCAGTGTGTTGGCAGTGCGGTGGCAGTATAGTGGCGGCGGCAGTGTGGTGGCAGTATGGTGGCGGCGGCGGCAGTGTGGTGGCAGTATGGTGGCTGCGGCAGTGTGGTGGCAGTATGGTGGTGGCGGCAGTGGCGGTGGCAGTAAGGTGGCGGCGGCAGTGGCGGTGGCAGTATGGTGGCGGCGGCAGTGGCGGTGGCAGTATGGTGGCGGTGGCAGTATGGTGGCGGCGGCAGTGTGGTGGCAGTATGGTGGCGGCGGCAGTGGCGGTGGCAGTAAGGTGGCGGCGGCAGTAATGTGGCGGCGGCAGTATGGTGGCGGCGGCAGCAGGGTGGCTGCGGCAGGAAGGTGGCGGCGGCAGTAAGGTGGCAGCGGCAATATGGTGGCGGCGGCAGTATGGTGGCAGTATGGTGGCGTCGGCAGTGTGGTGGCAGTATGGTGGCGGCGGCAGTGTGGTGGCAGTATGGTGGCGGCGGCAGTGTGGTGGCAGTATGGTGGCGGCGGCAGTAATGTGGCGGCGGCAGTATGATGGCGGCGGCAGTGGCGGTGGCAGTATGGTGCCGGCGGCAGTGTGGTGGCAGTAATGTGGCGGCGGCAGTATGATGGCGGCGGCAGTGGCAGTGGCAATATGGTGGCGGTGGCAGTAAGGTGGCGGCGTCAGTGTGGTGACAGTATGGTGGCGGCGGCGGCAGTGTGGTGACAGTATGGTGGCTGCGGCAGTGTGGTGGCAGTATGGTGGTGGCGGCAGTGTGGTGGCAGTATGGTGGCGGCGGCAGTGTGGTGGCAGTATGGTGGCGGCGGCAGTGTGGTGACAGTATGGTGGCGGCGGCAGTGGCGGTGGCAGTATGGTGGCGGCGGCAGTGTGGTGACAGTATGGTGGCGGCGGCAGTGGCGGTGGCAGTATGGTGGCGGCGGCAGCACGGTGGCGGGGGCAGTGGCGGCGGCAGGAAGGTGGTGGCGGCAGTGGCGGTGGCAGTATGGTGGCGGCGGCAGTGGCGGTGGCAGTATGGTGGCGGTGGCAGTAAGGTGGCGGCAGCAGTATGGTGGCGGCGGCAGCACGGTGGCGGCGGCAGTAAGGTGGCGGCGGCAGTATGGTGGCGGCGGCAGCAAGGTGGCGGCGGCAGCGGCGGCGGCAGGAAGGTGGCGGCGGCAGTGGCGGTGGCAGTATGGTGGCGGCGGCAGTGTGGTGGCAGTATGGTGGCGGCGGCAGTATGGTGACAGTATGGTGGCGGCGGCGGCAGTGTGGTGGCGGTATGGTGGCTGCGGCAGTGTGGTGGCAGTATGGTGGTGGCGGCAGTGGCGGTGGCAGTAAGGTGGCGGCGGCAGTGGCGGCGGCAGGAAGGTGGCGGCGGCAGTGGTGGTGGCAGTATGGTGGCGATGGCAGTGTGGTGGCAGTACGGTGGCGGCGGCAGTGGCGGTGGCAGTATGGTGGCGGTGGCAGTGTGTTGGCTCTTTAGCGTTTCTGTCACAAATATTATCAACATGCACGTTGAAATCACCTGTAATGACCAAACCATCAAAGTCTGTGCATATGACTGAAAGCATCTCAGTAAAATCATCAATAAAACTTTGGCAGTGCTGGGGAGGCTTGTATAAAACAATGAAGAGAATGGATGGAGACCGTTTTAGCTCCATTTTAAAGGATACATACTCAAATGATGAAAACACCCCAAAAGACAACCTGCGGGTAATTATTTCATCTCTAAAGACAGCACAGACTCCACCCCGTTTTTTGTTTTCTCGTGTTTCAGATTCAAACTTAAAGTTGGGTGGAGCAGATTCTATCAGAACTACATTTCCTGTGTTTTTGTCAAGCCATGTTTTAGTTAAAAACATAAAATCAAGATTATAAGAAGAAATAAAATTATTAATTAAGAGAGATTTGTTACATAAGGATCTGACATTTAGCACAGCAAGTTTCAGACTAGTTTCAGTGAGACTGGGCTTTATCTTTTCACAGGGAATATGAATCACATTTCTCAGATTGGGCCTGACTCGCATTTTGTTTTTCCATCTGTGTGATGATGTGACTACAGAAATAGCACTAGGGGGGGCTCTTTTTACATAGGGCCCCGGGTTGGTTTGATTTTTAATGTGACAATAAGTCCCGGCAACGCTGAGACCCAGTGCATCCTAGCAGTGGCAGTGGCAGTATGGTGGCGGCGGCAGGAAGGTGGCGGCGGCAGTAGGGTGGCGGCGGCAGTATGGTGGCGGCGGCAGTATGGTGGCGGCGGCAGTGGCGGTGGTAGTATGGTGGCGGTGGCAGTGGCGGTGGCAGTATGGTGGCGGCGGCAGTGTGGTGGCAGTATGGTGGCGGCGGCAGTGTGGTGGCAGTATGGTGGCGGCGGCAGTGTGGTGGCAGTATGGGGGCGGCGGCAGTGGCTGTGGCAGTATGGTTTCGGCGGCAGTGGCGGTGGCAGTATGGTGGCGGCGGCAGGAAGGTGGCGGCGGCAGTAGGGTGGCCGCAGCAGTATGGTGGCGGCGGCAGTATGGTGGTGGCGGCAGTGGAGGTGGTAGTATGGTGGCGGTGGCAGTAAGGTGGCGGTGGCAGTAAGGTGGCGGCGGCAGTATGGTGGCGGCAGCACGGCGGCAGTATGGTGGCGGCGGCAGCGGCGATGGCAGTATGGTGGCGGCGGCAGCGGCGGTGGCAGTATGGTTGCGGTGGCAGTGTGGTGGCGGCGGCAGTGTGGTGGCAGTATGGTGGCGGCGGCAGTGTGGTGGCAGTATGGTGGCGGCGGCAGTGTGTTGGCAGTATGGTGGCGGCGGAGGTGTGGTGGCAGTGTGGCGGTGGCAGTATGGTGGCGGCGGCAGTGGCGGTGGCAGTATGGTGGCGGTGGCAGTATGGTGGCGGCGGCAGGGTGGTGGCAGTATGGTGGCGGTGGCAGTGGCGGTGGCATGTGGTGGCAGTATGGTGGTGGCGGCAGTGGCGGTGGCAGTATGGTGGCGGCGGCAGTGGCGGTGGCACTATGGTGGCGGCGACAGTGGCGGTGGCAGTATGGTGACGGCGGCAGTGTGGTGGCAGTATGGTGGCGGCGGCAGTGTGGTGGCAGTATGGTGGCGGCGACAGTGGCGGTGGCTGTATGGTGGAGGCGCCAGTGTGGTGGCAGTATGGTGGCGGCGGCAGTGGCGGCGGCAGTGTGGTGGCAGTATGGTGGCGGCGGCAGTGTGGCGGCAGTATGGTGGCGGCGGCAGTGGCGGTGGCTGTATGGTGGCGGCGGCAGTGAGGTGGCAGTATGGTGGCGGCGGCAGTGACGGTGGCAGTATGGTGGCGGCGGCAGTGTGGTGGCAGTATGGTGGCGGCGGCAGTGAGGTGGCAGTATGGTGGCGGCGGCAGTGACGGTGACAGTATGGTGGCGGCGGCTTTGTGGTGGCAGTATGGTGGCAGCGGCAGTGGCGGTGGCAGTATGGTGTCGGCGGCAGTGGCGGTGGCATGTGGTGGCAGTATGGTGGCAGTATGGTGGTGGCGGCAGTGGCGGTGGCAGTATGGTGGCGGCGGCAGTGGCGGTGGCACTATGGTGGCGGCGGCAGTGGCGGTGGCAGTATGGTGGCGGCGGCAGTGTGGTGGCAGTATGGTGGCGGCGGCAGTGTGGTGGCAGTATGGTGGCGGCGGCAGTGGCGGTGGCTGTATGGTGGCGGCGCCAGTGTGGTGGCAGTATGGTGGCGGCGGCAGTGGCGGCGGCAGTGTGGTGGCAGTATGGTGGCGGCGGCAGTGTGGCGGCAGTATGGTGGCGGCGGCAGTGGCGGTGGCTGTATGGTGGCGGCGGCAGTGAGGTGGCAGTATGGTGGCGGCGGCAGTGACGGTGGCAGTATGGTGGCGGCGGCAGTGTGGTGGCAGTATGGTGGCGGCGGCAGTGAGGTGGCAGTATGGTGGCGGCGGCAGTGACGGTGGCAGTATGGTGGCGGCGGCTTTGTGGTGGCAGTATGGTGGCAGCGGCAGTGGCGGTGGCAGTATGGTGTCGGCGGCAGTGGCGGTGGCTGTATGGTGGCGGCGGCAGTGGCGGTGGCAGTATGGTGGCGGCGGCAGTGGCGGTGGCAGTATGGTGGCGGCGGCAGTGGCGGTGGCAGTATGGTGGCGGCGGCACTGTGGTGGCAGTATGGTGGCGGCGGCAGTGGTGTGGCAGTATGGTGGCGGCGGCAGTGTGGTGGCAGTATGGTGGCGGCGGCAGTGTGGTGGCAGTATGGTGGCGGCGGCAGTGGCGGTGGCAGTATGGTGGCGGCAGTGGCGGTGGCAGTATGGTGGCGGCAGCAGTGTGGTGGCAGTATGGTGGCGGCGGCAGTGTGGTGGCAGTATGGTGGCGGTGGCATGTGGTGGCAGTATGGTGGCAGTATGGTGGTGGCAGTAGTGGCGGTGGCAGTATGGTGGCGGCGGCAGTGTGGTGGCAGTATGGTGGCGGCGGCAGTGTGGTGGCAGTATGGTGGCGGCGGCAGTGGCGGTGGCAGTATGGTGGCGGCGGCAGTATGGTGGCAGTATGGTGGTGGCGGCAGTGGCGGTGGCAGTATGGTGGTGGCGGCAGTGGCGGTGGCAGTATGGTGGCGGCGGCAGTGGCGGTGGCAGTATGGTGGCGGCGGCAGTGGCGGTGGCTGTATGGTGGCGGCGCCAGTGTGGTGGCAGTATGGTGGCGGCGGCAGTGTGGTGACAGTATGGTGGCGGCGTCGGCAGTGTGGTGGCAGTATGGTGGCTGCGGCAGTGTGGTGGCAGTATTGTGGTGGCGGCAGTGGCGGTGGCAGTAAGGTGGCGGCGGCAGTGGCGGTGCTGGGGAGGCTTGTATAAAACAATGAAGAGAATGGATGGAGACCGTTTTAGCTCCATTTTAAAGGATACATACTCAAATGATGAAAACACCCCAAAAGACAACCTGCGGGTAATTATTTCATCTCTAAAGACAGCACAGACTCCACCCCCTTTTTTGTTTTCTCGTGTTTCAGATTCAAACTTAAAGTTGGGTGGAGCAGATTCTATCAGAACTACATTTCCTGTGTTTTTGTCAAGCCATGTTTTAGTTAAAAACATAAAATCAAGATTATAAGAAGAAATAAAATTATTAATTAAGAGAGATTTGTTACATAAGGATCTGACATTTAGCACAGCAAGTTTCAGACTAGTTTCAGTGAGACTGGGCTTTATCTTTTCACAGGGAATATGAATCACATTTCTCAGATTGGGCCTGACTCGCATTTTGTTTTTCCATCTGTGTGATGATGTGACTACAGAAATAGCACTAGGGGGGGCTCTTTTTACATAGGGCCCCGGGTTGGTTTGATTTTTAATGTGACAATAAGTCCCGGCAACGCTGAGACCCAGTGCATCCTAGCAGTGGCAGTGGCAGTATGGTGGCGGCGGCAGGAAGGTGGCCGCGGCACTAGGGTGGCGGCGGCAGTATGGTGGCGGCGGCAGTATGGTGGCGGCGGCAGTGGCGGTGGTAGTATGGTGGCGGTGGCAGTGGCGGTGGCAGTATGGTGGCGGCGGCAGTGTGGTGGCAGTATGGTGGCGGCGGCAGTGTGGTGGCAGCAAGGTGGCGGTGGCAGTGGCGGCGGCAGGAAGGTGGCGGCGGCAGTGGCGGTGGCAGTATGGTGGCGGTGGCAGTGTGGTGGCAGTATGGTGGCAGTATGGTGGCGGTGGCAGTGTGTTGGCAGTGCGGTGGCAGTATGGTGGCGGCGGCAGTGTGGTGGCAGTATGGTGGCGGCGGCAGTGTGGTGACAGTATGGTGGCGGCGTCGGCAGTGTGGTGGCAGTATGGTGGCTGCGGCAGTGTGGTGGCAGTATTGTGGTGGCGGCAGTGGCGGTGGCAGTAAGGTGGCGGCGGCAGTGGCGGCGGCAGGAAGGTGGCGGCGGCAGTGGCGGTGGCAGTATGGTTGCGGTGGCAGTGTGTTGGCAGTGGCGGTGGCAGTATGGTGGCGGTGGCAGTGTGTTGGCAGTGCGGTGGCAGTATAGTGGCGGCGGCAGTGTGGTGGCAGTATGGTGGCGGCGGCGGCAGTGTGGTGGCAGTATGGTGGCTGCGGCAGTGTGGTGGCAGTATGGTGGTGGCGGCAGTGGCGGTGGCAGTAAGGTGGCGGTGGCAGTGGCGGTGGCAGTATGGTGGCGGCGGCAGTGGCGGTGGCAGTATGGTGGCGGTGGCAGTATGGTGGCGGTGGCAGTATGGTGGCGGCGGCTGTGTGGTGGCAGTATGGTGGCGGCGGCAGTGGCGGTGGCAGTAAGGTGGCGGCGGCAGTAAGGTGGCGGCGGCAGTAATGTGGCGGCGGCAGTATGGTGGCGGCGGCAGCAGGGTGGCTGCGGCAGGAAGGTGGCGGCGGCAGTAAGGTGGCAGCAGCAATATGGTGGCGGCGGCAGTATGGTGGCAGTATGGTGGCGTCGGCAGTGTGGTGGCAGTATGGTGGCGGCGGCAGTGTGGTGGCAGTATGGTGGCGGCGGCAGTGTGGTGGCAGTATGGTGGCGGCGGCAGTAATGTGGCGGCGGCAGTATGATGGCGGCGGCAGTGGCGGTGGCAGTATGGTGCCGGCGGCAGTGTGGTGGCAGTAATGTGGCGGCGGCAGTATGATGGCGGCGGCAGTGGCAGTGGCAATATGGTGGCGGTGGCAGTAAGGTGGCGGCGTCAGTGTGGTGACAGTAAGGTGGCGGCGGCGTCAGTGTGGTGACAGTATGGTGGCTGCGGCAGTGTGGTGGCAGTATGGTGGTGGCGGCAGTGTGGTGGCAGTATGGTGGCGGCGGCAGTGTGGTGGCAGTATGGTGGCGGCGGCAGTGTGGTGACAGTATGGTGGCGGCGGCAGTGGCGGTGGCAGTATGGTGGCGGCGGCAGTGTGGTGACAGTATGGTGGCGGCGGCAGTGGCGGTGGCAGTATGGTGGCGGCGGCAGTGTGGTGGCAGTATGGTGGCGGCGGCAGCACGGTGGCGGGGGCAGTGGCGGCGGCAGGAAGGTGGTGGCGGCAGTGGCGGTGGCAGTATGGTGGCGGCGGCAGTGGCGGTGGCAGTATGGTGGCGGTGGCAGTAAGGTGGCGGCAGCAGTATGGTGGCGGCGGCAGCACGGGGGCGGCGGCAGTAAGGTGGCGGCGTCAGTGTGGTGGCAGTATGGTGGCGGCGGCAGTGTGGTGACAGTATGGTGGCGGCGGCGGCAGTGTGGTGACACTATGGTGGCTGCGGCAGTGTGGTGGCAGTATGGTGGTGGCGGCAGTGTGGTGGCAGTATGGTGGCGGCGGCAGTGTGGTGACAGTATGGTGGCGGCGGCGGCAGTGTGGTGACACTATGGTGGCGGCGGCAGTGTGGTGGCAGTATGGTGGCGGCGGCAGCACGGTGGCGGGGGCAGTGGCGGCGGCAGGAAGGTGGTGGCGGCAGTGGCGGTGGCAGTATGGTGGCGGCGGCAGTGGCGGTGGCAGTATGGTGGCGGTGGCAGTGGCGGCAGCAGTATGGTGGCGGCGGCAGCACGGTGGCGGCGGCAGTAAGGTGGCGGCGGCAGTATGGTGGCGGCGGCAGCAAGGTGGCGGCGGCAGTGGCGGCGGCAGGAAGGTGGCGGCGGCAGTGGCGGTGGCAGTATGGTGGCGGTGGCAGTGTGGTGGCAGTATGGTGGCAGTATGGTGGCGGTGGCAGTGTGTTGGCAGTGCGGTGGCAGTATGGTGGCGGCGGCAGTGTGGTGGCAGTATGGTGGCGGCGGCAGTGTGGTGACAGTATGTTGGCGGCGTCGGCAGTGTGGTGGCAGTATGGTGGCTGCGGCAGTGTGGTGGCAGTATGGTGGTGGCGGCAGTGGCGGTGGCAGTAAGGTGGCGGCGGCAGTGGCGGCGGCAGGAAGGTGGCGGCGGCAGTGGCGGTGGCAGTATGGTGGCGGTGGCAGTGTGTTGGCAGTGGCGGTGGCAGTATGGTGGCGGTGGCAGTGTTTTGGCAGTGCGGTGGCAGTATAGTGGCGGCGGCAGTGTGGTGGCAGTATGGTGGCGGCGGCAGTGGCGGTGGCAGTAAGGTGGCGGCGGCAGTAAGGTGGCGGCGGCAGTAATGTGGCGGCGGCAGTATGGTGGCGGCGGCAGCAGGGTGGCTGCGGCAGGAAGGTGGCGGCGGCAGTAAGGTGGCAGCGGCAATATGGTGGCGGCGGCAGTATGGTGGCAGTATGGTGGCGTCGGCAGTGTGGTGGCAGTATGGTGGCGGCGGCAGTGTGGTGGCAGTATGGTGGCGGCGGCAGTGTGGTGGCAGTATGGTGGCGGCGGCAGTAATGTGGCGGCGGCAGTATGATGGCGGCGGCAGTGGCGGTGGCAGAATGGTGCCGGCGGCAGTGTGGTGGCAGTAATGTGGCGGCGGCAGTATGATGGCGGCGGCAGTGGCAGTGGCAATATGGTGGCGGTGGCAGTAAGGTGGCGGCGTCAGTGTGGTGACAGTATGGTGGCGGCGGCGGCAGTGTGGTGACAGTATGGTGGCTGCGGCAGTGTGGTGGCAGTATGGTGGCGGCGGCAGTGTGGTGGCAGTATGGTGGCGGCGGCAGTGTGGTGGCAGTATGGTGGCGGCGGCAGTGTGGTGGCAGTATGGGGGCGGCGGCAGTGGCGGTGGCAGTATGGTGGCGGCGGCAGTGTGGTGACAGTATGGTGGCGGCGGCAGTGGCGGTGGCAGTATGGTGGCGGCGGCAGTGTGGTGGCAGTATGGTGGCGGCGGCAGCACGGTGGCGGGGGCAGTGGCGGCGGCAGGAAGGTGGTGGCGGCAGTGGCGGTGGCAGTATGGTGGCGGCGGCAGTGGCGGTGGCAGTATGGTGGCGGTGGCAGTATGGTGGCGGTGGCAGTAAGGTGGCGGCAGCAGTATGGTGGCGGCGGCAGCACGGTGGCGGCGGCAGTAAGGTGGCGGCGGCAGTATGGTGGCGGCGGCAGCAAGGTGGCGGCGGCAGTGGCGGCGGCAGGAAGGTGGCGGCGGCAGTGGCGGTGGCAGTATGGTGGCGGTGGCAGTGTGGTGGCAGTATGGTGGCGGTGGCAGTGTGTTGGCAGTGCGGTGGCAGTATGGTGGCGGCGGCAGTGTGGTGGCAGTATGGTGGCGGCGGCAGTATGGTGACAGTATGGTGGCGGCGGCGGCAGTGTGGTGGCAGTATGGTGGCTGCGGCAGTGTGGTGGCAGTATGGTGGTGGCGGCAGTGGCGGTGGCAGTAAGGTGGCGGCGGCAGTGGTGGTGGCAGTATGGTGGCGATGGCAGTGTGGTGGCAGTACGGTGGCGGCGGCAGTGGCGGTGGCAGTATGGTGGCGGTGGCAGTGTGTTGGCTCTTTAGCGTTTCTGTCACAAATATTATCAACATGCACGTTGAAATCACCTGTAATGACCAAACCATCAAAGTCTGTGCATATGACTGAAAGCATCTCAGTAAAATCATCAATAAAACTTTGGCAGTGCTGGGGAGGCTTGTATAAAACAATGAAGAGAATGGATGGAGACCGTTTTAGCTCCATTTTAAAGGATACATACTCAAATGATGAAAACACCCCAAAAGACAACCTGCGGGTAATTATTTCATCTCTAAAGACAGCACAGACTCCACCCCCTTTTTTGTTTTCTCGTGTTTCAGATTCAAACTTAAAGTTGGGTGGAGCAGATTCTATCAGAACTACATTTCCTGTGTTTTTGTCAAGCCATGTTTTAGTTAAAAACATAAAATCAAGATTATAAGAAGAAATAAAATTATTAATTAAGAGAGATTTGTTACATAAAGATCTGACATTTAGCACAGCAAGTTTCAGACTAGTTTCAGTGAGACTGGGCTTTATCTTTTCACAGGGAATATGATCACATTTCTCAGATTGGGCCTGACTCGCATTTTGTTTTTCCATCTGTGTGATTATGTGACTACAGAAATAGCACTAGGGGGGGCTCTTTTTACATAGGGCCCCGGGTTGGTTTGATTTTTAATGTGACAATAAGTCCCGGCAACGCTGAGACCCAGTGCATCCTAGCAGTGGCGGTGGCAGTATGGTGGCGGCGGCAGGAAGGTGGCGGCGGCAGTAGGGTGGCGGCGGCAGTATGGTGGCGGCGGCAGTATGGTGGCGGCGGCAGTGGCGGTGGTAGTATGGTGGCGGTGGCAGTGGCGGTGGCAGTATGGTGGCGGCGGCAGTGTGGTGGCAGTATGGTGGCGGCGGCAGTGTGGTGGCAGTATGGTGGCGGCGGCAGTGTGGTGGCAGTATGGGGGCGGCGGCAGTGGCTGTGGCAGTATGGTTTCGGCGGCAGTGGCGGTGGCAGTATGGTGGGGGCGGCAGGAAGGTGGCGGCGGCAGTAGGGTGGCCGCAGCAGTATGGCGGCGGCGGCAGTATGGTGGCGGCGGCAGTGGCGGTGGTAGTATGGTGGCGGTGGCAGTAAGGTGGCGGCGGCAGTATGGTGGCGGCGGCAGCACGGCGGCAGTATGGTGGCGGCGGCAGCGGCGATGGCAGTATGGTGGCGGCGGCAGCGGCGGTGGCAGTATGGTTGCGGTGGCAGTGTGGTGGCGGCGGCAGTAGGGTGGCAGTATGGTGGCGGCGGCAGTGTGGTGGCAGTATGGTGGCGGCGGCAGTGTGTTGGCAGTATGGTGGCGGCGGAGGTGTGGTGGCAGTGTGGCGGTGGCAGTATGGTGGCGGCGGCAGTATAGTGGCGGCGGCAGTATGGTGGCGGCGGCAGTATGGTGGCAGCGGCAGTGCGGTGGCAGTATGGTGGCGGCGGCAGTGGCGGTGGCAGTATGGTGGCGGCGGCAGTGGCGGTGGCAGTATGGTAGCGGCGGCAGTGGCGGTGGCACTATGGTGGCGGCGGCAGTGGCGGTGGCAGTATGGTGGCGGCGGCAGTGTGGTGGCAGTATGGTGGCGGCGGCAGTGTGGTGGCAGTATGGTGGCGGCGGCAGTGTGGTGGCAGTATGGTGGCGGCGGCAGTGGCTGTGGCAGTATGGTGGCGGCGGCAGTGGCGGTGGCAGTATGGTGGCGGCGGCAGTGGCGGTGGCAGTATGGTGGCTGCGGCAGTGTGGTGGCAGTATGGTGGCGGTGGCAGTGTGGTGGCAGTATGGTGGCGGTGGCAGTGGCGGTGGCATGTGGTGGCAGTATGGTGGCAGTATGGTGGTGGCGGCAGTGGCGGTGGCAGTATGGTGGCGGCGGCAGTGGCGGTGGCACTATGGTGGCGGCGGCAGTGGCGGTGGCAGTATGGTGGCGGCGGCAGTGTGGTGGCAGTATGGTGGCGGCGGCAGTGTGGTGGCAGTATGGTGGCGGCGACAGTGGCGGTGGCTGTATGGTGGCGGCGCCAGTGTGGTGGCAGTATGGTGGCGGCGGCAGTGGCGGCGGCAGTGTGGTGGCAGTATGGTGGCGGCGGCAGTGTGGCGGCAGTATGGCGGCGGCGGCAGTGGCGGTGGCTGTATGGTGGCGGCGGCAGTGAGGTGGCAGTATGGTGGCGGCGGCAGTGACGGTGGCAGTATGGTGGCGGCGGCAGTGTGGTGGCAGTATGGTGGCGGCGGCAGTGAGGTGGCAGTATGGTGGCGGCGGCAGTGACGGTGGCAGTATGGTGGCGGCGGCTTTGTGGTGGCAGTATGGTGGCAGCGGCAGTGGCGGTGGCAGTATGGTGTCGGCGGCAGTGGCGGTGGCATGTGGTGGCAGTATGGTGGCAGTATGGTGGTGGCGGCAGTGGCGGTGGCAGTATGGTGGCGGCGGCAGTGGCGGTGGCACTATGGTGGCGGCGGCAGTGGCGGTGGCAGTATGGTGGCGGCGGCAGTGTGGTGGCAGTATGGTGGCGGCGGCAGTGTGGTGGCAGTATGGTGGCGGCGGCAGTGGCGGTGGCTGTATGGTGGCGGCGCCAGTGTGGTGGCAGTATGGTGGCGGCGGCAGTGGCGGCGGAAGTGTGGTGGCAGTATGGTGGCGGCGGCAGTGTGGCGGCAGTATGGTGGCGGCGGCAGTGGCGGTGGCTGTATGGTGGCGGCGGCAGTGAGGTGGCAGTATGGTGGCGGCGGCAGTGACGGTGGCAGTATGGTGGCGGCGGCAGTGTGGTGGCAGTATGGTGGCGGCGGCAGTGAGGTGGCAGTATGGTGGCGGCGGCAGTGACGGTGGCAGTATGGTGGCGGCGGCAGTGTGGTGGCAGTATGGTGGCAGCGGCAGTGGCGGTGGCAGTATGGTGGCGGCAGTGGCGGTGGCAGTATGGTGGCGGCAGCAGTGTGGTGGCAGTATGGTGGCGGCAGTAGTGGCGGTGGCAGTATGGTGGCGGCGGCAGTGTGGTGGCAGTATGGTGGCGGCGGCAGTGTGGTGGCAGTATGGTGGCGGCGGCAGTATGGTGGCAGTATGGTGGTGGCGGCAGTGGCGGTGGCAGTATGGTGGTGGCGGCAGTGGCGGTGGCAGTATGGTGGCGGCGGCAGTGTGGCGGCAGTATGGTGGCGGCGGCAGTGGCGGTGGCTGTATGGTGGCGGCGGCAGTGAGGTGGCAGTATGGTGGCGGCGGCAGTGACGGTGGCAGTATGGTGGCGGCGGCAGTGTGGTGGCAGTATGGTGGCGGCGGCAGTGAGGTGGCAGTATGGTGGCGGCGGCAGTGACGGTGGCAGTATGGTGGCGGCGGCTTTGTGGTGGCAGTATGGTGGCAGCGGCAGTGGCGGTGGCAGTATGGTGTCGGCGGCAGTGGCGGTGGCATGTGGTGGCAGTATGGTGGCAGTATGGTGGTGGCGGCAGTGGCGGTGGCAGTATGGTGGCGGCGGCAGTGGCGGTGGCAGTATGGTGTCGGCGGCAGTGGCGGTGGCATGTGGTGGCAGTATGGTGGCAGTATGGTGGTGGCGGCAGTGGCGGTGGCAGTATGGTGGCGGCGGCAGTGGCGGTGGCAGTATGGTGTCGGCAGCAGTGGCGGTGGCTGTATGGTGGCAGCGGCAGTGGCGGTGGCAGTATGGTGGCGGCGGCAGTGGCGGTGGCAGTATGGTGGCGGCGGCAGTGGCGGTGGCAGTATGGTGGCGGCGGCAGTGTGGTGGCAGTATGGTGGCGGCGGCAGTGGTGTGGCAGTATGGTGGCGGCGGCAGTGTGGTGGCAGTATGGTGGCGGCGGCAGTGTGGTGGCATTATGGTGGCGGCGGCAGTGAGGTGGCAGTATGGTGGCGGCGGCAGTGGCGGTGGCAGTATGGTGGCGGCGGCAGTGTGGCGGCAGTATGGTGGCGGCGGCAGTGGCGGTGGCTGTATGGTGGCGGCGGCAGTGTGGTGGCAGTATGGTGGCGGCGGCAGTGGCGGTGGCAGTATGGTGGCGGCGGCAGTGTGGTGGCAGTGTGTGGCGGCGGCAGTGGCGGTGGCAGTATGGTGGCGGCGGCAGTGTGGCGGCAGTGTGGCGGCAGTATGGTGGCGCGGCAGTGGCGGTGGCTGTATGGTGGCGGCGGCAGTGTGGTGGCAGTATGGTGGCGGCGGCAGTGAGGTGGCAGTATGGTGGCGGCGGCAGTGACGGTGGCAGTATGGTGGCGGCGGCAGTGTGGTGGCAGTATGGTGGCGGCGGCAGTGAGGTGGCAGTATGGTGGCAGCGGCAGTGACGGTGGCAGTATGGTGGCGGCGGCAGTGACGGTGGGAGTATGGTGGCGGCGGCTTTGTGGTGGCAGTATGGTGGCGGCGGCAGTAGCGGTGGCAGTATGGTGTCGGCGGCAGTGGTGGTGGCTGTATGGTGGCGGCGCCAGTGTGGTGGCAGTATGGTGGCGGCGGCAGTGTGGTGGCAGTATGGTGGTGGCGGCAGTGTGGTGGCAGTATGGTGGCGGCGGCAGTGGCGGCGGCAGTATGGTGGCGGCGGCAGTGGCGGTGGCTGTATGGTGGCGGCGGCAGTGTGGTGGCAGTATGGTGGCGGCGGCAGTGGCGGTGGCAGTATGGTGGCGGCGGCAGTGTGGTGGCAGTGTGTGGCGGCGGCAGTGGCGGTGGCAGTATGGTGGCGGCGGCAGTGTGGCGGCAGTGTGGCGGCAGTATGGTGGCGCGGCAGTGGCGGTGGCTGTATGGTGGCGGCGGCAGTGTGGTGGCAGTATGGTGGCGGCGGCAGTGAGGTGGCAGTATGGTGGCGGCGGCAGTGGCGGTGGTAGTATGGTGGCGGTGGCAGTGGCGGTGGCAGTATGGTGGCGGCGGCAGTGTGGTGGCAGTATGGTGGCGGCGGCAGTGTGGTGGCAGTATGGTGGCGGCGGCAGTGTGGTGGCAGTATGGGGGCGGCGGCAGTGGCTGTGGCAGTATGGTTTCGGCGGCAGTGGCGGTGGCAGTATGGTGGGGGCGGCAGGAAGGTGGCGGCGGCAGTAGGGTGGCCGCAGCAGTATGGCGGCGGCGGCAGTATGGTGGCGGCGGCAGTGGCGGTGGTAGTATGGTGGCGGTGGCAGTAAGGTGGCGGCGGCAGTATGGTGGCGGCGGCAGCACGGCGGCAGTATGGTGGCGGCGGCAGCGGCGATGGCAGTATGGTGGCGGCGGCAGCGGCGGTGGCAGTATGGTTGCGGTGGCAGTGTGGTGGCGGCGGCAGTAGGGTGGCAGTATGGTGGCGGCGGCAGTGTGGTGGCAGTATGGTGGCGGCGGCAGTGTGTTGGCAGTATGGTGGCGGCGGAGGTGTGGTGGCAGTGTGGCGGTGGCAGTATGGTGGCGGCGGCAGTATAGTGGCGGCGGCAGTATGGTGGCGGCGGCAGTATGGTGGCAGCGGCAGTGCGGTGGCAGTATGGTGGCGGCGGCAGTGGCGGTGGCAGTATGGTGGCGGCGGCAGTGGCGGTGGCAGTATGGTAGCGGCGGCAGTGGCGGTGGCACTATGGTGGCGGCGGCAGTGGCGGTGGCAGTATGGTGGCGGCGGCAGTGTGGTGGCAGTATGGTGGCGGCGGCAGTGTGGTGGCAGTATGGTGGCGGCGGCAGTGTGGTGGCAGTATGGTGGCGGCGGCAGTGGCTGTGGCAGTATGGTGGCGGCGGCAGTGGCGGTGGCAGTATGGTGGCGGCGGCAGTGGCGGTGGCAGTATGGTGGCTGCGGCAGTGTGGTGGCAGTATGGTGGCGGTGGCAGTGTGGTGGCAGTATGGTGGCGGTGGCAGTGGCGGTGGCATGTGGTGGCAGTATGGTGGCAGTATGGTGGTGGCGGCAGTGGCGGTGGCAGTATGGTGGCGGCGGCAGTGGCGGTGGCACTATGGTGGCGGCGGCAGTGGCGGTGGCAGTATGGTGGCGGCGGCAGTGTGGTGGCAGTATGGTGGCGGCGGCAGTGTGGTGGCAGTATGGTGGCGGCGACAGTGGCGGTGGCTGTATGGTGGCGGCGCCAGTGTGGTGGCAGTATGGTGGCGGCGGCAGTGGCGGCGGCAGTGTGGTGGCAGTATGGTGGCGGCGGCAGTGTGGCGGCAGTATGGCGGCGGCGGCAGTGGCGGTGGCTGTATGGTGGCGGCGGCAGTGAGGTGGCAGTATGGTGGCGGCGGCAGTGACGGTGGCAGTATGGTGGCGGCGGCAGTGTGGTGGCAGTATGGTGGCGGCGGCAGTGAGGTGGCAGTATGGTGGCGGCGGCAGTGACGGTGGCAGTATGGTGGCGGCGGCTTTGTGGTGGCAGTATGGTGGCAGCGGCAGTGGCGGTGGCAGTATGGTGTCGGCGGCAGTGGCGGTGGCATGTGGTGGCAGTATGGTGGCAGTATGGTGGTGGCGGCAGTGGCGGTGGCAGTATGGTGGCGGCGGCAGTGGCGGTGGCACTATGGTGGCGGCGGCAGTGGCGGTGGCAGTATGGTGGCGGCGGCAGTGTGGTGGCAGTATGGTGGCGGCGGCAGTGTGGTGGCAGTATGGTGGCGGCGGCAGTGGCGGTGGCTGTATGGTGGCGGCGCCAGTGTGGTGGCAGTATGGTGGCGGCGGCAGTGGCGGCGGAAGTGTGGTGGCAGTATGGTGGCGGCGGCAGTGTGGCGGCAGTATGGTGGCGGCGGCAGTGGCGGTGGCTGTATGGTGGCGGCGGCAGTGAGGTGGCAGTATGGTGGCGGCGGCAGTGACGGTGGCAGTATGGTGGCGGCGGCAGTGTGGTGGCAGTATGGTGGCGGCGGCAGTGAGGTGGCAGTATGGTGGCGGCGGCAGTGACGGTGGCAGTATGGTGGCGGCGGCAGTGTGGTGGCAGTATGGTGGCAGCGGCAGTGGCGGTGGCAGTATGGTGGCGGCAGTGGCGGTGGCAGTATGGTGGCGGCAGCAGTGTGGTGGCAGTATGGTGGCGGCAGTAGTGGCGGTGGCAGTATGGTGGCGGCGGCAGTGTGGTGGCAGTATGGTGGCGGCGGCAGTGTGGTGGCAGTATGGTGGCGGCGGCAGTATGGTGGCAGTATGGTGGTGGCGGCAGTGGCGGTGGCAGTATGGTGGTGGCGGCAGTGGCGGTGGCAGTATGGTGGCGGCGGCAGTGTGGCGGCAGTATGGTGGCGGCGGCAGTGGCGGTGGCTGTATGGTGGCGGCGGCAGTGAGGTGGCAGTATGGTGGCGGCGGCAGTGACGGTGGCAGTATGGTGGCGGCGGCAGTGTGGTGGCAGTATGGTGGCGGCGGCAGTGAGGTGGCAGTATGGTGGCGGCGGCAGTGACGGTGGCAGTATGGTGGCGGCGGCTTTGTGGTGGCAGTATGGTGGCAGCGGCAGTGGCGGTGGCAGTATGGTGTCGGCGGCAGTGGCGGTGGCATGTGGTGGCAGTATGGTGGCAGTATGGTGGTGGCGGCAGTGGCGGTGGCAGTATGGTGGCGGCGGCAGTGGCGGTGGCAGTATGGTGTCGGCGGCAGTGGCGGTGGCATGTGGTGGCAGTATGGTGGCAGTATGGTGGTGGCGGCAGTGGCGGTGGCAGTATGGTGGCGGCGGCAGTGGCGGTGGCAGTATGGTGTCGGCAGCAGTGGCGGTGGCTGTATGGTGGCAGCGGCAGTGGCGGTGGCAGTATGGTGGCGGCGGCAGTGGCGGTGGCAGTATGGTGGCGGCGGCAGTGGCGGTGGCAGTATGGTGGCGGCGGCAGTGTGGTGGCAGTATGGTGGCGGCGGCAGTGGTGTGGCAGTATGGTGGCGGCGGCAGTGTGGTGGCAGTATGGTGGCGGCGGCAGTGTGGTGGCATTATGGTGGCGGCGGCAGTGAGGTGGCAGTATGGTGGCGGCGGCAGTGGCGGTGGCAGTATGGTGGCGGCGGCAGTGTGGCGGCAGTATGGTGGCGGCGGCAGTGGCGGTGGCTGTATGGTGGCGGCGGCAGTGTGGTGGCAGTATGGTGGCGGCGGCAGTGGCGGTGGCAGTATGGTGGCGGCGGCAGTGTGGTGGCAGTGTGTGGCGGCGGCAGTGGCGGTGGCAGTATGGTGGCGGCGGCAGTGTGGCGGCAGTGTGGCGGCAGTATGGTGGCGCGGCAGTGGCGGTGGCTGTATGGTGGCGGCGGCAGTGTGGTGGCAGTATGGTGGCGGCGGCAGTGAGGTGGCAGTATGGTGGCGGCGGCAGTGACGGTGGCAGTATGGTGGCGGCGGCAGTGTGGTGGCAGTATGGTGGCGGCGGCAGTGAGGTGGCAGTATGGTGGCAGCGGCAGTGACGGTGGCAGTATGGTGGCGGCGGCAGTGACGGTGGGAGTATGGTGGCGGCGGCTTTGTGGTGGCAGTATGGTGGCGGCGGCAGTAGCGGTGGCAGTATGGTGTCGGCGGCAGTGGTGGTGGCTGTATGGTGGCGGCGCCAGTGTGGTGGCAGTATGGTGGCGGCGGCAGTGTGGTGGCAGTATGGTGGCGGCGGCAGTGTGGTGGCAGTATGGTGGCGGCGGCAGTGGCGGCGGCAGTATGGTGGCGGCGGCAGTGGCGGTGGCTGTATGGTGGCGGCGGCAGTGTGGTGGCAGTATGGTGGCGGCGGCAGTGGCGGTGGCAGTATGGTGGCGGCGGCAGTGTGGTGGCAGTGTGTGGCGGCGGCAGTGGCGGTGGCAGTATGGTGGCGGCGGCAGTGTGGCGGCAGTGTGGCGGCAGTATGGTGGCGCGGCAGTGGCGGTGGCTGTATGGTGGCGGCGGCAGTGTGGTGGCAGTATGGTGGCGGCGGCAGTGAGGTGGCAGTATGGTGGCGGCGGCAGTGACGGTGGCAGTATGGTGGCGGCGGCAGTGTGGTGGCAGTATGGTGGCGGCGGTAGTGTGGTGGCAGTATGGTGGCGGCGGCAGTGAGGTGGCAGTATGGTGGCGGCGGCAGTGACGGTGGCAGTATGGTGGCGGCGGCAGTGACGGTGGCAGTATGGTGGCGGCGGCTTTGTGGTGGCAGTATGGTGGCGGCGGCAGTGACGGTGGCAGTATGGTGGCGGCGGCAGTAGCGGTGGCAGTATGGTGTCGGCGGCAGTATGGTGGCTGTATAAGATAAGATATTCCTTTATTGTCCCACATGGGGAAATTTCATTGGTGCAACGCAGGTAGATACAGAGGTAGATACAGAAGAACAGATCACTTATAGGAAGTCTGAAAAACACTTTCAGTAGAAGATCTCCTATAAACAAAAACTCCCATAGACAAATAAATAAATACCATTTCATGTGATCCCGACCGTAATTGCACATGAATATGTGTCACGACAGCACATAGATTGCACATGAATTTCACAGTAATTGCACATGAATTCCAACAGCAATTGCACATATGACAGAATTGCACATCAGTATTAGGTTAGGTCAGTATTGCGCCGGGATAACGTGACGATCTCCGTGTAAGACGACTGTTCTCCGCAGTTTCATGAGTTCCTCCTTTGTGGAAACGCGGTACGGCGCCGGCCGGGGGGCGGGGCCGGAGCCGGGGGGCGGGGCCGGAGCCGGGGGACTCAGAGCCAAGACACATCGCAACGACACGACGAAAACACTCAATCCAGCGATTCCAGTGCGTGTCCCGATCGTTCGTGAAGTTCCTCTTTCATATAAACGTGTATATAAACGTGTACCGACGACACGCCGTACTTTAGCGCGGCCGGAGGGCGCGGGGAGGGGCTGGTGGGCTCGCTCGGAGCTAGCTCACGTCACAACAACACAACGAACGCAACGAAAAACGCTCAAATCCAGCCGAAAAAAGTCAAAAACAGTTGAATTAAAAAACTATTCCAGCGCGTGTCCCTATCGTACAGTAAAATAGAAAAAATATACTAACTATATTTACAAAATATAGGAGATAAAGCACAATAAGTGTGAGAAAGAAGAGAGAGCGTTTACACCGGGCTGCCAGCTGTACCAGCGCCTTATGACGTATGGTGGCGGCGCCAGTGTGGTGGCAGTATGGTGGCGGCGGCAGTGTGGTGGCAGTATGGTGGTGGCGGCAGTGGCGGTGGCAGTATGGTGGTGGCGGCAGTGGCGGTGGCAGTATGGTGGTGGCGGCAGTGTGGTGGCAATATGGTGGCGGCGGCAGTAATGTGGCGGCAGCAGTATGTTGGCGGAGGCAGTGGCAGTGGCAGTATGGTGGCGGCAGTAGTGTGGTGGCAGTATGGTGGCGGCGGCAGTGGCAGCGGCAATATGGTGGCGGCGGCAGTATGGTGGCGGCGGCAGCACGGTGGCGGGGGCAGTGGCGGCGGCAGGAAGGTGGCGGCTGCAGTGGCGGTGGCAGTATGGTGGCGGCGGCAGTGGCGGTGGCAGTATGGTGGCGGTGGCAGTAAGCTGGCGGCTGCAGTATGGTGGCGGCGGCAGCACGGTGGCGGCGGCAGTAAGGTGGCGGCGGCAGTATGGTGGCGGCGGCAGCAAGGTGGCGGCGGCAGTGGCGGCGGCAGGAAGGTGGCGGCGGCAGTGGCGGTGGCAGTATGGTGGCGGTGGCAGTGTGGTGGCATTATGGTGGCAGTATGGTGGCGGCGGCAGTGGCGGTGGCAGTATGGTGGCGGTGGCAGTGTGTTGGCAGTGCGGTGGCATTATGGTGGCGGCGGCAGTGTGGTGGCAGTATGGTGGCTGCGGCAGTGTGGTGGCAGGATGGTGGCGGCGGCAGTGGCGGCGGCAGGAAGGTGGCGGCGGCAGTGGCGGTGGCAGTATGGTGGCGGTGGCAGTGTGGTGGCATTATGGTGGCAGTATGGCGGCGGCGGCAGTGGCGGTGGCAGTATGGTGGCGGTGGCAGTGTGTTGGCAGTGCGGTGGCATTATGGTGGCGGCGGCAGTGTGGTGGCAGTATGGTGGCTGCGGCAGTGTGGTGGCAGGATGGTGGTGGCGGCAGTGTGGTGGCAGTATGGTGGCGGCGGCAGTGTGGTGACAGTATGGTGGCGGCGGCAGCAGGGTGGCGGCGGCAGGAAGGTGGCGGCGGCAGTATGGTGGCGGCGGCAGCAAGGTGGCGGCGGCAGTGGCGGTGGCAGTATGGTGGCGGTGGCAGTGTGGTGGCAGTATGGTGGCGGTGGCAGTGTGTTGGCAGTGCGGTGGCAGTATGGTGGCGGCGGCAGTGTGATGGCAGTATGGTGGCGGCGGCAGTGTGGTGACAGTATGGTGGCGGCGGCGGCGGCAGTGTGGTGGCAGTATGGTGGCTGCGGCAGTGTGGTGGCAGTATGGTGGTGGCGGCTGTGGCGGTGGCAGTAAGGTGGCGGCGGCAGTGGCGGCGGCAGGAAGGTGGCGGCGGCAGTGGCGGTGGCAGTAGGGTGGCGATGGCAGTGTGGTGGCAGTACGGTGGCGGCGGCAGTGGCGGTGGCAGTATGGTGGCGGTGGCAGTGTGTTGGCAGTGGCGGTGGCAGTATGGTGGCGGTGGCAGTGTGTTGGCAGTGCGGTGGCAGTATGGTGGCGGCGGCAGTGTGGTGGCAGTATGGTGGCGGCGGCAGTGTGGTGACATGGAGAGACTTGTACACAAGCAGAGCTGCTTTAAAGTCTATTCTCTGAGCCACAGGGAGCCAGTGCAGAGACCTGAGAACAGGACTAATGTGATCATACTCCCTGGTTCTAGTCAGGACCCGAGCAGCAGCGTTCTGGATGTACTGCAGCTGTTTTACAACTCGTTTGGAGAGACCAGTGAGCAGGCCGTTACAGTAGTCTAATCTACTGGAGACAAACGCATGGAGAAGTCTCTCTAAATCTGGTTTTGACACTATATTTTTGATTTTGGCAATGTTTTTTAGATGGTAAAAAGCTGCTGATGTTATTGATTTGACGTGGCTATTAAAGTTCAAGTCTGAGTCCATTATTACCCCCAGATTTCTAATTTGGTTTGTAGGTTTTAGAGCGAGACTCTGGAGGTGACCGCTAACACTTTATCTTTGTTTCTGTGGGCCAAAAACGATTATTTCAGTCTTGTCTGAGTTCAGCTGGAGAAAGTTGTTTTGCATCCACAAACTGATCTGTTGGATGCAGTGACAGAGTGAATCTACTGGTCCATAGTCACCTGCCGATAGTGAAACATAGATCTGAGTGTCGTCTGCATAATTGTGATAGGACACATTTTCACTGCGTATCAACTGACCCAACGGCAGCATGTAGAGGTTGAACAGAAGGGGACCCAGGACTGACCCTTGGGGCACTCCACAGGTCAGGGTCATGTGGTCTGAGACACAGCTACCAATTTCAACAAAGTACTTCCTGTCTTCCAGATAGGACCTTAACCAGTTTAGGGCAGTGCCAGTGATGCCCACCCAGTCCTCTAGTCTCTGTAAGAGGATCCCATGATCGACAGTGTCAAAAGCAGCACTCAGATCTAACAGAATTAAGACTGAGGCTTTGCCCGTGTCAGTGTTCAGGCGGATGTCATTTGTCACCTTGACAAGAGCAGTCTCAGTGCTGTGATGAGGTCTAAAACCTGACTGAAAAACATCAAATGAGTTGTTTATTAAGAGGAAATCTGTGAGCTGTTTGTAAACAACCTTTTCAAGGACTTTGCCCAAAAATGGCAGATTAGAGATGGGCCGGTAATGACTCAGTACTGCGGCATCAAGACTGCTCTTCTTTAGGAGAGGCTTTATGACCGCAGTTTTCAAAGACATTGGGAATGTTCCAGATTGAAGCGACATGTTAATTATGTGAGTGAATGGTGCTAACAAACTGTTCAGCACAGACTTTAGAAATCTGGTGGGTAACACATCAAGGCAGCATGTAGATGAACTCAGACCGGTGATGATCTCATGGACAGTTTTGTCAGTTACTGGTGCAAAGTGAGTTAGCTCTAAGTGTCTTGGTGGTTTTAGGGTAATTTTTTGCATTGTGGGATTTATAGCATTTTTAATGCCCTGAACTTTGTCATTAAAGAATAATGCAAACTCATTACACTTGGATGTGGAAATGAGTTCTAACGGCAGCTGAGCTGGAGGGTTTGTTAATCTGTTTACTGTGGCAAACAGGACACGCGAGTTGTTACTGCAGCTTCCAATTATTTCAGAAAAATATCTTTCCCTAGTTCTACATAAGATTAGGTTGTACATGTTCAGCTTTTCTTTGTAAATCTCTTTTTGAACCTGGAGCTTTGACTTGCGCCATTTCCGTTCGGCCCTGCGGCACTCCCTTTTCTGTGCCCTGACCGAATCATCATTTCTCCACGGCGCCTTCTGCTTATTTTTAACCATTTTAGCCTTCATAGGGGCGATGGTGTCCAGAACATTCAAAACACTAGATGTAACAGAGTTAAACAAATCATTTACATTAGAACATGAGACATTTTCAAAGTTTATCATTTCCATAAACAGTGCACCTGTGCCATCACTTATGTGTCTCCTCTGAACAACTGCAGGACCAACCGGAGGTTGGGGAGAAACAGACAGGTCAAAGAAGACACAGAAATGATCAGACAGAGCAACATCGATCACATTAACATTTGAAATATTTACCCCCTTTGTAATTATGAGATCTAGAGTGTGTCCTTTGCTGTGGGTGGGGCCTCTCACATGCTGAGTAAGACTGAAGGTTTCAAGGACAGCATCAAGCTCTTTAGCGTTTCTGTCACAAATATTATCAACATGCACGTTGAAATCACCTGTAATGACCAAACCATCAAAGTCTGTGCATATGACTGAAAGCATCTCAGTAAAATCATCAATAAAACTTTGGCAGTGCTGGGGAGGCTTGTATAAAACAATGAAGAGAATGGATGGAGACCGTTTTAGCTCCATTTTAAAGGATACATACTCAAATGATGAAAACACCCCAAAAGACAACCTGCGGGTAATTATTTCATCTCTAAAGACAGCACAGACTCCACCCCCTTTTTTGTTTTCTCGTGTTTCAGATTCAAACTTAAAGTTGGGTGGAGCAGATTCTATCAGAACTACATTTCCTGTGTTTTTGTCAAGCCATGTTTCAGTTAAAAACATAAAATCAAGATTATAAGAAGAAATAAAATTATTAATTAAGAGAGATTTGTTACATAAAGATCTGACATTTAGCACAGCAAGTTTCAGACTAGTTTCAGTGGGACTGGGCTTTATCTTTTCACAGGGAATATGAATCACATTTCTCAGATTGGGCCTGACTCGCATTTTGTTTTTCCATCTGTGTGATTATGTGACTACAGAAATAGCACTAGGGGGGGCTCTTTTTACATAGGGCCCCGGGTTGGTTTGATTTTTAATGTGACAATAAGTCCCGGCAACGCTGAGACCCAGTGCATCCTAGCAGTGGCGGTGGCAGTATGGTGGCGGCGGCAGGAAGGTGGCGGCGGCAGTAGGGTGGCGGCGGCAGTATGGTGGCGGCGGCAGTATGGTGGCGGCGGCAGTGGCGGTGGTAGTATGGTGGCGGTGGCAGTGGCGGTGGCAGTATGGTGGCGGCGGCAGTGTGGTGGCAGTATGGTGGCGGCGGCAGTGTGGTGGCAGTATGGTGGCGGCGGCAGTGTGGTGGCAGTATGGGGGCGGCGGCAGTGGCTGTGGCAGTATGGTTTCGGCGGCAGTGGCGGTGGCAGTATGGTGGCGGCGGCAGGAAGGTGGCGGCGGCAGTAGGGTGGCCGCAGCAGTATGGTGGCGGCGGCAGTATGGTGGCGGCGGCAGTGGCGGTGGTAGTATGGTGGCGGTGGCAGTAAGGTGGCGGCGGCAGTATGGTGGCGGCGGCAGCACGGCGGCAGTATGGTGGCGGCGGCAGCGGCGATGGCAGTATGGTGGCGGCGGCAGCGGCGGTGGCAGTATGGTTGCAGTGGCAGTGTGGTGGCGGCGGCAGTGTGGTGGCAGTATGGTGGCGGCGGCAGTGTTGTGGCAGTATGGTGGCGGCGGCAGTGTGTTGGCAGTATGGTGGCGGCGGCAGTGTGGTGGCAGTGTGGCGGTGGCAGTATGGTGGCGGCGGCAGTGGCGGTGGCAGTATGGTGGCGGCGGCAGTATGGTGGCGGCGGCAGTGTGGTGGCAGTATGGTGGCGGCGGCAGTGCGGTGGCAGTATGGTGGCGGCGGCAGTGGCGGTGGCAGTATGGTGGCGGCGGCAGTGGCGGTGGCAGTATGGTAGCGGCGGCAGTGGCGGTGGCACTATGGTGGCGGCGGCAGTGGCGGTGGCAGTATGGTGGCGGCGGCAGTGTGGTGGCAGTATGGTGGCGGCGGCAGTGTGGTGGCAGTATGGTGGCGGCGGCAGTGTGGTGGCAGTATGGTGGCGGCGGCAGTGGCTGTGGCAGTATGGTTTCGGCGGCAGTGGCGGTGGCAGTATGGTGGCTGCGGCAGTGTGGTGGCAGTATGGTGGCGGCGGCAGTGGCGGTGGCAGTATGGTGGCGGCGGCAGTGGCGGTGGCAGTATGGTGGCTGTGGCAGTGTGGTGGCAGTATGGTGGCGGTGGCAGTGGCGGTGGCAGTTGGTGGCGGTGGCAGTGTGGTGGCAGTATGGTGGCGGTGGCAGTGGCGGTGGCATGTGGTGGCAGTATGGTGGCAGTATGGTGGTGGCGGCAGTGGCGGTGGCAGTATGGTGGCGGCGGCAGTGGCGGTGGCACTATGGTGGCGGCGGCAGTGGCGGTGGCAGTATGGTGGCGGCGGCAGTGTGGTGGCAGTATGGTGGCGGCGGCAGTGTGGTGGCAGTATGGTGGCGGCGGCAGTGGCGGTGGCTGTATGGTGGCGGCGCCAGTGTGGTGGCAGTATGGTGGCGGCGGCAGTGGCGGCGGCAGTGTGGTGGCAGTATGGTGGCGGCGGCAGTGTGGCGGCAGTATGGTGGCGGCGGCAGTGGCGGTGGCTGTATGGTGGCGGCGGCAGTGAGGTGGCAGTATGGTGGCGGCGGCAGTGTGGTGGCAGTATGGTGGCGGCGGCAGTGAGGTGGCAGTATGGTGGCGGCGGCAGTGACGGTGGCAGTATGGTGGCGGCGGCTTTGTGGTGGCAGTATGGTGGCAGCGGCAGTGGCGGTGGCAGTATGGTGTCGGCGGCAGTGGCGGTGGCATGTGGTGGCAGTATGGTGGCAGTATGGTGGTGGCGGCAGTGGCGGTGGCAGTATGGTGGCGGCGGCAGTGGCGGTGGCACTATGGTGGCGGCGGCAGTGGCGGTGGCAGTATGGTGGCGGCGGCAGTGGCGGTGGCAGTATGGTGGCGGCGGCAGTGTGGTGGCAGTCTGGTGGCGGTGGCAGTGTGGTGGCAGTATGGTGGCGGCGGCAGTGGCGGTGGCTGTATGGTGGCGGCGCCAGTGTGGTGGCAGTATGGTGGCGGCGGCAGTGGCGGCGGCAGTGTGGTGGCAGTATGGTGGCGGCGGCAGTGTGGCGGCAGTATGGTGGCGGCGGCAGTGGCGGTGGCTGTATGGTGGCGGCGGCAGTGGCACTATGGTGGCGGCGGCAGTGACGGTGGCAGTATGGTGGCGGCAGCAGTGTGGTGGCAGTATGGTGGCGGCGGCAGTGTGGTGGCAGTATGGTGGCGGTGGCATGTGATGGCAGTATGGTGGCAGTATGGTGGTGGCAGTAGTGGCGGTGGCAGTATGGTGGCGGCGGCAGTGTGGTAGCAGTATGGTGGCGGCGGCAGTGTGGTGGCAGTATGGTGGCGGCGGCAGTGGCGGTGGCAGTATGGTGGCGGCGGCAGTATGGTGGCAGTATGGTGGTGGCGGCAGTGGCGGTGGCAGTATGGTGGTGGCGGCAGTGGCGGTGGCAGTATGGTGGCGGCGGCAGTGGCGGTGGCAGTATGGTGGCGGCGGCAGTGGCGGTGGCTGTATGGTGGCGGCGCCAGTGTGGTGGCAGTATGGTGGCGGTGGCAGTGGCGGCGGCAGTGTGGTGGCAATATGGTGGCGGCGGCAGTGGCGGTGGCAGTATGGTGGCGGCGGCAGTGGCGGCGGCAGTGTGGTGACAGTATGGTGGCGGCGGCAGTGAGGTGGCAGTATGGTGGCGGCGGCAGTGTGGTGGCAGTATGGTGGCTGCGGCAGTGTGGTGGCAGTATGGTGGCGGCGGCAGTGTGGTGGCAATATGGTGGCGGCGGCAGTAATGTAGCGGCAGCAGTATGTTGGCGGAGGCAATGGCAGTGGCAGTATGGTGGCGGCAGCAGTGGCGGTGGCAGTATGGTGGCGGCGGCAGTGTGGTGGCAGTATGGTGGCGGCGGCAGTGGCGGTGGCAGTATGGTGGCGGCAGCAGTGGCGGTGGCAGTATGGTGGCGGCGGCAGTGGCGGGGGCAGTATGGTGGCGGCGGCAGTGAGGTGGCAGTATGGTGGCGGCGGCAGTGGCGGTGGCAGTATGGTGGCGGCGGCAGTGCGGCGGCAGTATGGTGGCGGCGGCAGTGGCGGTGGCTGTATGGTGGCGGCGGCAGTGTGGTGGCAGTATGGTGGCGGCGGCAGTGAGGTGGCAGTATGGTGGCGGCGGCAGTGATGGTGGCAGTATGGTGGCGGCGGCAGTGACGGTGGCAGTATGGTGGCGGCGGCTTTGTGGTGGCAGTATGGTGGCGGCGGCAGTAGCGGTGGCAGTATGGTGTCGGCGGCAGTGGCGGTGGCTGTATGGTGGCGGCGCCAGTGTGGTGGCAGTATGGTGGCGGCGGCAGTGTGGTGGCAGTATGGTGGCGGCGGCAGTGTGGTGGCAGTATGGTGGTGGCGGCAGTGGCGGTGGCAGTATGGTGGTGGCGGCAGTGGCGGTGGCAGTATGGTGGCGGCGGCAGTGTGGTGGCAATATGGTGGCGGCGGCAGTAATGTGGCGGCAGCAGTATGTTGGCGGAGGCAGTGCCAGTGGCAGTATGGTGGCGGCAGCAGTGTGGTGGCAGTATGGTGGCGGCGGCAGTGGCGGTGGCAGTATGGTGGCGGCAGCAGTGTGGTGGCAGTATGGTGGCGGCGGCAGTGGCGGTGGCAGTATGGTGGCGGCGGCAGTGAGGTGGCAGTATGGTGGCGGCGGCAGTGGCGGTGGCAGTATGGTGGCGGCGGCAGTGCGGCGGCAGTATGGTGGCGGCGGCAGTTGCGGTGGCAGTATGGTGGCGGCGGCAGTTTGGCGGCAGTATGGTGGCGGCGGCAGTGGCGGTGGCTGTATGGTGGCGGCGGCAGTGTGGAGGCAGTATGGAGGCGGCGGCAGTGTGGTGGCAGTGTGTGGCGGCGCCAGTGGCGGTGGCAGTATGGTGGCGGCGGCAGTGTGGCGGCAGTGTGGCGGCAGTATGGTGGCGCGGCAGTGGCGGTGGCTGTATGGTGGCGGCGGCAGTGTGGTGGCAGTATGGTGGCGGCGGCAGTGAGGTGGTAGTATGGTGGCGGCGGCAGTGAGGGTGGCAGTATGGTGGCGGCGGCAGTGTGGTGGCAGTATGGTGGCGGCGGCAGTATGGTGGCAGTATGGTGGCGGCGGTAGTGTGGTGGCGGTATGGTGGCGGCGGCAGTGAGGTGGCAGTATGGTGGCGCGGCAGTGGCGGTGGCTGTATGGTGGCGGCGGCAGTGTGGTGGCAGCATGGTGGCGGCGGCAGTGAGGTGGCAGTATGGTGGCGGCGGCAGTGGCGGTGGCAGTATAGTGGCGGCGGCAGTGGCGGTGGCAGTATGGTGTCGGCGGCAGTGGCGGTGGCTGTATGGTGGCGGCGGCAGTGGCGGTGGCTGTATGGTGGCGGCGCCAGTGTGGTGGCAGTATGGTGGCGGCGGCAGTGTGGTGGCAGTATGGTGGCGGCGGTAGTGTGGTGGCGGTATGGTGGCGGCGGCAGTGTGGTGGCAGTATGGTGGCGGCGGCAGTGTGGTGGCAGTATGGTGGCGGCGGCAGTGAGGTGGCAGTATGGTGGCGGCGGCAGTGAGGTGGCAGTATGGTGGCGGCGGCAGTGGCGGTGGCTGTATGGTGGCGGTGGCAGTGGCGGTGGCTGTATGGTGGCGACGGCAGTGTGGTGGCAGTATGGTGGCGGCGGCAGTGTGGTGGCAGTATGGTGGCGGCGGCAGTGAGGTGGCAGTATGGTGGCGGCGGCAGTGGCGGTGGCAGTATAGTGGCGGCGGCAGTGGCGGTGGCAGTATGGTGTCGGCGGCAGTGGCGGTGGCTGTATGGTGGCGGCGGCAGTGGCGGTGGCTGTATGGTGGCGGCGCCAGTGTGGTGGCAGTATGGTGGCGGCGGCAGTGTGGTGGCAGTATGGTGGCGGCGGCAGTGTGGTGGCAGTATGGTAGCGGCGGTAGTGTGGTGGCGGTATGGTGGCGGCGGCAGTGTGGTGGCAGTATGGTGGTGGCGGCAGTGGCGGTGGCAGTATGGTGGTGGCGGCAGTGGCGGTGGCAGTATGGTGGCGGCGGCAGTGGCGGTGGCAGTATGGTGGCGGCGGCAGTGTGGTGGCAGTATGGTGGCGGCGGCAGTGTGGTGGCAGTATGGTGGCGGTTGCAGTGCGGTGGCAGTGTGGTGTCGGCGGCAGTGGCGGTGGCTGTATGGTGGCGGCGGCAGTGGCAGTGGCTGTATGGTGGCGGCGCCAGTGTGGTGGCAGTATGGTGGTGGCGGCAGTGTGGTGGCAGTGTGGTGGCGGTATGGTGGCGGCGGCAGTGTGGTGGCAGTATGGTGGCGGCGGCAGTGTGGTGGCAGTATGGTGGCGGCGGCAGTGTGGTGGCAGTATGGTGGCGGCGGCAGTGTGGTGGCAGTATGGTGGTGGCGGCAGTGGCGGTGGCAGTATGGTGGCGGCGGCAGTGTGGTGGCAGTATGGTGGCAGTATGGTGGCGGTGGCAGTGTGGTGGCAGTATGGTGGCGGCAGCAGTGCGGTGGCGGCGGCAGTGGCGGTGGCAGTGCGGTGGCGGTGGCAGTGTGGTGGCAGTATGGTGGCGGTGGCAGTGTGGTGGCAGTATGGTGGCGGTGGCAGTGTGGTGGCAGTATGGTGGCGGCGGCAGTGCGGTGGCGGCGGCAGTGGCGGTGGCAGTGCGGTGGCGGTGGCAGTGTGGTGGCAGTATGGTGGCGGTGGCAGTGTGGTGGCAGTATGGTGGCAGTATGGTGGCGGTGGCAGTGTGGTGGCGGTGGCAGTGTGGTGGCAGTATGGTGGCGGTGGCAGTGTGGTGGCAGTATGGTGGCAGTATGGTGGCGGTGGCAGTGTGGTGGCAGTATGGTGGCGGAGCATTTTAATGCATTTTTCCTGTTGTGAACCACTTTGAATTGTCTTGTGTGTGAAAAGTGCTCCACAGATAAACTTGCCTTGCCAATCACAACCCTGCCCTACCCCTCGCTCCATATCCGTCTGTCACATGACCATTCAATAGTAATTCTTGATGTTGGACAATCGTAAAAAAAAAAATTATCTATTTTAAATTTACAGAATCTAAAGCGTTTTCAGTGTCCAGACTTATTATTACAGCTTTTTGTTTTTGTTAATTATGTGTAAAGATCGTCTTATGTTACAATGTGTTTGGTGTTTGTGAATAAATCCTGTCTGATCCTTGAACTAAATTTGGGACCATTTGTTTCATTCTTTTGGACATAATTGAGTTGTATATTATGTGATGGTTCATGTTCAGAATTGAGATTGGTCTGTATGAGGCACATTCAAGTTGATCCTTTACTCTTTAGGTGAAGGATCTGATTGATTCCTTCCAACTTGGAGGGATCTGAGCTATTTTAAGGGCCCAGTTTTAGTTTTAGTCATTGCAGGTAAATTGAGAATGTCCAAAAAAGATTGTATTTTTTCTTTGTTTTCTGATATTTTGGTGAACTTTTTTGTAGAAGGATTCAAACGATTGTTTTTGGTTTTATTTGGTTGAAATTACATTACAAAACATTCAAGAGATGATCAATACAGTCAACCCAATGGCTCCAGAAGTGTTACAAGTCGCATCTTTCAATGTGAATGGCACTGAACCCAATCATATATTAACAAGAGACACGTTTGAATGACCCTGAATATCAAAGACTAACATAAAAAATCATATTATTCATAATACAATGTCAAACATAGAAGGGGAGCTGCAATTTTGATTTCAAACCGAATAGTTTTTGAACAGTTTTGAATGTAAGGATAACTGAAGCACCCAGTCTCTCCACTTTACAACCACCAAGAAAGTAGTTATGTCTCTGAGAATCTGAATTTCTGAAGTAATCAATCAAAGAATGAAAAAAATAAGAAGGTATGAAGATGGGTGTACACCCCAATTTGTCACATATTTGGGTAAACTGGCAACTTCGACACCTATTCATGCGGAGAAATCATGCGGAGAACTTTTTCCCCAGCTCAAGTATATCTTTGAGATTGGAAAACCACCTTTGAAAAGTAGTCTTGATGTGGTGGAGCGAAATTCATTTTCTAGCCACATTCTGAGTTACAGCCTATGGCCTAGAATAATAAAACAACGTATAAAAAAACCTCTCTTATACGATATAATAATAACAATAGTGACACTCTTATTTACAGCTGTTATATGGACAGAGAACATTGCACCAATATTATTAACATTATGTCAGAGTATTGCACATGACAGTATTGCACATGACAGTATGGCACATGACAGTATTGCACATGACAGTATGGCACATGACAGTATTGCACATGAATATGACAGTATGGCACATGACAGTATTGCACATGACAGTATGGCACATGACAGTATTGCACATGACAGTATTGCACATGAATATGACAGTATGGCACATGACAGTATTGCACATGACAGTATGGCACATGACAGTATTGCACATGACAGTATTGCACATGACAGTATTGCAAATGACAGTATGGCACATGACAGTATTGCACATGACAGTATTACACATGACAGTATTGCACATGACAGTATGGCACATGACAGTATGGCACATGACAGTATTGCACATGACAGTATTGCACATGACAGTATGGCACATGACAGTATTGCACATGCCAGTATTGCACATGACAGTATTGCACATGACAGTATGGCACATGAAAGTATTGAACATGACAGTATTGCACATGACAGTATGGCTCATGACAGTATGGCACATGACAGTATTGCACATGACAGTATTGCACATGACAGTATTGCACATGACAGTATGGCACATGACAGTATTGCACATGAATATGACAGTATGGCACATGACAGTATTGCACATGACAGTATGGCACATGACAGTATTGCACATGACAGTATTGCACATGAATATGACAGTATGGCACATGACAGTATTGCACATGACAGTATGGCACATGACAGTATTGCACATGACAGTATTGCACATGACAGTATTGCAAATGACAGTATGGCACATGACAGTATTGCACATGACAGTATTACACATGACAGTATTGCACATGACAGTATGGCACATGACAGTATGGCACATGACAGTATTGCACATGACAGTATTGCACATGACAGTATGGCACATGACAGTATTGCACATGCCAGTATTGCACATGACAGTATTGCACATGACAGTATGGCACATGAAAGTATTGAACATGACAGTATTGCACATGACAGTATGGCACATGACAGTATTGCACATGACAGTATGGCACATGACAGTATGGCTCATGACAGTATGGCACATGACAGTATTGCACATGACAGTATTGCACATGACAGTATGGCACATGACAGTATTGCACATGACAGTATTGCACATGACAGTATGGCACATGACAGTATTGCACATGAGAGTATTGCACATGACAGTATTGCACACGACAGTATGGCACATGACAGTATTGCACATGACAGTATTGCACAGTATTGCACATTACAGTATTGCACATGACAGTATGGCACATGACGGTATTGCACATGACAGTATTGCACATGACAGTATGGCACATGACAGTATGGCACATGACAGTATGGCACATGACAGTATGGTTCATGACAGTATGGCTCATGACAGTATTGCACATGACAGTATTGCACATGACAGTATGGCACATGACAGTATTGCACATGACAGTATTGCACATGACAGTATGGCACATGACAGTATTGAACATGACAGTATTGCACATGACAGTATGGCACATGACAGTATTGCACATGACAGTATGGCACATGACAGTATTGCACATGACAGTATTGCACATGGCAGTATTGCACATGACAGTATTGCACATGACAGTATTGCACATGACAGTATTGCACATGACAGTATGGCACATGACAGTATGGCACATGACAGTATTGCACATGACAGTATTGCACATGACAGTATGGCTCATGACAGTATGGCACATGACAGTATGGCACATGACAGTATTGCACATGACAGTATTGCACATGACAGTATGGCACATGACAGTATGGCACATGACAGTATGGCACATGACAGTATTGCACATGACAGTATTGCACATGACAGTATGGCACATGACAGTATTGCACATGACAGTATTGCACATGACAGTATGGCACATGACAGTATTGCACATGACAGTATTGCACACGACAGTATGGCACATGACAGTATTGCACATGACAGTATTGCACAGTATTGCACATGACAGTATTGCACATGACAGTATGGCACATGACGGTATTGCACATGACAGTATTGCACATGACAGTGTGGCATATGACAGTATGGCACATGACAGTATGGCACATGACAGTATGGTTCATGACAGTATGGCTCATGACAGTATTGCACATGACAGTATTGCACATGACAGTATTGCACATGACAGTATGGTACATGACAGTATTGCACATGACAGTATTGCACATGACAGTATGGCACATGACAGTATGGCACATGACAGTATTGCACATGACAGTATTGCACATGACAGTATTGCACATGACAGTATGGCACATGACAGTATTGCAC
The DNA here is from genome assembly GCF_026437365.1 of Eucyclogobius newberryi. Lineage (NCBI taxonomy): Eukaryota > Metazoa > Chordata > Actinopteri > Gobiiformes > Gobiidae > Eucyclogobius > Eucyclogobius newberryi. Next base: position 40,696,339 of record NW_027316389.1, on the reverse strand, counting down.
ATGACAGTATTGCACATGACAGTATGGCTCATGACAGTATGGCTCATGACAGTATGGCTCATGACAGTATTGCACATGACAGTATGGCACATGACAGTATGGCTCATGACAGTATTGCACATGACAGTATGGCACATGACAGTATTGCACATGACAGTATTGCACATGACAGTATGGCACATGACAGTATGGCACATGACAGTATTGCACATGACAGTATTGCACATGACAGTATGGCACATGACAGTATGGCACATGACAGTATTGCACATGACAGTATTGCACATGACAGTATGGCACATGACAGTATGGCACATGACAGTATGGCACATGACAGTATTGCACATGACAGTATTGCATATGACAGTATGGCACATGACAGTATTGCACATGACAGTATTGCACATGAAGATGAATGGAAACTTATACCCCTCTTTTTACTAATATAAAAAAATACCTGGATAAATGTACTCTTAAGTCTAAGTAAAAAAATAGAAACCATAAAACTGAATGTTTCGCCCAGTCCAGAGTCTCTCAGTCTCCATCCCAAAACAATACCTAAAAAAATCTCAAGATTTGTATGGTAAGGCAAAAATACACGTATCTGGTTTGAAACTATAACTTTCAAAAGGGTTTGCCTTTTCTGAAAAATGACTTTGTTTCAGCTCAAATCAGAGCGTTGCTGGTGTGACCCAGAATATGGAAAAATATGATAGTAGTATTGTGTGGAGGGTTCCTGTGCAGGCTTTGCTGGCAGATGATACATGATTGAGCCATTTGGAGGGGCTGGAAATCCCATAGGTAAAATCTGTGTAAACTAGATAAACATAGAAATAACGAATTAAAACACATAACCTAAACAAAGATGTAAAAATCTTAAACTGGTGGGCTTATGACCAAGGTTTTACACCTCACGGCACACATATGAGCTTTAAAGTCTGGATTAAAAAAATAGAAACGTTTTTCACCAGATTGTAGAAGAAAATCACATGATGTTATGATGTGTTGAAGGAATCCTTTGGCTTGGAGAAACATAGCTTTTATAGGTATTTAGTAAGAGTTATTATAACCAACAATCTAAACAAAGTAATGACTATTTCAACCCTCTGACGTAATTTTTCCATCAAGGCTTTTACATCAAAACTTTTCAAGGGGAATGATAAAAATATATATATAAATGTATTGATTCTGGCAGCCTCTCAACTAATTATATTAATGGAGAACCACAAAAAAATCACATGTTTGGGGGGAATATATTACAGAAATGAGAACCCGAATCCTCCACTCTACGACTTCATTTGATCATAATTATAGAAATATGCGTGATCTGATCACTGTAGGATTGGTAGTCAACAGTTTAATCCCGGAGACGGTGAAATATCCACCTTATTGCCAGAAGATTGACTAGACTGGGCACCTGTCATTTAGTTTGGTACAAACAGTCATCATTCTGATTCTGATTAAAGTTATATTCAAATTAAGTAATACACCTCTACCAAGACAAATACAGTCAATGTTCACCAAAAGAGACTCAACTTTGAAGTTGAGGAAAATATGTGGTGTAACATTGTAAAAGTCCCTGAAAAGGATATTTGCAAAATACACTGATAGTGGTGGATGTATTCATCGTTTGTTTGAAATGTTTGTAGATGGCATTTATATGAATAATGTTATTCGAAAAAGGAACTGAAAATTGAAATGTTGGAAATTGTGTAAATGCATCTTAGCTCAGAAACTTCCTTATACTCCTTTTCAGCATTTTGAATAGCATTTTGTTTATTGGTGTTTCTGCTATTTTTGATTATCATATTAATTCTATTCTTCATTCAAAATGCTCAACTGATGCACACATGAATAAATGACCACTTTCAGAACAATATTTCACTATCTTTAACAGGTGTTGTCTGGTATGACTTTGCTCTTGGACTAGTTCCTGGCTGGAATACGAGATGGACTATTTCTGGACCTCAGCAGCTTGGGGCCAGTGCACCAGGACTTGTGATGTATTTGTGCCAACACAGTTACGTGACTTGAGTCTGGTCTGGTCCGGTCTAAGGTCAGGTCCCTTCTACCATTATCTGCACTGTCATCTGTTGACTCACACACCCTCTGACACTGATCTGCAGAAGCTGCTCACACAGGCGTTGTCTTTGTCATGTTACATTAACTTGCAGAATATATGTGCATCGAGAAACACAACTGCACTTTCAGAATGTCTTTTAAACAGAATAACAAATGAGTGCACACAATGTACAATGTCGTTTTGACAATTTAAGGTGAGAAAGTGCAGGTGACCAATCTTAAATGTGGAGATATCAAATTTGAAGATTCTGTAGTTCACTCACACAAATCTCCGTTCTTCATCCTCTTATAAATAAGGAATTTTATGTGAAAATGGATAAAGCCAAGTTTAAAAAGTTCAGTTCATTGTCAATGAACAAAATTCACAAACATAGGAACTTGTCCTGGTGATTCAAAGCAACACAAACAACAAAACATTGAACAATGAATACAAAACTCCAGGAAAAGAGAGGAGAAAACAGGAAGCCGGTTCCCGCCGTAGTCATGGGTAACGTGAGGTCCCTTCAAAATAAAATTAGGGAAATAGCGAGCCTCATGCGGTCCCAGAGAATTTATAGGGACAGCAGCGTCTTGATTTACACAGACCTGGTTAACAGCAGAAATGCCAGACTCTATTGTAGGTTTGGACAATTTTCATCTGCTGCGGGCGACAAAACGAGAGAATGCGGAAAGAAAAGAGGTGGAGGTCTGAAGAAGAGAGGTGGAGGTCTGATGAAGAGAGGTGGAGGTCTGAAGAAGAGAGGAGGAGGGCTGAAGAAAAGAGGTGGAGGTCTGAAGAAGAGAGGTGGAGGTCTGAAGAAGAGAGGAGGAGGGCTGAAGAAGAGAGGAGGAGGGCTGAAGAAGAGAAGAGGAGGGCTGAAGAAGAGAGGTGGAGGTCTGAAGAAGGGAGGAGGAGGGCTGAAGAAGAGAGGTGGAGGTCTGAAGAAGAGAGGTGGAGGTCTGAAGAAGAGAGGTGGAGGTCTGGCTGTGTATGTAAACACGAGCTGGTGTAAACCCGAACACTGCACAGTGAAGCAGCAGCTATGTAACAAAGATGTTGAACTATTGGCTATTGGCATGAGGCCATATTATCTGCCCCGGGAGTTCTCACATGTGATTTTGATCGCAGTCTATGTGGCCCCGTCTGCCAATGCTGAAAATGCTTGTGAAGCACTGCTCTCCTGCACTTGTAGGCTGCAAACACAGCATCCACAGGCTCTCTTCCTCATCTCTGGTGACTTTAACCACGCTTCTCCCTCTTCTGTTCTACCAACATACACCCAGTATGTTACCTGCCCCACCAGAGAGAATAGAACATTGGACTTGTTTTTTGCCAACACCAAAGAGGCTTATTCTTCTTCCCCCCTCCCTCCCCTGGGCAGCTCGGACCACAACCTTGTACATCTGAGGCATGTGTATGAACCCATCGTGCGCAGGCAGCCTGTGGTGTCCCGTGAGGTGAGGATGTGGTCTGCTGAGAGCGAGGAGGCACTGAGGGACTGCTTCAGCACCACTGTCTGGACTGAGCTTTATGACCCACATGGGGAGGACATCAACACCATCACAGAGTGCATCACGGACTACATCAACTTCTGTTTTGAGAACACCGTTCCCTCCCGGACGGTGCGGTGTTTTCCAAACAACAAGCCATGGATTAACCGTGAACTGAAGGCTCTGCTGAAGGAGAAGAAGAGAGCCTTCAGGTCAGGGAACACGGAGGAGCTGAGGACTGTGCAGAGGGAGCTGAGAAGGAAGATCGGGCAGGTGGAAGCCACAACAGGAGGAGCAGCTGCAGCAGAAGAACATTCAGGGAGTGTGGAGAAGCCTGAAAACAATCTCGGGCTTCAAAATCCCCCCTGCCCGGACAGAGGGGGATCTACAGTGGGTGAATGATTTAAATGCTCACCTCTTGAGATTTGATCGGTCACCCGCCCCTCCCCCTGCACAGCTGCATGCTCCCTCTTCCACAGCTGGACAATGCCCTGCATCCATTCCTCTTCACTTCTCCGCCCCAGACCATCAGCTCCCCACTTCATCTGGACTCACCCATCCCCCCAGCACACGGTCCCCCTGCCAACCACTGACTATCACAGCAGCACAGGTGAGGAGTGGGCTGAAGAGGATTAAAGTGAGGAAGGCAGCAGGACCTCACGGCATCAGCCCCAGGCTCCTTAAGTCCAGATGAATTGTGTGGAGTTACTGTGTGTCTGACACTCGGACCTGCAGTGTGGGGGCGCCCCAGGGCACTGTCCTCGCGCCCTTTCTCTTCACCCTCTACACTGCAGACTTCAGACACGACACGGACAGCTGTGTCCTGCAGAAGTTTTCTGACGACTCTGCCATCATCGGACTCATCACGGACGACGATGATGCGGAGTACAGGGGACTGGAGCAGGACTTTGTGGACTGGTGTCAGCGGAACCACCTCCTCATCAACGCGGGGAAGACCAAGGAGATGGTGGTGGACTTCCGCAGACGCCACTCCACTGCCCCCTTACCAGTGAACATCCAGGGACGGGACATTGAGAGAGTGGACTCATACAAGTACCTGGTGTTCATCTGAACCACAAACTGGACTGGACTCATAACACAGACGCACTGTACAGGAAGAGCCAGAGTTGGCTCTACCTCCTGAGGAGACTCAGGTCTTTTGGAGTGACAGGGCCACTCCTGAAGACCTTCTATGACTCTGTGGTGGCATCAGCTCCTGTAGGTGTGGTCTGCTGGAGCAGCAGCATCACAGAGAGGGAGAGGAAGAGACTGGACAAAGTCATCAAGAAGTCCAGCTCCGTCCTGGGCTGCGCTCTGGACTCGGTGCAGGAGGGGGGGGACAGAAGGGTCCTGGCTAGATTCACATCTATGCTGGACCATGAGTGTCGCCCCCTGCAGGACACTCTGTCCCCTGCAGGACACTCTGTCCGCTCTGGAGAGCAGCTTCAGTGAGAGACTGATCCACCCTCTGTGTGAAGGAAAGGTTTCACAGGTCTTTCCTTCTGCTGCTGTCAGACTTTATATCAAACACTGTTAGTCCTGAACACTTGCAATACTGACCTAACCATGTGCAATTACCGTCGTGCAATTACTGTCGTGATCACATGCAATGGTATTTATTTATTTATTTTATTGTCATTATTTTCCCCTCCATCCCTTGTTGGGAAATGGGAGGTTTTGTCTATAGGAGGTTTTGTTTATAGGAGATCTTCTACTAGATTGTTTTTCAAACTTCCTATAAGTAATCTGTTCTTTTCTTCTGTATCTACCTCTGTATTTCCCCATGTGGGACAATAAAGGATTATCTTATCTTATCTTGTCTTAAAACAATGAACAATGAATAGCTACCAGATATATAAAATATAAGTAAGTAAAGTTAAAATAAGGTTAGAAATAGGCATGATATGTACATAAATAAAATATAAAATATGTAGTGCAATAAGAAGTGAACAGTGCAGTGAGTGCAAAGTGCGTAGGCAATGTTCATGAGTTCAACGGCAGAGGGAAAGAAACTGTTCTTGTGACGGGAGGTTCTGGTCTGGATGGACCGTAGCCTCCTGCCTGTGGGGAGTGGCCTCCTGCCTGAGGGGAGTGGCCTCCTGCCTGAGGGGAGCGGCCTCCTGCCTGAGGGGAGCGGCTCAAATATTCCGTGTCCAGGGTGAGAAGGGTCGGCTGTGATCCAACCTGCTCGTTCCAGAGTCCTGGAGACGTACAGGCCCTGCAGAGATGTCCTTCTCAGCAGAGGGCAAAATGCACTGTAGTCTCTTTTTTCCCCGGCTGTGGCTCCAGCGTACCACACAGTGATGGAGGAGGTGAAGATGGACTCAATGATGGCCATGCAGAACTGCACCATCATCTCCGCTGTCAGCTTGTCTTTCCTCAGCTGCAGCAGGAAGTACATCCTCTGCTGGGCCTTCTTGATGAGGAGCTGATGGTGGCTCCCACTTGAGGTCCTGGTGATGGTGGTGCCGAGAAAGCGGAGGGAGTCCACAGTGGAGATGGAGGAATCTGAGATGGTGAGGGGGGGCTAGGGGGCTGTGACTTTCCTGAAGTCCACGATCATCTCCACTGTCTTCTGCGCATTGAGCTTGAGGTTGTTACCGCTGCACCAGGACACCAGCTCCACCTCTCTCCTGTAGACAGACTCATCCCCGTCCGAGATGAGCCCGATGAGGGTGGTGTCGTCTGCAAACTTGATTAGTTTAACGGAGTCATGGCTGGAGATACAGTAGTTTGTGTACATGGAGAAAAGCAGGAGAGAAAGTACACAGCCCTGTGGATCTCTTGTGCTGATAGTGCGCGTGTCTGAGACGTTCTTCCCAAGCCGCCCGCACTGCCTCTGATTCTTCAGGAAGTCAGTGCTCCCCCTGCAGGTGGAGTCAGTGCTCCCCCTGCGTCAGTGCT